>NC_143218.1:7662331-7973724 GCF_030267445.1 Bombyx mandarina
GATCGATGTCGTGTCAATGACCTCCTCGATTCACATTGACTTTTGATATGCAAATACTTGTTCGATTAAAAATGCTAAATGTGCGACTGTCTTAAAACGCTCGACTTATGGTTACTATCCCTCAGACACAGCGCGCTGAATTTCTCGCCGAATCTTCTCAGTGGGTCACGTTTTCGATCCGGTGGTAGATACTGCGAAGCAGTGGTCTTGCTAGGGCAGGTGTTAGCAAACTCTCAGGCTGAGCTCTGAGAACTCGGTCCCTAGTCCGGGTGAAGTCAAAATAACCCCTCAAGACTACTGGTAGATAGTTAGAAAAAAAAAAAGGTTCGGTTGAGTGATTATTGTTAACATCATCAACCTTTAAAACCTCTGGGGTATTGTTATGCCCGATAAATTCGGACGTATGATCGCTTTGCACTGATACCAAGCAGTACTGACTCGTTCTAAATATAACTTCAAATTGTAATTTGACAGAATGATCGACCCTAGAAAGAAATGCGATCGGTGTTAAAAAGAAACAATACATATTTAATTTGCTAAATTTCCTATCGAGATATCTCTATATTAATACGTGAAGCAAAAACTTTGTATCCCTTTTTACGAAAATTGCGCGGACGGAGGAGTATGAAATTTTCCACACTTATAGAGAATATAGAGAAGAAGTGCACAATGCTAATATTTTTTTTAAATAATGCATAAAAGATACATTAAATCAATAAAGAAAACATTACACACACTACATACCATGTATTTGACGTACACACGCATGCATACTATTTATTGTCAAACTTTTGTTCCTGGCGTCTGTTGTCAAATTGAGAATAGATTAAATATTGTTTGTCTTTATTAATATTTTTTATAGTGTAGTCTTGGCGAAATTTTTGATTATAGAAGTATAAAATACAATCATAATAGTGTACAAACTTACAATTCCAATTAATTATAGTCGAATTTCGACTACTGCGGGACCTCTAGTAATTAATTAAAACCCGCATTATAAAATTCCAAATTTCGAATTAAAATAGAACAAACACAAAATTCATTTCAAATTAAATGAAACAGAACGAAAAAATTCCACGGCCCGCTAAGAAATTTCTAGAGCATTCATGGCCGACGGCGCGTCACTTGTTATTGACCCAATGCATTATCGGTATTTATATATATGTATGTATGTATGTATATAAAAACATTATTATTGTTTTAAAAGTATCTATTATGCCTACGTGTATATTAGACGTTGGCGGTCGTTGAACTTAGGTTTAGTCCATCGCAATTGACCTAGAACTTGATCGCGTTGGCCTCGAAATTATGCCCATGTCTGTCTGAATAAGTGGAGATATTCCTTCATTTTCGTGTTGCATAGTAAATTCGTAATGAAGGTATCAAATAAGGATAAGGATGTATCCTTGATGAATATCTCTACCGAGAAGTAATCTCTTGGTTCGATTTAGAGGGCAGACAAGTCGTACAGGAAATTATTATACAATAACGAATGTTGGACGGAGACCGACTTATATGGGATTATATTATTTATTTCAATAAAACCTGATCGTCTAAATTTGCTATTAAAATGTCTAATCTTCGTCGAATCATCGAAACGTCAAATTTCGTAAACATAATCTCCTGGACACGTCAAGAGTTTTATTCAGTTTATAGACTGACATTGACAGAAAATTATTATACAATAACGAATGTTGGACGGAGACCGACTTATATGGGATTATATTATTTATTTCAATAAAACTTGATCGTCTAAATTTGCTATTAAAAATGTCTAATCTTCGTCGAATCATCGAAATGTCAAATTTCGTAAACATAATCTCCTGGACACGTCAAGAGTTTTGTTCAGTTTATAGACTGACATTTATTCTTTTATGGTTATACCTTTGTAGAAAAGAAAATACATAAATGCTTAAGGCTTCGTCACAGCGGCTTCAAAATATGTGGAAATCGTATGACAACCAAAAGAGAATATGGCAATTAACGTTTAGCGTTTGTTTGCCTTTAATATAAATGAAGCTAATTAATTATATTACACTTCTCCACTTGTGACGTGTAAAAATATAATATAATATAATAAATATAAGTAGCTTATATTTTCAGAATCTTGAAGATACTCACGTTGGTAAGGAATTTATAAAACAACACTTTGAAGTATACATGGGCATGGTGATGCAAATATACCGTAATTAAGTCCCTAAATCTGGTGGCTACATTTCTAAAACTGAGATAAATTGCTTCACAATAGACGAATAACAATGCGTAATAAAAATCAAACTCGCAAAAAAAAACATTTGCGTAATTACTGCCGGTAGGACAGGCATCTTGTTAAACCGCGCGGGTGAGTACCACGACCCTGCCCATTTCTGCAGCCAAGCAGTAATGCTGAGTTTGAAGCTTGAGCCTAGCCGTTACAACATAGTCTATACCGATAACCACTTAACGCCGGGTAAGCTGTGAGATCATTCACCGATCCACGTATCAACATGTTTTTACAAAACAACTGTAGTATAACTAAATGTATTCTATTTTTGGCTGCTTAGTGACTGGTGTTGTAAATATATGTATACACATGACATTTTTTTTTAAATAACAACGAGCCGCATGACATCAGCTAATCGGTAAGCCGGTCAACTGGTTAGGTTTCTCTGTTGTACATGGCGAAAAGTATAGTGGATAGAATGTGGGTAGGACATCGCCATAATCATTATCGTATCGATGTCATCGTCTTATATCAATACAATTGTAGTCCTCTATCTCGAGTTGTGCGCCAAGAGCTGTTCTGGCTTCCACTGAGTTAAGCAACGACTCTCTTGAAATCTCGTTCGAAGAAAGGTTTCTTATAGCCCTCAGGTAACAACAACACGGAACGAGGCCGATGAATTCCGTTAGCGAATTAACAAAAATCGAATTCAATAAAATACCCAGTTGCAAAGTCACTTAAAAGCAGTATCGAAATCGTGTTTTAAAATCTAAAAATAACTTGAGAATGTTCATTATAAAATAAATCGACCTCGCTTTTGTCTTGTTTAAAAAAAAAATCTATCTCGAATCTATAAATAACTGTTACGTTAGTAATATTATCTATGCGTTTTTGATTAGTTTATTATGTGTACACATGTACATTATCGATGTAAACAACTCGTGAGTGTCATGAGCACTTTCACTGTCGTATAAAAACTTTTTTTATTCGGATAGTGCAAGGTAATGTATTAAATCCGGACTCGTATGGTATGCACGTGTACGCGAATGACTAAAGGGGATGAACGATCCGTTAAGCTTTCAAAGGATTGTAAATGGACGCTATCTGAAACAAAAATAATATTGATATAGTGACAATACTCGTCATTTTGGTATTCAAGTTTCATGAACACGTAATGTAAAGCGATTACAGCTCTATTTGCATTTCACTGCGTGCTATGCAGAAATAAAAAAACAAAATCTTAATTTTAGAAATCCTACAACCTATCTTCATTTTCGTGGACGGTCTTAACACAACTTGCCTGCGTAGAGTGCATTGAGTTTTATAGTTGCCGGATCGACACGCAATAGCCGCCGAGGTTAAATCACATCTTTGTATGTATGTAATTATATTTTCTCCTACCAAATAATATTGCAATGATAGTAAGGCAGCGTGCAAGATCACCACAAATGGCTTACTACACTGCACTCCGACGAAGGTGACATTAGTGTGCTTAATGCGAGTTTGTTAACGTTCTCGATAGCGTAAAAGTTAATTCAAATTACCGGTTTGATGAATAGGCCGTTGAGCTTCATGGATGAGCTGTGAATGGGCTGAGCGTCAATGCAATTGAAACATCCCTGTGAACCTAGACTTAATGTCTCAGGGTGAGTGGCGGTCGTTATAGCATTTGCATTGAAGTGTTTAATACAAATCGCTTTGTACGTATTTCGATTGCTGTTTGTAATGTTAATAATGTGAGAATTTTCGACAGGTCGGTGACCCATTCGTTTTTATGAGGCGTGTTCGCGTTTTTACTGTTCTATTTTCGTAGTTCAGTAATGAAGTGTATATTATTATTTCTTGTGTATTTATTAAAAAAATACCGTTGATAGGTATCTTTAAATTTGAAAAAAATGGGCAAGTTGAGTTTCGGAAAACACTTATTTGATCCATAAGATCCAAATTTGGAAAGATCAACACAAAACATAAAATGTTAGCATTAATTTGCTTAAGTTTTTTTCGATGAATTAGAAACGGCCTTTAACTGAAAATATTCCATAATTTGCCTCAACTTGGTCTTCTTTGAATTCTTTTTAGTTTTCTTGTTTTGTTTTTTTTTCACATTAAAGATTGTGTCTATCTTATTGGACCTTATTTAACTCTGTACATATCCTGCGCCATAGATAGTAAAATATACTCAGTTCTCGGAGAGGAAATTTTGAGTAGGTGAAGAATTTTGTTTTTTCAAGAAAGAAGTCAAGTCGAGATTTGGGCTCCGATAAAGATACTCAACACCCTTGAGAAGACAATAGATCCACGTGGATTCATGACTGATGGGCTTATAATTCCAGAATCATTTGCGAGCAGTAGTTATGATGCTCATCGGCGTACCGCCACATTATAAATGGGCCGTCAAGTTATCTAACCCGCTCAAAATAACTATTCCACTTCTGCGTCCCATATCCCATTCTGCCTTCAAAAATAAACTGCAACGATTTCCCACTAAAAAAATAAATTATTAATTAAATTAAAATAATATAAAACAAAGTCGCTTTCTCTGTCCCTATATCCCTATGTATGCTTAAATCTTTAAAATTACGCAACGGATATTGATGCGTTTTTTTAGTAGATAGAGTGATTGAAGAGAAAGCTTTATATGTATAATAACATCCATTAAATAGGGAAGAAATCAATAATAAATTACAATTTCCGAAGCGAAGCGAGGGCGGGTCGCTAGTTAATTAATAAAACAAGGTACTCACAAAGCTACGTAGTTCATAGCTTCACCGTTAACTAATTAATTGAGAAGGGACATAGCGTTTAATAGTTCCGGAAGTCTTTACTTACCTCGCTAATTGATACTAATAACAAAATCATAACCTAACTAAAGTAAGCTAAACTTCAAATTATATGACCCCGAAATTAGTCTTCCCCTAGAGAATAACAAATATTAGGTCTTTCTTTACCTATGAAGTTGCTGTTTAGTTAACAGAAAATTAGTATTTTTTTTTGTAAATACTTTTAATTTCTATCAATCAAAATATGCATCCGTCAATCATCGATGCATCTCTTCCAAGGCAGTAGTAATTTTGAAATAACCTTCATGAAGAAGTCCGCTGTACGGGAGAGAACAAACTTTTCAAAGGCATTTTATACTGACTCTCTAGTATTGATTCTTCTCTCTGCGAAGAAGTTGTCCAAACTTTAGAAAAGTCTGTCGACACTAGGTCTGGTGAGTGCGGGGGATAACGCAAAACTTACAACTATATGGGGCTAGGGATTAATCAAGGCTGGCTGGAGATTCGTGAGCTTCTCCATCGTTGTGTCCAATTCCGGCTAGCACACAAGGACAGTAATGCTGGTGCAATTTGGTAAGAAGTTGTCATGAATTATACCGGCACTAGAGCACCAAACAGTGACTTTTTGGGGGTATTGTTTCATTTGGGGCCTTGCCTAAGTGCTGAACCAGCGTCCAATCAACATTTTAACTCCTTACAAATGAAAGTACGGTTAAAAATCCCTTCGTTTTTGTTTCTGTTAACGCAAGGCATAATTTAATGCGTTCGTCTCGCTGGCGATCGTTTTTTGTGCAGTGCACCAATTTATCAATTAATTTTTCTTGCCAAATTGATGGAAACTTTAGTTTTCGGATGACCACTGTGGTTAATTTCTTTTAGATCAAAATTTCCATGTCTCAATCTTTTAAATCAAAACGAGTCGTGCATTCGTTTGTAGGGTTCACTCTGTACACGTGATTAATGCTGTGAGCCGTTTGTAAGGCATTGCCACCGCGACGGAACTCTTTTTTTTATCTAGCCCATTTTGATACAAAAAAAAATACAAATGTAGTGTACATATAACACTAATCAATAAATAAATGACTGCCTTTTAAAGTAATTCAATATCTTTTTAAATAAAATTAATTTGAATTTTGTTGCCCATTTATACATAAATTTCGTTTCAAATGGCCAGTACAGTAAAACGGCAACTTCATAGGTTCAAGACTACTATTTATGTGAATCTTCAAAGAATCTAGGCTAGTTCGTGCCTGAGCAGACATTTACGCGTCCCACATTAGTTTGCATGTCAAAACACCTTCACAACACACTAAATTGGATCTGGGTTGTTTTTAACGCGTACTTTTAAGGTTACACTGACAAAACTAGATGCTGCAGCTGCTTTTGGAAATTTGATTGACTTCCTGATAGCTTTTTGAAGTTTGATATTTATGTTTTTAATGGCGTCCAATCTTTTCACTCACACCGGCCGGCGCAAAAACAAATCCAGTACATGTGCACTTTTGCCCACTGAGTTTCTCGCCGGATCTTCTCAGTGGGTCGCTTTTCCGATCCGATGGTAGATTCTGCGAAGCACGGCTATTGCTAGGGCCAGTGTTAGCAATACCTTCGGCTTGAGCTCCGAGAGCTCACCTACACGCTAGGGCAACGCTAATATAGCCTCTCAAGTTTATCGGTATAGGAAGGGAAAAAAAATGCTCTGCGAGATGTGCTCAGATAGAGTAAGAAAACTTAAATAAGTTTGGCAGGTTTAACATTACTCTAGATTCCTCGGTCAGAGAAGGCCAGGGTGTTAAACAGGCTTGTTTAGTTATCATTAAAAAACTATTAATATACTTAATGTGCTATGTGCGTGATGAACCGTCATTCCGTAAGCCAGTAGGAGTGACATGATCGTGTACGTAGGAACAATCTTTTTTACCGTACAAATTCGCGCATACTGAACTTTGGACTATGACTGGACTCTTCTGCCCTTGCATAGATGCGTGAACAATTTCACGGCTCATCTGTTTTTAATCGGAGATCCGTTAATATATACCTCGAGTATTGAAGAAAATCGGTATTCATGTTGTCATCTTTTTAATCTTCTATATTGAAAAATAAGTTCAACATTGGAAAAACCTACAACTATTTACTACTAGAACAATCAGCTCTTCATATAGTTAGTTCCAAACTAAATTGTAGTATAAACAGTCATGTAAATTTTCCTCGAACTCTTTAAGGTTCGAACATAGGTTGAGGGCGGAAAAATTGTCGAATGATGCCAATTGAAAAAACGATAGAAGAAATTAATAATAATATTTTGACTTATTATGAATACGGGTATAAAAGCCCGTGCTCACCTCACAAATAAATACAAATTTACTATTCTCTAACCTTAATCGTGATCATCGACTTGCCAAGGTCTTCTTAACGTTCTATAATGTGATATCGATGCGTACTAAATATAGGTAGTCCTATTGTGTTTCGTAACAAACGATCGGATAGCGAGACTGTGGCGTGCGGACTTACATACATCAGTGACGTAAAAGTTACTAAATAAAAATAGTAACGCAATTACGCAATTATTGTTCGTTTAATGTAATGATCGACTATTTTTTACCGAATTCTCTCCTCTTGTATCCTTTATGAAGGTCAAGAGATCAGAAGGTGGTAGGACGTCTTGTGACTACGCACGGGTAGGTACAACCACCCTGCTTATTTCTGCCGTGAAGCAATAATGCGTTTCGGTTTGAAGGGTGGGGCAGCCATCGTACTGCAAAAAGTGAGACCTTAGAACTCATGTCTCAAGGTAGGTGGCGACATTTACGTCGTAGGGGTCTATGGCTTCCGGTAACCACTTAACACCAGGTGGGCCGTGTGCTCGTCCACCCGTATAAGCAATAAATAAAAAAGAAGGATTTTTAAATAAACGCAAATTGAATTAGCTTTGAACTGAGTGAATAAGAAAACTGCCCACGAGCAACGTGAATACCGCCAATCACCTTGATTATTATTTTCGCCTACCCACATATCTGCCGGTAGTCTCTAGGGGGCTATTCGAGCCATTTCGAGCTTCAACACGATTGGTCTGCGAGCTCACGGGGCTTAACCCAAAAGAATCCGCTCACGTCTGCTCTAGTAATATCAGTGCTTCGCTGAGTCGCGGCACACTGAGAAGATTCACCGAGAAATTCAGTGGGCCGTATCTGTGTTCTCCTCGCCTTGAAACGCAAGGCCGGAATCGCAATTATCTTCATTACACAACATTGTTCTTTGAACGTGGACGTTGCTTATGAATCGCGTATTTATTGTAATAGGCACATTTTGACGTTAGACAAATCGGTATGGTTTTAAACCCTCGCATAATCGCGACCAATTAGAGTAAATGAAAAATAGCATCTTCTACCTGACGTACTCAGAGTGTGTGAACACGTGAAGCAAAAACAGTACAGACTCTGAAAATTGTGAAACAGTTTTATAATGTTTTTTATTGCTTAGATGGGTGGGCAATCTCAAAGCCCACCTGGTGTTAAGTGGTTACTGGAGCCCATATACATCTATAACGTAAATGCCCACCAAATTAAGATATGAGTACTAAGATCTCAGTATAGTTACAACGGCTGCCCCGCCCTTCAAACCGAAACTCAATATTGCTTCACGGCAGAAATAGGCAGGGTGGTGGTACCTACCCGTGCGGACTCACAAGAGGTCCTACCACCAGTAACTTGGTTAAAAATTCAGGTATTACAATAATTAGTAATATTAGTTTAATTTTATTCGTTTAGTTTTATTATTAATTAATCTTGGAATATTCATGCGAAGCGAGAACTGAGTCCATGTAAGGGTCATTAACAATCAGGCCAACGACGCAATTTAATAGTAGCGATAAATATATAAATTAATAGATAAGTCCCAACTTCGAATAAATAAATACTATTTGTAAAAATATTATGATTACAGCAGACGAAACTACGCTTCGTTGTATGAATACGGTACTTCTAATTTTAAATTATTAATATACGAAGAATATGTACGTGAATGTGAATTGTAGACGTAATCGAAGTACTTATTTCGAGTGCCGGAATTTCTAAAAATAATGTAGGTAATCCGCGATTCAGTCTTAAAATCGTTCACAAACCGTATTTTTTTTTTTATTGCATTTTTTATTTTTTTATTTTTTATTGCTTAGATGTGTGGACGAGCTCACAGCCCACCTGGTGTTAAGTGGTTACTGGAGCCCATAGACATCCACAACGTAAATGCGCCACCCACATTGAGATATAAGTTCTAACAGCCTGGCCACGGGACATTCGCGGATACGAATATTCGCGCGGTGCGAACGGCGAAGCGTCTAGCGACTAAAACAAGCGCATAGAAATGTACCTAACAAGCCACGCGCACCGGCGACCGGCGAAGCGACCGGCGGAATGTACCGAGCGAATCGCGCGGGCGACTTACGATGCGGCGGGCGAGCAAAACAAATGCATGAATAAGGACGGCGCAAGCCACGGAGTCGAGCGGTAGTCGCGGCGAATAGTGCAGTGATTAAATGAGTTTAGTTGTTTTCGCCGCGAAAAATGAACGCCGAAATTTTTATATTTTTTATTAATTTTTTTTTTATATTTTTAAACTCGTCGTGGCCGAACGGATAAGACGTCCGGTGTTGAGCGATGCACCGGTAGTCGAATATCAGGCGGGTACCAATTTTTGTAATGAAATACGTACTCAACAAATTTTAATGTTCACGATTGATTTCCACGGTGAAGGAATAACATCGTGTAATAAAAATGAAACCCTCAAAATTATAATTTGCGTAATTACTGGGGGTATGACCTCTTGTGAGTCCGCGCGGGTGGGTACCACCACCCTGCCTGTTTCTGCCGTGAAGTAGTAATGCGTTTCGGTTTGAAGGGTGAGGCAGCCATTATAACTATACTTGAGACCTTAGAACTTATATCTCAAGGTGGGTGGCGCATTTACGTTGTGGATGTCTATGAGCTCCAGTAACCACTTAACACAAGGTGGGCTGTGAGCTCGTCCACCCATCTAAGCAATAAAAAAAATATATAGCTGAAATACTAGCTAGACCAGCTATTTGGAAGTCTAGCCACTCAAAGTATTTCTGGTACTTCTTGTGGAATTCTCCATCTATAGGTATACTCCGATTCTTATTCAAATCATGTACTTCACAATCTTTTCCAAATAATAGGTCCTGAACCAAAAAACTATTAATTTGTAAGCAATATCGAGATAATTTCAATATAGACATTTCGCTGTCGGACTTCCTTACTAGTCGCGGCGGCGAACGTGAGTACCCGTGGCCTGCAAACGGTGCTGCGCGAATGGTCGCCTCGCCCACCGCTTCGCTGTTCGCACCGCCGATCCCCGTGGCCAGGCCGTAAGGTCTCAGTATACTTACAACGGCTACCCCACCATTCGAACCGAAACGCGTTACTGCTTCACGGCGGAAATAGGCGGGGCGGTGGTACCTACCCGTGCGAACTACCAAGAGGTCCTACCACCAGTGATAACGCAAATTATAATTTTGCGGGTTTGATTTTTATTACACGATGTTATTCCTTCACCGTGGAAGTCAATCGTGAACATTTGTGGAGTACATATTTCATTAGAAAAATTGGTACCCGCCTGCGGGATTCGAACACCGGTGCATCGCTACATACGAATGCACCGGACGTCTTATCCTTTAGGCCCCGACGACTTCATACATAATCGACATAATCATATAAAAGTGGAATTGATGGAGGGTGCTAGCAACAAACACAAAGTAAAGTCTTCACACGTCGAAACCAATTATCATCAAGGAACAATTAGCGGCATATAGCTAAGGGAGCAGTCACGAGTGTTAATCGAATGTGATGTGAGAGCTAATCGATTTGCTTATTATATCGCCTTTAAGTGCGTTTGCGGTTATGTTGAAGGATTATGTCCAAGTTATAGTTAAGTACGGTTAAGTATTTACAGTGCTCTGACAACTTTGTTTACTCTTTCTTCTATCTAGTCAGGTTGAAACGCGGCAAAACCTAATATAAAAGAAAAATGATGTATATTTACCAAGATAAGCATAAATAGTGGTCAACCCGCAATGTATAGTGAAGGTAGCTCCTAACCCACAAGGTCGTTGACCCTGCGCGTCAACGGTTTTATAACTATATTACATTTTCTGTTGAGGATAAAAGATAAGGTTTAGAGATATTGACATTAGTAATATTGTGTCAGGAATAAATATTAAATCTACCCTATCTATTAATCATGACGCTTGCAAAACACGCCGAAATATCAACTACCCATTTCATGTGAAGATCCTGTTCAATAATAATATTTATAAGGATTAATTAATAGAATCATCTGGCGGCTTAACAGTATCAATATACAATGTATAAATAATTAATATTATAATCAATTCGTAAGCAGACTAATCTTCATAGTGAATGAATAAATTCGGATTTGATGTTCGGTGAGGTATTAAAATGATCTTAGTCTAGTTAATTAATTGTCTGCTTGAAGCGTACCTTGTTGTAAATGTTAGCTCATTATTCTACGGGTAATATATTGCGTTGTTGGTCAGTAACCTGGACTATTGTATGACGGAGTCTCGAGTTTGATTCTCGGCTGGGATCAATCAATATCTTTGCTAAATGACCGTTGAAACTTTACCGTAAAATATGGAAATATCCAAACAGCAGTATACTTTGAAATTTGAAGACGCTTCCAACATTAAAATAAGATTCATAGCTTATTCTAATTGACGTAAGTACGAAAACGTATAGTTTTTTTTTTGTATTCCTTAAATACAAAGAGCGAATGATAGACGTCATCAGCGGTGTATTTTTTTTGTTGTTGTTGCGTGCTATTTTCAGTAATCTTGCGTATTTCAATAAAATACACTGAAGTTAAGCTGATGCCAAATTTACGAATTTATGTATGTTGTAAATACTACGGATTGTGTTAATCATTATTTATTTTACGTATCGTCTAGAGTAATAAACATGAATGTGTAGGAGCAACAACATCAGCTTAGTGTTAAAATGTGGAAGGAAATTGAAGAATTTTCGTTAAAGATCCATTGCAATGCGTTGGAGTAGATATTTTTTTATTAGGTACTTCATTTTGGTGGATCTAATTGTAGGAGGTATAATATATGCCTTAATAGGACACCTGGCTCCTAGTGAAACTGAAAAATCTTCCGGGCCACCAGTAATCCTTCAATCATAAAAAAGGACACCTGGTGTCCAGCGATTACCGGAGTCCACTATGTCTTATCGTAAATCATACATGAGGTCTACGAAGTAAACCGGCCCTCAACAAAAAAAAACTATTTATAAGCTTATTTATAAGACGTTCTTTACGTTTTTTATAATGATTTACATTTTAAATCAATAAAGAAAATGTTTATCTGTTCACGTTCAATGATCGTAATGTACATATTATGATGCTTTAAGTGGCTAATCGTTGTTCGCATCTGTCGTAACTAATGCTATAAAACAAATGACTTTAGAAAGCCCATAGACATTTAAATTAGCCCACAATACAAAACGTGCGTTTCTTTCACGCCTTTTGTATTTTCACTAATAAATCTAGTTTCTTTTGAATCAAACGCGAACAATGAGAAACATTACGCTGTCATTGAAACCATCTTTCGCAACTGGCCGCATGAATTAAATCTCGTTCTTCAAGTGATCGTAACGCGTTAATGCCTCCGTGAAGGACATCGGAGATTTATGAATATAAATTACATTTTATTGGTAGTTGAAACGGAATTGTTTTTTTTTCTTTTTCATATATGTAGGTAGGTATCACAAAAAAGGATCGTTTAACTAATAATATTTTTATTAATTTTGGAACGAAGTTCCTTATGGGGCGATGCGGAGGGGTACCCTAACCGGGAAAAACGTCCGTAACGTAAGATTTTTATTATTAATGCACACAATGTACGACTTAACTTTGTAATAACGTACAAATTAGTAATGCACACAGTGTACGACTTAACTTTGTAATAACGTACAAAAAATAACATATTTTTTTATCATTCATTGACCACGATCTCAGAGTGTTCGTTTGCGCAATACACTAACTGTTATGCAAACAGCCGTGAATGAAGTGTACCACAATAAGTTCGCACGTTACCGAATGACCGTGGGTTGTTGCGAAACCTCCAGTTTTATTTTCTTTATACCTCGAATATAACTTAAAATTAATATTTTTATAATAAGGAACTTCGTTCTTATCCGGTGTCCCACGACACTACACATCTTTTTTTGAAATTATACTTCTTTAGGCGCGTTATGAAAAATTGATGAGAGTTAAATTTTACATGCGCGTGACACAAAATTAACAGAAATGAAGTTGCCCACAAGTGCTCCAATACAATTGACGTTAACTATCCTTATGTGTATTATTTAGTAACATAAATGACAAAATTATTATTTAATATAATTGTTGAAAATTATATTTATTCATTCGAATGCTATTGTTATTAGATATATTATAAGCACGTTGTAAAATATGGGACTGATTACGAATATAATTTATAAATTGAGTACAAGTGGGTAGTTTATCAGAATCAGAGTAGTTCATTTCGAATGATTTAATTAATTCTAAACTAATCTTCTTACAACCTAAATGAACAAAAATAAAATCTTCAAGATATTCTAGTTTTAATTGTTTTAACGAGCTTACTAACGAAGAATATTTGTCTATGTAATTTTCTAAGCTGATCGGGTCGGCATCGTTAGCTACTGGAAGATTCAATAACGTATCAAAATATGACGCCGCCAAAACTCGCTTATCATTATATTTATTCACTAATGTTTGCCATAAAACTGAATAATTTTCAGCAGTGGGCATAAACCCTTGACAAATTAATTGAGCATTACCAGTCAGTTTACCGATTAAATACTGAATTTTTTCACTATCAGATAAACTTTGATTTTCATGGATTATAGATTTAAATGTTTCATAAAATATAGGCCAATTTTGAAGTTCACCATTAAACGGACATAATTCTAATCGCGGTAATTTCGGACACTGTCGGTAGGTCTCAATTTTATCCTCACCAACAACAGTGTTCGCCGTATTTTGCGTATTGTGACGCAACGACATTAGTTCCGAATATTTATATTTTATGCGAGAAAATAGCTCATCAAACGCCACCATTGACTCGTAATTGGGTTCTGTGGCGTCTTCATTTGATGCTAATAAATCATTAAGATCGTCCAGTGACTTTATGAATTCGGTACGCATCAAATCTAAAGTACTAGCATTCGACATAAATACATCCACATTGCTCTCATTTATTTTAGTGATACTGTCATAAATGGACTGTACTCTAGAGTAATATGCATTAATTTTACTACGCATCTTACGTACATTACGATCAAAAAGTGATTGAGATTTAGAAGTAGCCATTTTAATTAAGTAGTAACAAAGAAATTTAAACAAAATATTCACCTATTAATAGTTTTTTCAAGTTGGGGGTAGCCGCTCAATCTATGTGCAACGGTTAAATTATTGTTAAATATCTAGCTCGAAGTGATCAAATATGTTTGGGCTTGGTTCTTTTGTATTTATATTTTTGAGCGCAATCGATATGATACTTGGTAGTAGGTAATATTTTTAGGAACTCACCGAAAGTCTGTGTCTTTGTAGTGATAATATTTGTAGCACTATCTTCATGGAGTGGCCACTCCTGTCTTCTTTCTTTGTATCTTGATGAAAAGCTTTCAGTTTTTTAAGTACTTACTTAGCTGCACTCAATATTCACCACTTTTTCGCGATCGCACAATTTTGATGCGCACGATTCAAATTCAATTTAAAAGTGTCATTGATATAGGAGGGGAAAGGGGCGGGACTACATCGATGCGCTCTCAGTTACGTTCAAAAACATCAATGCTAATTATCCATTGCAGATAGCGTAAACATGCCCCCCAGTTTGAGAGAGTAAAGCTCTTTCAAAGTTAAACACTATAATAAATATTATTAAATTATTAACGTTAAATATTTATTATTAATTATTTAATATTAAAAAAAAGGAATAAATTTAATAAAAATAAAGTACCTATAACTTCTTACGCGCGTACATAAGTACACGTACCCTTTTTTTTAAACGTTTCCACGTATAATATATCCTTAAATTCGTTAGTAGATCAACGTAAACACCCTAACAGGAAGTGTTCTCCTGTGGTAAAAAAAAAAAAACGGGAAGTGTGCGTAGTAAATTCCCCAGTACTGAATTTTGGGAGCTGTCAATCCAGACGTCACATGATTCCTGATTCCAGTAAAGAATAATAAAGTATGATAAGATCCCTTTATTTTTTGATCGGGGGAAATCCCCAGGCGGTGTTTTTTTTTTAGGGAACGGACACAGAACAATGTAACAGAACATTAAATGTGGGAAATACAACTTTTTCGTTCGCCTCTCATGTTTAATAGAACCCGCTATAGTATAATACGACAACACTTGGGATTATAGATGCAACTTTAAATTCGTTCGAATTTTAGAGCGCACATGATAATAATTGTAAATAGACATGATTTAACAAAAACCTACTTCAAATAGAAAAATAATAATATTCCAAAACAAATCAATATACAGTAAAAACAATAATTATCGAAATCGGTTGGCGTGATATTTAGTTATTCATCAATTTATCGCGCACGTACTTAATTCAAATTTAAGACTTATATGGTTTCCTCATGGATACCATTATCAGAACTGGATTAAATTGAAATGGGTCCACAAGGGAAGCGTCAGCTTTCTAATAAAAAAAGAATCATCAAACTCGATTCACCCAGTCAAAAGTTATGAGGTAAAAAAAACATACAGTCAAATTGAAAACCTTCTCCTTTTTTGAAGTCGGTTAAAAAGTACACTTTTTGACGTTTTGCTTAAAATATTTGTAGATATTTACAATACTGTGTTCATCATCAGTAACACATACAGAAAATGAATTTTATTTAAACATGGGGGGAATAAAAACCAATGTGTGTGGCTATTCGTCCCGCATACCTTCGAGACAAAGAACACGCACTGGTCTTGAATACAAACTTATTGTTGCGTCGTTTTAGAAAGCGAATACAATGCGGTCGATGCGATTTAAACAGCTAACGGCATGTTCACGAATGCTCAAAGTTATCTCGAAATATTGACATTCCCTTGCCCAGTGCATTAAGATTAATAATTGCCAAATTTTAGTACGGTAATTCGACAGGGATGTATCGCAACCTAGCGACGAGATCAGACACATGAACTAAAAATATGACTGACCATGGCGAAGATTATTGTTAAAACCTGCTCGCTCAGTGATTCTTAAAGGAGCTTAGAGACAGAAACACTTTAAGAATACAAATGACATTCGGCATTTTGTACAACACAAAACAAATGCTCAATCACATATTTACATGCCTGTCTAAACAACATTTCAAAATGGCCGTCAGACGGTGGTAAAATAAATGCTACAATAAATTATTTTTTGCTAGATTTAGCGTCATATCGGGTGTTCAGCGATTTTGTCTAAAACTTATGGTATAATTTATATTTTATGTATGGTATCGAAAAGTGACAATTGATCTCTTAAAGTTGAAGATTGATGTCTTAAAGTTACGCCTTTTTTATTACAATAAAATGACTCGATAATAAAATAAATTCAATGAAAAATAAACGAATTACGCAAATAACTTTGTTTTGACATTCCGAATGAATGAATATCTATTAAATAAATTTATTTTTCTCGAAAAACTGAACATATTACATGTGTTTACATTCAACAGTATTTAATATCAGATACGTTTATGTAATTTAATGAATTTTTAGCGGGAACGCCAGGAGTAAAGTTGTGTGATATATTTTGTCAATTTAGTGTTTAATCTAGCTGTATAGCGTGTTCTAAAGTTTCATTAAATTCTTACTATTTTACTAGGTAATTTTTTTATTCATATACTAGCGACCCGCCCTCGCTTCGCTTCCGAAACTGTAATTTATTATTGATTTCTCCACTATTTAATGGATGTTATTATACATATAAACTTTCCTCTTCAATCACTCTATCTATTAAAAAACCGCATCAAAATCTGTTGTGTAGTTTTAAAGATTTAAGCATACATAGGGATATAGGGACAGAGAAAACGACATTGTTTTATACTATGTAGTGATATTTAAAACCATCTCATTTCTTTTTATTTAATTTATTTTCATCCCAATAATTACAATTTCAGACAATTCATCTTCATTTCATTTCGTTCCATTTCTTTTTTCATTAAAGTATACATGTATATAAAAATAACTGAAGTCGACGGTGGAAATCTCATCGCAAGAAGCCCTTTGCCATGGCCACTGAAGAACAGATCGCAAGTGCAAGCGTCTCCGACTTGATCAGTAATCGATTACATTTACTTGAAGTTGTTTTTTTCTTTTCCACTGAATACAATTCTATCTTGCTACCCTTGCTTCAGCGAAGTTCTTCTTCTGAGCGTCCTCAATAATATTACCCGTAAAGATCTACCTATTTTAAAATAAATAAGTGAATTATTTATTTTCGAAACATCGGATAGTTTAAAACGCTGTTGATTACAGTGACCTTAGGTACGACTTGAACCGTTTTGTTTATCTATTCCAACTGTACAAATCTACACGTAGAACAGTAAACTTTTGTTTTAATAATACAGGAACACAATATATTTTTTTGTTTTTGTTTTATTTTTCCTACATGTGTTTGTTCAAAACAACTTGCTTAAAATTGTAAATTGTGTTTTGTTACAATCTATTTTTTTCTTTCTAAATAGGTAAATTGTTATTAATCACAAATACTCGAGATAAGAGATACAATTAAATAAAATTCCTGAAAAGTTTCGCAACAATAATTTTTGTTTGTATATTGGTTGATGATAACTTAATTGTTTCCTATTATTGTTATTTGACACTTCGGTACCAGGAGAACATAAAACGGCAATGGTATCGCCAACCGCCGGCTACTTGTTGGACCGGTCACGTCCGCGCGCCGCGTTCAACATTAATTACGTCACTCCATTTAGCCTTATGTAGAGCTGTGGCGAGCACGCAATATTCAATTGCAACCGGTAAGGTACGAACGACCTCTACGCGTTTATGGTTCCCTGGTACTTCGAGCGCCAGCAAGGATTCATTGTTATCCTTTGCTTCCTTGTTTATATGTAATTTATCATACAAGTAACTAATAATAACAAATCGTCAATTGTATTTTATTAAATATTTTAAATTTGTATAAACAGTTTGATGATATACAGACAGGACGAGTCCAGGAATTCGATAAACATATCCTTTCGTAAACTGAAGGTCGTACGTACGTTGACTTTGTACATGATAATTATTTTTAATTTAACGCCTATTTTTTTTACTTAACCGTATAAACATTCAAAACATGTTATTTGTACTATCCATATTAGTCTTCAACATCACAGTCGGATACTAATAAATGAGAAATATATCTTATTTGTAATTTAATTGTCATAGTCACAAAACAAAACTTGTTTGATCAAAAGGTATCCTTGTTTTAACTTTCCTACTCCTCAATATAGCTTTAGAAAATATGAAACGTCGCCCGGGTTATTTAGAAATAGATAATATAACAGAATGAATATGATTGGGAGCTCACTTTACATTGGTTTAATTTAAATAAGGAAAATTGTGCAATCGGTATATTAGGGCAGGTTAGGGGTTAAACAGTACGATTGAGATTTCGAATTCATGTCTCAAGATGGAAGATGTCTATCAAACCGTGATGTATGGTTGGGTCGACAAAAAAAATTTTTTTTTTTGGAAATTTCGAAAATGTTTTGTGCCTAACTGTACGTTATTGCCGCGAAACAGACATGTGTTCCGGGTTGTCAAAGGTTGGGACAACCTTTACATAATTATTGAGACCTAAAGATCGCGTCTCAAGGTAGGTAGCATACATTCATGTTGTGATTACTGTCGATGCCGGTAACAACTAAATACTTTTTTTATTGCTTATGTGGGTGAATGAGCTCGCGACCCACCTGCTGTTAAGTGGTTACCGGAGCCCATAGACATGTACAACGTAAATGCCGCCGCCTACCTTGAGATATGAGTTCTAATGTCTCAGTTTTTACAGTACAACGTCTGCTCCACCTTTCAAACCGAAACGCATTACTGCTTCACGGCAGAAATAGGCAGGGCGGTGGTACCTACTCGTGTGGGCTCAAAAGAGGTCCTATCATCAGTAAGAAGTATACTACGGGGCCCGTGAGCTCTTTCACACATCCATGCAATAAAATAAAAATTCTCAATTCGAATATTATGTATTTTATCCGATGCCTAATAAATATTTGGGAGAGTGTCTTAAATCTATCGGCTTTCATACCGTCTTATCGTCTACGAGCTTCTGTAGCTGCCACCTTGTAGGCCATAGCGTTCACTTTACCGGATGTTGTGATGCGTCGTCCCCTAGGCGGAAATATTTAAAATACACCCAAAGGTGCTGCTTACGACCATAGGGCCGCTTGCGTGACCCTAAACACGTACAATTTCAGTACCTCGCGTATACAAGGCCTCCCTCCGACAGACACTCTTGTGTTTCGATACAATTCACACATTTTTATTGAATTACGTTTCCGCGTTATACCAAGATTTACAATATATATTGGAAGAACCAATAGTGAAAAAAAAATTTTTTTTTAGTCTATATGATCACACTTTCGAATAAGGTAATTAATTATTGGAACGAAGTTCTTTACGGCAGGCTTGGAGGAGATAGGGATTTTGCTGCGCGACCGAACTGACAAAAAAGGGATGTTAAAAACAGTAACAAAAAGTCCGTGGAATTAAGGCCTTGTTTTCCGCATAGCGATATTTCAGCGCGCGATTTTTTTCTCGTAATTCTCTTCTTTTTTTTTATATGGAACTTCGTTCTTATCCGGTGTCCCACGGCACCACACATCTTTTTATACATGTATAATTAATTATTAATCTTTCTAATGTCTTATCGTGTATTGGGAACGCTAAATTGAAGTTCTTCCACCCAGGGGGTATTATTGTTCCGGGTAGACCGAAAATCTATATGTTGTTGGGAAATTGTATATGTGGAAGTTTTTCATGAATTATGTAATAATTAATTTGGTTAGCGCGAATCAGAATTTTAGTCAAGTACACTGTTGTTATTCTATGATACCTACCCACAATCAGTCTTTTTCACTAAAGATCCATAAAAAATGTTTAAAAAATTCAATCTTCGTAGTTAATTCATTCATTATGTATTCGCGTACCGCTCGCGTGTACAATGCAATAATAGTTGCATGTCGCAGTGAAATTATCGAATGTATAAAATATCACGTAATGGATATGAATTCGCTTAACAATTCTCAAATTAGGGGGACATTAGGTTTATTAGACTCCTTTTAGCAATGAGGGAAATACGAGTTTTAAGTAGTTTTATAATTTTTTATTGCTTAAATGGCTGGACGAGCTCACAGCCCACCTGGTGTTAAGTTATAACCGGAGCCCATAGATATCTACAACGTAAATGCGCCACCCACCTTGAGATATAAGTTCTAAGGTATCAGTATAGTTACAACGGCTGCCCCACCCTTCAAGCCGAAACGTATTACCGCTTCACGGCAGAAATAGGCGGGGTGGTGGTGGTGGTGGTGTGCGGTGGTAACCTATCCGTTTGGACTCACAAGAGGTCCTACCGCCAGTAATTACGCAATAATTTTGCGGGTTTTGATTTTTAATACACGATGTTATTCCTTCACCGTGGAAGTCGATCGTGAACATTATTTTAAGTACGTATTTCATTAGAAAAATTAGTTCCTGCCTGCGGAATTCGATCCCCGGTTCACAGCTAGATACTAATGCACCGGACGTCTTCTCCTTTAGGCCACGACGACTTCGTATCAGTTAAAATAGTTAAATTGCACTTTCAAAGTGTCCTGAGTTGGAGTTGTTTCCTGCATCACGGATAATGGAAACCTCTATATACGAGACAAGATCCGGTACACACAGATCCTTAATACCTTTAACTCCGATCTTTAAATCGAACCTAGACTTCGTGGCTCAGTCAAGGTCACTAATCACTACACCAACGAAGCGTATCACTTTATACACAAGTACATAGTAATCTGTAATAGTCATTACCGGTATTTGATTTCTTGCTTGTTGTTTACGTAACTGTTAATGGCCTCTGAAGGCAAACAATACGCCCTCCCTGACGGCGAGCGATTACTGTTGTTAGTGGACATCAGTATTTTAAAACTAATTTATCGTTTTCTTTGTAGTGTTTATCTATTCTTGCATTTAGCTATACTACCTAGTCAGGTCATAAGTATTGTCACACAGTAAAAACTTTTCTTTTAGAATGCTGGCCACAAAAAAGTTTATTGAATTCGAATTTCGAATTGTTCATGAAAATAATAATGTATACTTTTAGAATTTTTACTCATTTTTAAATATGGAGTGGACGCTTAAAGAAGACCGTGTTGCAGTTATTGCGTTGCATCGTGGCGGTTACGCGCCAATTCAAATTTTTAACATACTGAAAAATTTGAATATAACCAAAAGATTCGTTTATCGTACCATCAAACGATACAATGAAGACTCTAGTGTAGATGACAGGTCAAGAAGTGGTCGCCCTCGGTCTGTTAGGACTCCAGCAGTGATAAAAGCTGTGAAGGCGCGAATTCAAAGAAATCCCAAACGTAAGCAGAAACTGTTGGCCCTTCAGATGGGGTTAAGCAGAACCACGGTGAAAAGGGTGTTAAAAGAAGACTTAGGGCTTCGGGCATATCGAAAAAAACAGGACATCGTTTGAATGCTCGTCTAATGGACCTGAGACTGAAGAGATGCCGCGCTTTGTTGAAGCGGTACGCGGGAAAAAAATATCAGGAAATTCTTTTTTCGGATGAAAAAAATTTTACCGTAGAAGAGAGCTACAACAAACAAAATGATAAGGTGTACGCACACAGTAGTGAAGAAGCGAGCAACCGTATTCCGCGTGTCCAACGAGGTCATTTTCCATCCTCGCTCATGGTATGGTTGGGAGTTTCTTATTGGGGTTTTTGTGAGAAAGGTGTAAAAACAAATGCAGTTGTGTATCAAAATACAGTCCTGACGAACCTTGTGGAACCTGTTTCTCATACCATGTTCAATAACAGGCACTGGGTATTCCAATAAGTTTCGGCGCCAGCTCATAGAGCGAAGAGCACACAAGACTGGCTGGCGGCGCGTGAAATCGACTTCATCCGGCACGAAGACTGGTCCTCCTCCAGTCCAGATTTGAATCCGTTAGATTACAAGATATGGCAACACTTGGAGGAAAAGGCGTGCTCAAAGCCTCATCCCAATTTGGAGTCACTCAAGACATCTTTGATTAAGGCAGCCGCCGATATTGACATGGACCTCGTTCGTGCTGCGATAGACGACTGGCCGCGCAGATTGAAGGCCTGTATTCAAAATCACGGATTTCATTTTGAATAAACTTTAGTGTCATAAGAATCTATGTTTTGTTAAGTTCATTTTGGTATATGAATGGTTACATAATGAATAAACTTGTTTCAATTATTTTACATTAAACATGTGACAGAATTTATGACCTGACTAGGTATATATACTAATATTATAAAGCTGAAAAGTTTGTTTGTTTGAACGCGCTAATCTCAGGAACTACTGGTCCGATGTGATAAATTATTTCAGTGTTAGATAACCCATTTATTGAGAAAGGCTACAGGCTATATAACATCACGGTAAGGCCAATACAAGTGGAGCACCAATAAAGAATGTTTCAAAATAGGGGTTTAAATAGCTCATTAACATTCTATAATTCAAAAACATTTTCAGTTTCTACGTAAATGAAGTGGGGGTAATATTTAGCGTTATGCCAAAGTAACTATTCCACGCGGACGAATTCGCGGGCAAAAGCTAGTTAATAATAAACAAAGATACATCAATTAATGAAATCCTCGCGTCAGTCTTAAAGACTAGTTATTAAAGTTGACGTTCCTTTCCTTTATTATCGAGTTCCACACGTGCACGAGCTTACGTTCCGTCTAGCATTAATTGGCTCCCATAGACATCAAAGCTTGAATTCCACAACCGGATCGAAGTACTGCTTGAAGGTTTGAAGGATGGGTTGATCACCAGTTATAAAATTCATTCAGATCATGTGTCAAAATTGGTTATGATGGTGATATGGTTGGCTCTTGTAACCGCTTAGTACCAAATAGACCGTTGTTTGTCTGTTCATTTATGATAAAAAAAAACTAAAATTACGTCGCATTTAAAGAAGACGCTAAACCAAAAAAAAAAAATTTCAGACAAAAGTATAAAGCTTAGCAAAAGAGACACTTTCAAATTATAATTATTTTGCCACCGATTCGCAATCAGTGTGTGAGTTTTTTAACGTTCTCGATAGCGTAAAAGTTAACTCAAATTTGTATGAAGATGGCACGTTTGCCGCTAGGAGCGCTGTTCCAACTGCATACAAATTTACGCTATCAAGAGCGTTAAAAAGCACGCTAGTTTCACCAATGTGACGAATCGGCAAACTCTGGGCTCCTTTTTCAGTGTATGTAATAGTAAATCTGTATTTATGATGAAAACGTGCCACTCGATTTAGGTCAACAACGAAATATTGAAGCGCTTCCTGATTGATAAGTGGTTCCACACATCTGACACGGCTTCATATAATATTATGTTGTTATCTTACAATATTACTGATTTAGTGCCCTTTAGGAAAATTTTCTGTGAGTGCCAGTTGCCAAGGTTACGTAAACGAGTACGTCACAAGGGTCTAAGGTTATTTCGGAGGCCCTTGATTAGTATAAACATTGTGATGTTTAAATAAATGTGTTTATTTTGCTATGGGCCGCGATGATAATTTTCCATCAAGTGAATAAATACTAAATACGGTTTGCAAGACAACGTTTTTTTTTTTGGACCTGCATGATCTAACGGTTTAAGCGCGAATGGACCGATCATTGGTTGCGTGTTGGATTTGCGGCACATACTCAAGATAAATACTCAAGCGAACAAGCTTCTACCAACTACCTTCCGAAAACGAACATCGAAATAATCAGTCAGTAATCAGTCATTTCTTAACGCACGCAACGTTGATTGCAGCCCTGTTTTTTAATACCTGTACAAGCCTAAATGAGTGCAGTAGGATGGCCTCGAGCAGGAAAAGATCGCGGAACATCGTGAGACGCGTCAAGTCTGCCCCTTCCAACACTACATGACGATCACGACCGCTCTGTCAAGAGTGACAATATTGAGAAGACATGTTACTGTAGTCCTAGGGTACCCCGCTGGTACATAGTACTCTCACAAGTTGTTTCCACTTGACCCTGTCTTGCGCTTGCTCCGTGACATCACTCTAGGTCACGTCGGCAGTCCTCATCTCGTTCTCCACAGGGCGTCTCCAAGTATGTATAGGGCGACCAGGCCTTTCAAGCAGTTGCCACTCAAATGCGATTAATGTTGCGTTGACTTCGCTGCACCGTAGAGTGTGTCCTATCCAATGCTATTTCCAATGGGAAATAATAAGATATGCACTGTAAAAATTGTAGTGTCCGTTTTGATATGGTTATGATCAACACTTTAGGACAATAACCATATTACATGGTCAGTAACAGGCATTCTCGTTATAGCGTCTATGGCTGCGTTAAATACTTAACCCCAGACGAGCCGGCCGTAAGCTTATCTGCTCGTCTTTTATTTGTATCTCGTAACCCTAGTGGTATTCAATGCAGCCCATTTGTTGGAAGATTGTAAACTTTACATAATTTAATTTTCTAAGCTGATCTATAATGTGAAAATAGTTCGCAATTTTCTCACTTCCGGAGTATTATTTCAAAACCATTAATGGACAACATCTCATTTATATGCGAATTGTGTGTACGTTAACTAGATTATTTTTCTTGTTCATCTTATTTTTCTCGTGTCTCGAAAGACGCGTCGTAATGTAGATTTTTGATCATTCCATTTATTTATATATATAAATCGATTATCGCAAGGGACTTTTGTTTATTTATCAATTTATTTATCATCCTTTGTTTATTTGTAAACAACGTTCAGCATTATCGTTCACAAACGAACAAAAATAAAACTGTATCATTTAGATAGAATGTGATTGCATCGACATCAAACCGTTACGATGCTTTTTCGTATGGGTGAATCAGTTAAATTGTAATCTCTAAATTGAAATTGACATGTGGCTATATAGCACAATCGCTATATTGTTTCGTGCAATAATAGCCTCGTATAGGTACATATATAATTTTTTAATAACATTTGTTATCCAATGAATGTTAGATTGTGTGCCTAAACCTTTGACGTTTGAAAAACTGGTAGGCATCGGAATGATTTTACGGCTTGTATAGCTAATGATAATAAGTGATGGTGACCATTTAAGATCATCTAGACCGTGAGCCCTTCTCTGGCTTTATGACAATAAACCATGAAAATTAGGCTTAATTATTTTTATGAACTATTGTTTAGTGTGTTCACGAGTTTTGAGGGTGCTATGAATAATAATATACAGTCTGGACACACAGTATTTAAAAAACAATAGTCACTTTTGAATTCGGAATTCTTATAGTATGAATTTTCGCGCCAATGCTTATTACATAATAATATTCTTTTCATATAAAAATGGAGCGAGCTGGTTAAGAGACTATATCGCCCATTGAATGCAAGAAAAACACTTTAAAATAATTTCATGCAAGTACCTATAGCTTAAGATTAAATCAATATAATAAGTATGTACAATGTCACACATCTGAAGGCGCTAAAACTTTTAAACGCACGTTTATAAGTGTGAAATTTCGCAGTTAAGGTAGGTAATCTAAGTTTTTAATGCTAATTGTAAATAATGTTTAATTAGTTGGTTGACGTGTTTCTACTTTAGACGCGTGTCCCATCGCAGGCGAGAAATCGATTCACGCTCAATTAATGTGTAAACGATTTATGATGCCATGTAAGTAATAGTGAGAAATTATCAACAATCGTTCAAGGATCATTGTTCTTATGATGATGATGTACTTAAAACAAAATTAGCAAGAGGATACATGTAGAAGAAACTAAAATCTTTACTCAAAGTTTCTTTTCATATTATTTTTGCATTCTCAATAGGCTCATAGTGTATAATTTTACATAGTTGTACAATTTATATCTAACGATATTCTCAAACGATCAAACCTTTCGTTGCAAATACCCTTAATTCTCGAAAATTCTGCCTTCGAGCTTGGGGCAGTAGAAAAGTTATCATAGAGAAATCGGTAATTAAAACGCTTGCTTAATGCTTAATAATTGATCGGACCTTTAGAGCGAATATTCTAGTATATTTATCTATGTATTATTTGTCTTTAAGTTATCTAATGAGATATGAGTAAGTAATCACGTGATCATGCCTCAGCGACAGAACTATCAATACGATATAGTCGCTTTTCGTTATTTATTTACAAACTCGCTGAATGTCAAACTCGAATCGCTGCGCGCTCATCGTCGGCGGTGGGACAGGTCTTCAGGTTCATGTCAGGGTCGTGTTAATTACATAAACTATTATGTAAGTGAATATCTTTTTGATATAAAAAAAATTGTTTCGTTCTTGAGCTAAAAATAGCAAATGCGCAAGCGTTCTTCTCGTTGGACTCGCTGCCCCAGTGGCTGGTCGCGGATAACGTGGGGAGACCACGGCTATTCTCTTCGGTCCAGTCGGCACATTAGTCGTCCCAGGACAGCTCAGTCTTCGTAGTTCTCAGTAGGAGCCTGCTGTAGGGCGTCACTCCTGGCAGGATTCAAGCCATCGTATTATGTATATATGTCGATGTAGGTGTGCTGAGCACGCTGCGCTCCCAACCTACCCCCCCCCCTCCCCCATCTCACCCTGCACATACTTCACCCCTGCCCTGAGTGGCAGGGAGCTTCTGCCCCTACTGGAGTTGGCCCCAAGGCCCGGACCATGCCCCCGTAAGGGGATACGACGACCCTTCTTGCTTCTTGCTTGCGATCTTCTAGCTAGACGCATCACTCGACCCGAGTACACCGGACGTCGTGCCTGTTAGGCCACTATGATTAAAAGTTTTGTCACTACTACGAATATAAGAGATCACTTATGACTAGAGGTAATCGTCATTAAATACATACAAAATACTTACAAAATACTTGAAGTTCTTACTAAAACTCATAATATTTATAAAATAATCACAATAACATTGAAATAAGTAAATTTATATGGCACTTGTCAAAGAACAAAAACTTATAAACACCAACAGTCGTTATTGAAATAAATGAAGACTTCATGAAGTTATATTCGATAAATAAATTGTTTTATTTATGTACATACTTATTCGCCAAGGATGTTAAACTCCTGAAAATTCCAACGTTATTTTGAAATAAATTATGTAATGAAAAAATTAAGAAATTAAATTCGAAACTTGTGTAGCATGACCGTCCCTTCCTTTGAAAGTGGGACGCGAATAATCAGTCGAAATTTCAATACTCGAATCACAGCCCGAATTATTGAAGTTCGGTTGGCAACACATCTACGAAAAATATTTTATTGGACTTTTTGGCGGGAACGCGAGGAGTGAAGTTGTGTGATTTTTATGTTTTATTTTGTCTATTTAGTGTTTCTTCAGGTTTAAATGTGTAATAACGGTGGTTTATTAACTGTTTAATATCTGTGAAAGTGCACAAATGTGGGAAAATGAAACAAAGCCGCTGGACGCAACTTCTCGGGATCCTCCAAAAAGTCCACTGAAATCTTAGTAAATGGCCACCATTTTACTAAGATTATATTTCATTCCATATCATCTCATTTCATTTAATTTCATCCCAGTTGATTAACGTCTCAAATTAATCATTTTCATTTCATTTCACTCCATATTATCATTTTTCATAAAAATAAGAATATAAATTAAAATAAGACATGGCTCAAAGGTCTTAGTTACCAGGTCATAAAATCACTTAAAAATATATATATATATTTGATACAAACAAACACAATTTTTTTTGCTAACTACGATTAGATTAAATATGTTGCGCGCTACTAACTTCAGTCCATTCTCGGATGTTTCTCAACAAGCTTTTTCGCCGTTCAAGTCGTCCAAGTTCACCCGCCACAGCTGATATCTATGAAGTTGCCAGTTAGATAATTGCATGGCAAATACAGAAATGCATTATTTTAAATACACAAAAAAACATGGAATAACAGCTAACTCGGAAAACGGTGGGGCAATACAGAAAAAAGAAAAAAAAACTAAGAGTATTTTAACTGTAGTATCATCGCCAAATAAAATAAAGATAAATGGCAATGGAACGGTTGATGATGCAATGATGGCAATGATGATACTATATAGTTATTTTGGTTGCAGTTGATGTAAAATAAAGGTGTTTTTAAATCAAAATTTAAATTTCGATTTCTCGACAAGCGTTCCTTTGTTCGCTTGTTTTTTTTTTTGTACAATTATACAATGACGGAATGAATACTCGTAAATACGGCTGGTTTTTATTTAATTCTCGTAACTGTGTCACTAACCGAATATGTGCCACAAAAGTTTAATATTTACGTGCGAACGTGTCCGTGATTTCGGAAACGAAAGCTTGGATTTGTCTACGGTATAAAAAATAAATTTAGTTTTACTGACAAATTTAAATATTCTCGTTCTTTTAATTATTATTATCTAAAGTTAATATCGAGTACAATTTTAACGTTCGAAGGCTGGACACGAACATTCTGTCATCTATATATTAATACGTGAAGCAAAAACTTTGTATCCCTTTTTACGAAAATTGCGCGGACGGAGGAGTATGAAATTTTCCACACTTATAGAGAATGTAGAGAAGAAGTGCACAATGGTAATATTTATTTAAAATAATGCATAAAAGATACATTAAATCAATAAAGAAAACATTACACACACTACATACCATGTATTTGACGCACACACGCATGCATACTATTTATTGTCAATCTTTTGTTCTTGGCGTCTGTTGTCAAATTGAGAATAGATTTATTAATGTTTGCCTTTGTTAATATTTAGTGTAATCATGGCGAAATTTGTGATTATATAAGTATAAAATACAATCATAATAGTGTACAAACTTCCAATTCCAATTAATTATAGTCGAATTTCGACTACTGCGGGACCTCTAGTTGTTAGGTAATACGTGACAGGCTATCATATTCACAGCTGCGAAATCATATTATTCAATTATACAAAAGATATAATAAATCATAAACGAATAAATTAAAATACAATACAGTTGGATGTGTAGAATATAAATTGACATATATTTTTATTGATTTAATAATACATAATCTTTTATCTTATATCATCTTTTATATTATAATATAAATTGTCTCACTTTTATATTCGTTCAGATGATACAAGCTCGCGTTAGTGTAAATGGATTTCATGGAATTTGAACCTTTTGATTTTTATTATAAATCGAAAAATACGGAAACTTCATACTTATGAATTTAAGGATTTACTTTGTCTTGAGAGGAGTTAATTTATAGGAAAATGTAGAAGACAAAACTGATTCAGTTTTCGATCCTTTCTCTTTAGTAGCTTTAAGCCTTTTGATAAGGCCTCAAATAATAATAAAACAAATAGAATCTGCCAAAATAATAAGTATTCTTAATAATATAATAGTATAATAACAGCTTTAAGGTTATTGGGCATTCAGTGAAACTCTGAAACATTAATTTGTAACACAATATCTAATGAAATATTACTTGACATTAAAAACTTAACGGCTTGGATAGTTAATGTCACGTTAATAGCACTTACATATCGCAAGTAAGATGATTATTGACCAATTGATTTACACATGTTATTTGAAACATAAGTTTAGAAGTTTTATAAAATCTGTTAATCTAACTTTGTCGTATATGAGTGAGCCCGCATGGTTAGGTACCACTAACTTGTCTATTTGTAGCGAAGCACTCTTGCGTTCCAGTTTGGACGGTGGACAGACTTCGAACTCAACTCATTGTGGGTGGCGGAATTCACGATACCGTGTCTGTGTATTCCAATCACTAAATTGGTCAGCAGTGATCATATCCTCTCAACTAAAATACTTTCATGGTCAGAAACCAACCAGAACTCCACACACATAACTTTTAGTACATTAATGTTTTACATTAAAATTTTTGCCTTTATATATTTTACCCTGAATTTTTTTTTATTTTTTTTTTATTGCCCTTGTAGGCAGACGAGCATACGGCCCACCTGATGGTGAGTGGTTACCGTCGCCCATGGACTTCAGCAATGCCAGGGGCAGAGCCAAGCCGCTGCCTATCGCTTAATACTCTCCACAAGCCTCTTTTAAAGAAGGACATGTCATAGCGCTCGGGAAACACCGTGGAGGGGAGCTCATTCCATAGCCGGATGGTACGTGGCAGAAAAGACCTCTGGAAACGCACTGTCGATGACCGCAGTGGCTCCAGGTAGTATGGATGAACTCTACTCCGGTGGCGGGCGGTGCGATGGTAAAAACGAGATGCCGGTATCATCTCGAACAATTCCTCAGAGCACTCCCCATGGAACATTCGGTACAAAATACAGAGGGAACCGAAGTCCCTCCGCAGACCCAAAGGTTCCAAACGATCCGCGAGAATGGGATTATCGACGACTCGAACGGCCCTCCTCTGTATGGAGTCAAATGGAAGAAGCTGGTATTTGGGAGCCCCGGCCCAGAGATGGGAACAGTACTCCACGCGAGGCCGGACTTGTGCTTTATAAAAATACTGAACACCTTCGTATGTGAGGCGGTTCACGCCGCCGAGGACAAATCGACATGAAGCGATATAGTCCGCAAGAAGATTCTGCAATCGCACAGAGGTCACGACCCCTCGGCATTGAGGATTTACAAGGCGACGGGGAGGAATTTGCGCTATTCACATCTATACAAACTAAGGCTCTCATTGTGATGGATGCTTTTGGGTCACAACGTAACACCATCGCCTTGAGATGAGGTTGGGGTCTTAGTAACATTAATCAAATTTGACGCCCAACGTCTCTCGTCCTTGAGGTTGAATTTCTTAAATGAGAACTTACATAATGAACGAAAGAACCACATGGATGTGAAGAATAACGAGCAGATCTATACACGCAAATACAATTGTCTATATCTATACTAATTTTATAAAGAGGAAATATTTGTTTGTTTGTTTGTATTGAATAGGCTCCGAAAGTACTGAAATGATTTGAAAAATTCTTTCACTGTTTGGAAGCTACACTATTCCCGAGTGACATAGGCTATAATCTTTTTTGAAAAAAATTAGGGAACCTTACTAAAACTCTAATAATGTAACGCAAGGTGTAAAAAACCTAAAAATTACCTAAAATATTCTTTACATCGCGTGCCCTGCGAAAACTATTCGTGATAGAATAAAATAATTTATTACGACTTTATAGAACACATTATTATTTACAAATAGTGTTGCGACAGCATATGTCTAACTATTATAGTTATGCCGCAATAAGTGTTCTTTTATTTTAAACAATAAAACAACGTCATAATAATATATCGTTGAAAAAAATTTTTTTTTTTATTGCCCTTGTAGGCAAACGAGCATACGGCCCACCTGATGGTGAGTGGTTACCGTCGCCCATGGACTTCAGCAATGCCAGGAGCAGAGCCAAGCCGCTGCCTAACGCTTAATACTCTCCACAAGCCTCGTTTGAAGAAGGACATGTCATAGCACTCGGGAAAAGCGAGCGAGCTGGAGCGGGCCGCTAGTCTCTATCTTCTAATATATAAAATTCTCGTGTCACAATGTTCGTTCCCATACTCCTCCGAAACCGCTTGACCGATTCTCATGAATTTTTTTATGCATATTCAGTAAGCCTGAGAATCGGCTACTATCTATTTTTGATACCTCTAAGTGATTAGGGTTGTCCACCCCTAACATATTTTTTTTATTTGGACATTTTTTTTTGTTATAATGAGGTATTATGTGGTTGAATGAGGTTTTGTTATTTTTATTATATATTCCCTCATCGTTCACAGCACTACATACCTTTCACTCATTTACCACATCCTTACACACTTACAATAAGTTAGTTTTTTTTTCTACACTAGAAATTCCCTAGAAATCTTATATATGGCAAAACAATGTATGCCGGGTCAGCTAGTTATATATAAAAATGAATTGCTGTTCGTTAGTCTCGCTAAAACTCGAGAACGGCTCAACCGATTTGGCTAATTTTGGTCTTGAATTATTTGTGGAAGCCCAGAGAAGGTTTAAAAGTTAGATAAATATGAAAAAGCTCGGAATTAAATAAAAATAACAATTTTGTTTTTCCTTTGATGTGTCCCCCGTCGGACCGATTTCTTGTGTTTGTTTTAAGTTTATTTTTTAACGTTTTTAAAAGTTTAGGTCTTTTATTTATCGATTGAGGCACTACGAAGTCTGCCGGGTCAGCTAGTATTTAATGAAAACGTTAACCAAATATATATTTTTTGTCTGTACGCTCGTGGAAAAATAACCTTCGACTTTATCGGCGTACGCTGACTAATGCATGGGATCCAGGAAGCAGCGTACTATTGTTAAATTAGGCATAATTAAGGGGGTACGTAGATGTAGATGTACGTAGATGTGCTAGCGCTTACATACAGTGGCGTAACGATCTAAACTCGCGGCCGGGGAACAATACCTTTTTAACAACCCCTCTTTATTTTCTTTTTACTTGCGGATTAACATTTATTACACTGGCACTAAATTAAAAATATATTATGCAGAAATCAATTAAAAAATAAAATAAAATAAGCCTTTATTACTGTTTTACTTATTAATTAGCAACTTAAACTTAAATCCAACTTATAATTAAGTATTCGTTCGAAGTCCAGTGTGGTTTCAAAACAGCTTGTCCCTCGACAAAGGCCTCCTCTAAAGATTGCTAATATTCTCTATTTTTGGCCATTTGACTCCAATGTGGGCTGGGCTATACTCTTTATTTTATCATCCCAACGTTTTGACTTCCTATTTTTTTTTGATACAGCCGTCCCGTGGGTAAGAAATCAATAAAAATAAAAACAATAAAAAATATCGAGCAATTTTTTGTTTTGCGGACCCATTTGGCGCCCCTTTTTGAGTACCGCCCGGTGCATTATGCTCCCCCCCTAGCCCCCCTCGCTACGCAACTGCTTAGATACCTGTTAAGGATTCATCTTTTTAATTCACCTCTTTGTTGCAGTGTATGAAAGCATACGTCGAATTCGAAGTCTGTAACGGCGCTTATGAGGTTTCGTGCCCTGACGCGAGGTGCAGGCTGGGCGCCGCCCTCGCCTTAGACGAGATCTCCGCTCTCGTTGAACCCGCTGTTATGGAGAAGCATCTCAAATTCAGGCTCAATCATGGTGAGTAGGAACTCTGCTTTCGTTAATTAATGTGCATAGATGGGATGGAACGAGCTCAATGTCTGCCTGGTGTGGACAACGGCTGTCCCACCCAGACGGTGTTCAAACAGAAAGTGCTTTAATAGTCTGAGCGGTGGTACCTATCCGTGCGAACTCACAACACGCCCTACCATAAGTAGTATTAGTGAAGGATCTCCTCTGATGACGATGCAGCAGGATTGTTGATTAGATAAACATAATACAAACCTAAAAATTGAGCCAATCATAAGTTTAAGAAGTTGAGAAGATAATTCGGATCGACGAGTCTCCGAGTAAGATGTCTTTATATCAGGAACACTCGAATTCAAAATATTACTACTACTAGAATCTACCCCAGGAACAATTAAATAAAATAAAATAACTAAATTAAATTCTAGTAGATACGATTGTTATATGTTATTACTGGAATTTTATTTTTCTGTTAGCACTATCCAGGATAATATTATTGACAGTTAAAAAAAAACTGTGTCAAGTTTCCTCCGAATCTTGTCACATCGCTTTTACGAGTAGATCGTTTCAATAATTGATATAGTTAAGGTTGAGACATGAGTTCTAAGGTCTCATTTTTTCTTAGAAAGCTTAGAAGGTGGGTGGCGGCATTTACGTTGTAGATGCTTATGGGCTCCGGTAATCAGTTAACATCAGGTGGGCCGTGAGCTCATTCACCCATGTAAGCAATAAATAAATAAAGTTGTATAATTGAAGTCTTTCGATCAAGTGGGCTTACAAACATGTTCATTGTCGTAACGACGATAATTACTTTTTTTTTCGAATTAATCCCTTCCTATATTTAAATACGGACAATACACGACGTATGTTATTTACTTGTGCAACGTAGTGAGACAATTCACTCATGCAATTTGTCCGATTCGCTCGGCTAAGCCCCGACAGTTAACAAACTACCGTACAAGAGTTTCGCATAGTTTGTAAGTAACCTGTTAAACTTTGCAGCGTAATTTTGTTCTAAAATTTTCCAAAACAAAATACTTCATAATTATTTATCCTAGAATTGCGTAGAATCTTCTAGTAAATTTGAATCGAACTAAATTTTTTTTCTTAATTCGTTCAGAGTTCTTGAGAAGTTTATAAAATAACAGTTCTGTTTTTAGCTGTGGTTTTAAGTCTGGCGTTATATACTGAAGGCTTTAGAAATTGACATACTTGTGTAGCAAATTCTCAGCGACTTGATTTTGAATCGTTTAGATTTATTCTGGACTTATTTTATTGAGTTGTTGACTTTATTGTGGGACACAGGATCAGCTTCTTCTCGGACATCAGAACCTCGTAATCCAGATCACCGCTGTGGATTCTGCTTACCAAAGAATGGCATCCAGTGGCTCCTAAAAATGCCGCGATTTTTTCATAAATTGTCAAATCAAGGCAAATCGTAGCCCTGGGCTCTTAATTCTTCAGAAAAGAAAAGCAGACATAGAATAGAACTTATATTAATTACTACTTCTACGGACGAGTTTATGGTAAAATAATATGTAGTTTTAGCTCGACACAAAGATATAAGATATTATTCCAAGGTCGCTCTTGTCTGTTTGTAGCCGTATAGACTGTTCATCTTATAATCTCTAATACCTTCTGATGAATATTCATTTGATTAAGATCACTAACAACTCGTTTAAATTTCTCACGAAATTATTGAAATTTATATCGCTAGTTTGTCGTGAATATGTTCCTTGACCGTTGGATACGATTTATATATTTGCCGAGTTTGGTCAAAATAGCAAGGATAAGGTCATCGATTAATGATCAAGTTACGTAATCGAATGTTTTGCTAAGTGTAGTGTGTGACATTTAAATTGCAAAAAATTAATTGTCAACCATGAAATTATGGTACATATTTTTTTTAATATAAATCAAAACTAGTGCACTTTTGGTACAGAACCTTGTGAGTGTGAACGGAACGGTAGGCAGCGGCTTGGCTCTGCCCCTGGCATTGCTGACGGTAGCTGCAGACGGTAACCACTCACCATTAGGTGGGCCATTAGGTTAGGGGTATGCTTATCTGCCTAAAAGGGCAAAAAAAAAAGATTGCCTACAAAACTGTTTAATTGTAATATAAAATTATAAATTGATTTTTTATTATTAAACTGATTGGATAGTCCACTTGGCATTGAACGTTTACCCACTTTGAAACATTCTTAATGGTGCTGCTGTATGATTTCTGTCTCATTTTTCAAAGTGGAAATCGCGGCTTTGCTTTTCGCGACAGAATTAGGCGGAATGATTGCACATATTTGGGGGGCTGACTGTAAACGTATGTATATATTTACGTAGCGGTAAATACAATTGCTTGTATCGTTATGTAAAACAATTTGAATGATTGTGTGTAGAGCGAATGACTTGGTGTGAGATGTCAGCGGACTCATCACTGTCGCTTCACCTGTGTTTGAAGTGATGCAATTTCGGCGGCGCTCTCAGGATCTAACACTATGATACGCACTGTCACGACAATTTTCCAGAATTTTTCCAATAGTAGTAGTAGTAGGAGATAGTTCCTTCGATATCCGTTTCCGCAATTTGGCAACAGATATCGTTAGTTATACAACCATAATATTTCTCGACCACATTCCGATAGTACTAATCGTTTCTATATCCTTTTCCGGTATTTGCCAATAGATGGCGTTACTCGTACTGGCATAACAATACCACTAAAGCTTATTAACATTTATCTACTGTTCACCATTTACTTGCGCCGTTTCCTCGCAAAGTTTAATAAAACGGTTCGTTAAATGAACGTTCACTGGTTTAAAATGAGGATCAATTAAAGTTTATTATATTGAAACTCTTTTTTTGGACTTTTTATGGTCTGGTGTAACGAGTCCTTTAAGCAAAGTCTTATATTTTCTTCTTATATTCTGTTGTTATATTATAGAGATATTGTGTAGATTTAAAGAGATAGTTGATGTAGATTGTTATATTATAATTTTATATTCTGTAAGTATATCATAATAATATGTGAAGTTGATTAATTTGGAACTTTAATCAATTGGGATGAAATTAAAGAAAACCAATTAAGGAATGAGATAAAGTCTCAATAAAATAACGGTTATTTACAGAGACGTTTTGGTGGATTTTGGAAGAGCCTGAGGAGCTGCATCCAGCGTGTTTGTTTTGATTTTTTCACGTTTGTACACTTTCACAGGTGCTACAGTTACAAAAAGATTAATAAATCACCGTTATTACACATTTAAACATGAATAAACACTAAGTTAATAAAATAAAACAAAACATTCACACGGCTTCCCTACACGCGTTTCCGTCAAGAAGTAAAAAAAAACATAATTTTGTTAAAAAGAAAAATACACGAAAAAATTTAATCAATACTTTTGCAGCAATATATTATACGAAATACACTATTTTATTAAATGTAAATCTACAATAGTTTGAAATAAGATATAAAATGCTTTGTGGTTGAGCATTAGTGTACAGCGTACGCACACATATCACTGTTTAATTCCCATTAACTTTTTATCTACATAAATATTCGGAATTTATTCGAGTTTACTCGCAAAACGTCCTCTCAGGAGACCTATAGATTTACGAGCTACACATCCGAACCCTACACTCATCCTCCTGAATTTTCATGATATTTTTATTACCTTCGAAGATATGGTCAATGTAAGCCCACTGACCATAACGCAGCTGTGATCTATCGTATCAGCAAACTCAATAACAAATAGCGGGTAGTTATCATAAAATACAAGGCATTTGTAACTGATGCCTGAATTTCACTAATTACGTTTTCAAGATAAGCTGGCGTATATACAAGTTCCGAACAAAAACATTCTGAGCGTCGATCTACCGAGCAACTTCGCCCGCTTGGAATATCTTTCCTCTGTCATTACCTCTAAGAACACATCGTGTAATAAAAATCAAACCCGCAAAATTATAATTTGCGTAATTACTGGTGGTAGGACCTCCTTTGAGTCCGCACGGGAGGTACCACCATCACCTCGCCTATTTCTGCCGTGAAGCAGTAATGCGTTCCGGTTTAAAGGGTAGGGCAGCCGTTGTAACTTTACTGAGACCTTAGAACTTATATTTCAAGGTGGGTGACGCATTTACGTTCTAAATGTCTATGGGCTCCAGTAACCACTTAACACCAGGTGGGCTGTGAGCTAGTCCACCCAACTAAGCAATAAAAAAATCATTGCAGTGGAGATGCAGGTGATTCTCAATATTTATTAGATCACACTCGGTATGACGTGGTCACCGAAGCCTACCAAAAATTCTAAACTTGTAAGATACCTGCACGGGCAATACGTAACTTGGACAAATATGATTTGGGGCCTCCTGCCCCAAAGGCAGGAAGAATTTCGGAGGGAACAGATAATTAGCGAGGACATATGAAGTCGTTGTGGCCTAAAGGATAAGACGTCCGGTTCATTCGTATCTAACAATGCACCACTGCTCGACCCTACTGACAAGTACCAATTTTTCTAATGAAATACGTACTTAACAAATGTTTACAGGAATAACATCGTGTAGTAAAAATCAAACCCGCCAAATTATAATTTGCCTAATTACTGGTGGTAGGTCATCTTGTGAGTCCGCACGGGTAGGTACCACCAGCCCGCCTATTTCTGCCGTGAAGCAGTAATGCGTTTCGGTTCGAAGGGTGGGGCAGCCGTTGTATCTATACTGAGACCTTAGAACTCATGTCTCAAGGTAGGTGGCGGCATTTACGTTACAGATGTCTATGGACTCCGGTAACCTTAACATCAGGTGAGCCGCGAGTTCGTCCATCGATACAAGCAATAAAAAAAAAATTGATGCTGCATGTGAGATAACAGGATATACTAACTATAGTTGTAGATGACTGGGATGTATATCCAAATCAATGATCTCATTGTCAAAAGACGTCGCTGAAAAACATTAAGTCTGAAATGAAATGCTATAGATAACTCTGTATACGTAACGAACAGAAAGGGCTCCAACACTTGACCTTTTAAGTTCTTTTGAACCTCAATTATCCGCGAACCGCTATTTATATCGTGCGGCCACAGAAAGGCAAAAGGATTTTATCAAAAACCACGGTTCTCTCAATGTTCCTGAGAAATATTTCGTAAAATAAATTCATTTATGGAGTGGAGTGTAAATTGTCCATTGAATTGTCTGATATTTACATTTTTTGACTGGATGCGACTTTTTTAGTATTGTTACAGACGGTTATTGGACCTCATGGCCCATCCGACCTTAAACCATTCATTAACGGAACTTATATATATCACATCTTGAACGCCACCTTCAGACATGCGGTCAAAGTCTCGCTTTGTTTTGTGCAACAGCATTGTATAATCGCTTATTAAGCTATTGCATAGCTTTTATCGCGGGCCTTGAGCGCGGCGACCGAATCATGAAATTCCGTAACGAAAAAAACCTTACATCCCTCACTCCGCCTACCATGTAGCTCGCGTTCAACACATTCACACGTTGCGCTTGTGTAGTGTTTGTGAATAAGCGCGTGGCGTGACGTCACACTACGTGCGCATCATGAAAAGTCTTCCCATCTCTCTCTCGCGCGGTCTAGCTTATGAGTGTGAAGGGGACAGTTAAGGTTTTGCTTTTATTGTCATTGTCTAATTATAATTGCATAAGTTGATAAAAAATGCTATGCAATAGCTTTACCGCAGCAGTTCCCGAGTGCCATACGTTTTTTTATATTAGAAATCACAAGCACTGCCACTGTTCCCGCGAAGTTTCCGGTATATGCATTAAAAAAGAAGTCAATAAAAAAACGGATAAAGCAAGACGACTAGAAAACTCATTAGCAAAGAAAATAAAAAAAAACCTGTGCAATTCACACGCGCTAGAAGTGAAACCTTCAAGATAATGCGACGAATGTAAAATTTCGGGAAGAGGCTAATTGTAGGTTTTAGTGATGATCATGGTGATACAAAATTTGATATTTATTGTACATTTTATTCGTATATTACGAATATTACGTACCAAGCAGAGCACAAAGAGAATCACGAATATGAGAAACTCTGTATAATGCTTTCTATCTCATTTTCTCTCATGTTAAATCTTACGAATTTATGTGTCTATCTCTTTTTCGTTTCATCGACTTTTGAATCACAATGATGTTAAAGAAGTTTTCACTTCAGAGAGAAGGCACATTCCTGTCTTAAATCAGTATCAAAAACCATAATATTCAAATTAAATGTAACATTTTAAATGAAACGACACGATACGTTGTTTCCTGATAACGCATCTATATATTAATACGTGAAGCAAAAACTTTGTATCCCTTTTTACGAAAATTGCGCGGACGGAGGAGTATGAAATTTTCCACACTTATAGAGAATATAGAGAAGAAGTGCACAATGCAAATATTTTTTTAAAATAATGCATAAAAGATACATTAAATAAAAAAGAAAACATTACACACACCACATACCATGTATTTGACGCACACACGCATGCATACTATTTATTGACAAACTTTTGTTCTTGGCGTCTGTTGTCAAATTGAGAATAGATTAAAATATATTGTTTGTCTTTATTAATATTTTTTATAGTGTAGTCTTGGCGAAATTTGTGATTATAGAAGTATAAAATACAATCATAATAGTGTACAAACTTACAATTCCAATTAATTATAGTCGAATTTCGACTACTGCGGGACCTCTAGTTCAGATAATTTCGCATATGAATTCGTTCTCGGAATCGATAATTCTTGAACTTTGACAGTAGTCATCTTGACCTCGTCGTTTTGAACCGGGTGCTGGAGGTCGTATCCTGGTGAGGACAAAACACGTTTTATTTGTCACTGACTTTGTAAAGGTGCTGCAAATTATTGGAACAACCGTACCATCTCATAATTGTTTTTTATTTAAAATCAACTCGTTTGTCCCACGGGGAGTGGCTTCGAGGGATTTTTCAAGATGAACCCGTCATCTTCCATCTATCGTCACACTGCCATTCTCCAGAGCATAGTTGATCTGGAACCTCTGCGCTCAGCCGCAATTCTCAGTGGTAGGCGACTCAGCTTTGCTCCCAGTAATGTTGTCGCCCGTGAGCATCGGTGGCCACTTGCCTTCAGGTCAATTGTATGCTCGTCTACACTCAAAGGTAGTAAAATTGTATCGACCAATCGTGAATATATGTGGAGGGGAGGTATCCTCCTGTCTATATGTCTGCGCAATTTATCTGCTGCCACTACGGAAACCAAGGGGGAGCGCGCATAACTTTATATAGTACATCTAGATGTTTCTTTGAATGTTCTCCTCTATCTCTTTTCTTTTTGGTAGAGGTCTATGCATATACCTACTATAGCACCAAATTCTGGTATTGGATGGGTACTCCATCTACAGCTCCTTGGAGAAAACGTATCGTTAAGGCGATTTCTCATTTCGAACTGAAGGGTGTGACGCCCGTGCGGATTGTGCGTTTTTTTCGGCGAAGCAAACACGCGCTCTGTGTGCTTATTACTCAAATTCGTATGGAGTTGGAACAGCGGCAAACGTAGAGGCAAATGTAGGGAAGATGTTCGAATTCCATATAAATTTGAGTTAACCTTTACGCGATCGAGAAGTTAAAAAACTCGCACTAGGCACGTTGTGGTTCTGTACTTTGATTTAACATTTAAAAAAAACGGCTGTCGTGTAATTAATATATCGGTCCAAAATACAACCAACCATAAATTCGGGTTTTATGATTGGTCGTAAAACTCTTATCTGCATGTTGTTATTATTATTTTATTCTTAATTTATTTTTTATTAATAAAAATTCAATAAAGCTGTTTAACTTTAGCACAACAGTGGAACGTTGATCGAAATTATAAATTCGATAAAAACATTCGTTCATATGCAATTACATACATACATACATTTCCTTATGTACACATTAATGTAATCATAAAAAAAATTTTCACGGCAGTATGGCCTTTTTCGAAATACGCTCAAGTTCTTGCCTTGGGCCAAGAACCAACGTACGTCCCTGACTTTCGCTTATAGAGCGCGTTCGAGATTTTAATTTATTTTCATATTATATGACTCGTTTTATGATAAATGATGTATACATATACATATAGCTTATTGGTAGTAGGCCCTCTTGTGAGTCCGTGCGGGTAAGTACCACCACCCTGTCTATTTCTGCCGTGAAGCAGTAATGCGTTTCGAGTTGAAGGGTGGGGCAGCCGTTGTAACTATACTGAAACCTTAGAACTTGAGCCCCGTGAGCTCACTTACTAGCCCGGTGACGCTGATATGGCCTATCTAGACCATCAGCTTAGATAGGAAAAAAAACTGAACTCCTAAACGGCTGGACCGATTTGAATGAATTTTTTTGTTTGCGCTTCGATGGCGTTGCAGTCAGTATCTAGGTTATTTATCTATATTGCAACTAAACGGCTGGATCGACTTGAATGAATTTTTGTTTTTGTATGCATTCACGGGACAACGTCTGTCGGGTCCGCTAGTTTTTCTTATAATTTTTAATTAAGGCACTTCAATTCGATATATACGATTAGCATTTTACGGAATAACAAAAATTATGATCTCTGTTAATATATTTTGTCAACAGAAGTGGCGATGGACTCCGGTCGAGCGTTCTGTCCCCGCGTCGGATGCGACACGGTGGTGTCCGTCCGGGCCGCCAGTCCCGCACATTGTCCGACTTGCCGGCACGATTTCTGCTCCCAGTGCAACCAGGAGGTAAGACCGAAATAATTGATTTAGATAAATCATTCGAAGATAATTTATTAAAAAAAAACAACCCGATCCGGCTCCGCTTCGGTCTTTAACAAAAATTTCAACGATATTTGACGTTGTTTTATTTTTTTTAATAAAAGAACACTTGTTGCGGCATAACTATAATAGTTAGACATATGCTGTCGCGACACTTTTTATAAATAATAAGTCGTAGTACATTATTTTATTCTATCATAAATAGTTTTCGCAGGGCACGCGCGGTAAAGAATATTTTAGGTAATTTTTTTACACCTTGGGTTACATTATTGGAGTTTTAGTAAGATCCCTAATTTTATCCAAAAAAACATTATAGCCTATGTCACTCGGGCTTGCAAACAGTGAAAGATTTTTTCAAATCGGCTCTGTAATTTCGGAGCCTATTCAATACAAACAAACAAACAAATCTTTCCTCTTTATAATATTAAGTATAGATGATCTTCACTTAATTATAGTTGCACTAGCTTGGAACTTAGCTCGGAGATGCTGTAGTACAAAAAAAGAATCAAATGAACATTCAGACTCTTAGTATAATTTACATGAGTAAAAGTAAAAAAAGTACGAAAAGTAAACCAGCTATAAACCAATTATTTATTTAAGTTATATTATAGTATTTATTTATTAGATGACTTATATCTATAGCATATTTATTGGCATTGAAAATTACTAAACTAGAGACAGTGAAAATATAATTACTAGAGACACACATATAAACATATAAACAATTCTATAATCAATACATATTTTTTTACCCAAAAACTAAATAAAGATGTAATTACTTTTCTAAACATGTCTAATGTCATTTAATGTAATTCTACCTTTGTATATCTATTTCTGTCTAATTTATCGCACAATCTTATTTTAAGCCGCAAAACCACTAAAACATGCAGTTTAAATATAAAAACTCCACTAGTGTTTCATCTAAAGCCATATCTCAGTTTAGGTAAAAAAATAAATTTAAATTCCAAACATAGTTAAATTTGCAACACTAATGATATAAAATTAATTATTCAATTTTTAATATATTTAGGTCTCATTTGTATTTCTAAAATACAGGTTAAACTTGTTTCTAATCATAATATCATGTAAAGCAAATTCTACCACTGACCTCTTAGTCCTTAGTTAATTCGTTACAAATTTTCTATCGGAATTAATTTAAATTCTACATTTATTCGTATATCTAAATAGGTTCGTATCAATATATTATACACACACATATGCATGCACAGTTATTTTTGGAAAACATTATTTATTTTACACGCTTTGATTAGCTTGACATATTTTGATATATTATTTTATATTTATCGATCTAATGGAATTTAGTTAAAATAAAATTGCATTGTTCTTGAATTTGGAATCTGTCATTTTCATATGAATATTTACCTAATAATTTTTTTTTTTTTTTTTTTCCTACCTAAGCTGATAGCCCTAGCGGCTATGTCAGCGTAACCCTAACTTTAGTAGGTGAGCTCACGGGGCTCAAACCTGGTGACGTTGCTAACACGAACCCTAGCAAGAGCCGTGCTTCGCAGAATCTGCCACCGGATCGGAAACGCGACCCACTGAGAAGATCCGGCGAGAAACTCAGTGGGCTGTGTCTGAGAGTTAATTTACTCGTCGAGCCCTTCGTCGCAAGCGACGGGTTCGACGAGAACGGTGACCGGTGCTTGAAGTACCTAAAAGCACCGTTAGTGGATCGGGAGGATCCGAGATGACGTGTTTTGGGCGACGTCGACTGCTTTCCATTCTGTCCGCAGGATCGGGAATGTAGTTACCGGCGGCCACGATGAGAAGGTTCTCGTGTCGTGCCGCTTTATCGAAGTGGCGCATGGACGCCGACTGAAGATACTTACTGATGGACTCTAAGTCCAGGTCGTCATGGAGGTCGACGTTCCTGACGAACCACGGGGCTCCAACGGCTATCCTGCAAAAACGGGATTGAATGATTTGGAATGATTTTAAGTGTATGCGGGCCGCGTGAGCGAACACTACACTTGCATAGGTCATGACGGGGCGTATGCAAGTTTTGTAGAGTGTCACCTTATTTCTAATGGACATTTTACTTCTCCTACATATCATCGGGTAGAGACGTCCTAGAATGAAGGCGGCACGGTCGCGTACCGTCTTGATGTGGGGGCGGAATGTCATCCTACTGTCGAGGGTGACGCCTAAATATTTGACCTTCGGGGCCCACGGTATGGGCTGGTCGAACATCGTGATTGGGCGAATGGCGGGGGCGGAGGTGTTGACGCGCCTAGTCGGGAGGGGGATGCTCAGCGTGGTGTTCGGAGGGCGACCCCTTTTGAAGAGCACCGCTGTGCTTTTCGTGGGGTTGATGTCGATGCGCCACTTCCGGAACCACTGTCCCATGGTGGTAGCTGCGGTCTGAAGTCGTCGATGAAGCAACGCCTTCTTCCTACACGAGTAGTAGATGGCGGTGTCATCGGCGAAGAGCGCCAGATGGGTCTCCGGAGACCGGGGTATATCATTGATATACAAACTAAATAGTAACGGGGAGAGGGCGGAGCCTTGCGGCACTCCGGCTGTGACGTGACGGGGCCGGGAACGCGTTCCCTCGACTCGATATCGGAAAATTTTCATATTTTCGAATCAATCTTTGCTAAATGTTATTTTGATATTAAAATAAAGCGGATTTATAAAAAAAATATGTTCGTTTGACAGACTAGTCACTAACTTAATTACTAAGTCACTTAGTCACTAAGTTAACTTTTACGCTATCGAGAACGTTAAAAAACTCGCACTAAGCACACTGGTGAGATGACACAGACGTCATGTGATATGGAGTTGCGTTTAGTCGGGTGCAACCACTTGAATACTTGTTTAAGTATGCGACAAGTGATAGAGATATTGAAAAGTTCTCTGTTTTTGATCGAGAAGAAGTACTGATCAAATTAGTGAAGGAAAGAATCCGAATCATATCCTGTTCGCAAAACAGTTGATTTTGTCTAGGGAAACGAATACCAACCAAACAGGCAACTCTATGTCGCTTTTTTATTTTTTTTATTGCTTAGATGGTTGGACGAGCTCACAGCCCACCTGGTGTTAAGTGGTTACTGGAGCCCATAGACATCCACAACGTAAATGCGCCACCCACCTTGAGATACAAGTTCTAAGGTCTCAAGTATAGTTACAACGGCTGCCCCACCCTTCAAACCGAAACGCATTACTGCTTCACGGCAAAAATAGGCAGGGTGGTGGTACCCACCCGCGCGGACTCACAAGAGGTCCTGCCACCAGTAATACTCGTATGACTTAGGACGTGCTGTTTCTAAATATATACTGGACGTTACTTAGCTTGGATATTACAAAATGAATAAGCAAAAACAAAATAACTGACGTTAGGAACGTAAAAGAAGGTTACATATATTTTTCATTTACTATTTTTTTTATTTCGCAATTTAGTGAGCAGAATGTCCGATTTTATGCTGAGTGTTCCACAGAAGCTGCTCAATTAGTCAGTAAGGTACAAACTGGTATTAACCAGCCTCAGTGACGGTGTGATAGAGTAGCTATCAAGCAGTTTGGGTTTCTTGAGAAAGTCTATAAGATTTCTCCAGAGGTTCGGTTTTCCAGAGTCGTAGACATACCTAATTAAAACTACTTTTACAGTTATAATCTCGAGCTTTTATTGTCATTATATCATAATATTTCCGACGATTCCAATACTGTACAGTTTTCGCGGTCGCGAACGACTATGATCTTATTTGTCGATAGTAAATTATTGTAACCACCGTCAGTAAAAATACTTTTTCGTTTCATATCACACATTATGCAGATGTATGTATAAATATTTTAGATTTAAACATATTCATAACTCCATGCTTTGTAAACTAGTATGGTCCTGTCAGCAAGAGAGAAAGATACGGGCAAGAAAAGGGAATCCATAATTTTTTTTTTTTTGAGTAAATGCCTATTTCAACTGATTATTGGCCACAATCTTTAAATAAATGTTTAAAGGTCAATTAAGATAATTTGGAATTAGCTTAATATTATGAAATGCTTTTAATGTATAAATTAACTTACATGATGATAAATGCTTCACGTAACAGAGAAGAAAAAAACGATAGTTTTCCTTGTAACAAAATATATGGTGAGACCAAGTATTAGTATAAGAAAATGACCTTTACTTTGAAAATGTGAAGGAGACGATAATGTGAGGTGTTTAATACCTCATAACGTTCTGTGAGTGCTGTCACAAAGCAAGACAACACACGTAAATGAAATAAAATGTTTAATTTTATCGCCCTTTAAAATAGTGATGTAGATATTATTTACTCATTTGAGATTCTGAGGATGCGAAGAATCCTTGGGTTTCTCTATGTATTCTACCGTCTATGGTAAGAGGCTAGTGGTCTAAATTATACTACATATATCTATATATTAATACGTGAAGCAAAAACTTTGTATCCCTTTTTACGAAAATTGCGCGGACGGAGGAGTATGAAATTTTCCACACTTATAGAGAATATAGAGAAGAAGTGCACAATGCTAATCTTTTTTTAAAATAATGCATAAAAGATACTTTATATCAATAAAGAAAACATTACACACGCTACATACCATGTATTTGACGCATACACGCATGCATACTATTTAATGTCAAACTTTTGTTCTTGACGTCTGTTATCAAATTGAGAATAGATTAAATATTGTTTGTCTTTGTTAAGATTTTTTATAGTATAGTCTTGGCGAAATTTGTGATTATAGAAGTATAAAATACAATCATAATAGTGTACAAACTTATAATTCTAATTAATTATAGTCGAATTTCGACTACTGCGGGACCACTAGTTACCATTACTTCGCTCGTAACCTTATTAGAGTTTTTACGTTTACGAGAGTTTAACAGTTTTATCTGAAGCTACTAACTTCTAATACAGTGGCTTTTCAGTGGTATTTTTTTCCTCTTTTGTTAAAGCACTGTATATGCCTGCAACTAACGCAGTTATCTCTTTAAGGAGTTTAAGGAGGGGTTCCTTATACTATTTCTTTTTACTCTATTCCTGAACCTAAAAAGCAGATTTTATAGTATTGAAGTTTGTCAGCCAAGTTGTCAGTCTATTGATTTTAATAGCTTCGTTGGTGGAGTGGCTAGTGACTCTGACTACTGTACTCAGTACTACGTCTCAATTTCTGTCAAAAATATAGGATGTAATTACGCTATAAAATTGAGACTTCGTCCTAGTGCCTCAAACTGAATGGCGGCTTTCACGTCTTGATGTCCGTGAAGTTTTAACCACTTCAAACTGGGTGAGCCGTAAAGACGTCCACCTATCTAGTGCAGAAAAAAAACGGTAAATGTCCCACTCTTGAATCCCACGATTCGTCTGCGCTACGCACCAAAAACCTCATCATAGATATACAAACATATATGTAGGATTTACATAATATAAAAAAAACACCCGCCTCTAATTATTATTTAAGTTTATTTAATTCGCCAATTAAAAACGATAGTTGAGTACGTTGATCCGTTTTATTTGCAAAGTCATACTCTACTACTACTACTACATAAAATAATTCTGAGTTTCAATCATTATGATGTAGATACTAATCAAATTATTGTCTTACCAACAATTCAATCAGTTCAGCTAATTGAAAATTCATTTCAACATCATTCGCAAAAAGATAAAAACCACAACAGACAAAGGATGTAACTTATTATACTCGTTTAGCGAAATCAAATATTATACGTGTACACTATAGTTATATATATGTATGTATGTATGTATGTATAACATAGGAAGAATAATGTAAACATTTACCTACTTCTGAATCGTGGATCACGTTATGTGAACGTGAACACAGAAATATGTAGAGTGGGGAAAATTATAGCTGCATTGTAAATGTTTTTCTTTTGTGCAAATTTGGGTATAGCGTTTTATTATTAAAATTAAATAAATATATCAAATCTGTGATGACTTATGGACAAGTGCATGTATGTTCATGCACTTGACTTATTAACAAAGGAAAGTACATACAAATTTTTAATTTTTCGGCTTCAGTTTTACGAGCGTCTGTCATTCACAATATAACCTAAAGATAGCTCACTGAAGGTTCACCAAGCTTAGGTTTTCTCAGAGTTATCACGTGCAGATGTCATATACGAGGTCAGAGCACGATAGCGTAAACAGAGAAATTCATTCCTAAATATGTTATTATATAGAGTTATTTTATTGTTGTGTGTATTGTTATTGTTATAACGCCATTGGTCGTGTGACAATATTCTTTGACAAGAACGTTCCAAATTACAATTCGAATATTGAAGGAGCAATCTTGTCAAAGATAAATTCCATTAGTAATTTTCTACCTGTGTACGATACAGTTCTATATTATTAATAAACTACTATTTTACTTTTTGTTGGACTTTTTTTGTAACGATCTATTCTGGAGAACCCTTACGTCATCTTTACAAACTGAAAATTACCTCATCCTAACACATTCACTATGTTATTTTTACAAATACATTCAAGAGGAGATGGATTATTATATTTCATTAAAGACGTAGGTACTTCTGGTCAAACCGTCAACGGACTTAGTTATGAAAAACTTGTTAATGTACTTACTAAAAGTTATAAGCAATGACATTGCAATATCGTCATGATACACCAACGATAGTAAATCATTCGATAAAACATAATGAATGAATAACACACACGCACGTATGCACACACACTAAGGCACAAGGTATGACCGTTTTAATTCACGCAGAACTAATCAACAAGACAAGTCAATGAATCGTTGATTCGTATAGTTCATTGTTTATCGATAACCGCACATCACTATTATTTAATAAACACACAGGTGGCTTTGCAGCGTCGGAATCAGCCTTTGTATATTTTTTGTTTGCACTCTTAGAGTGACTTGATTTACGGCTGTTGCCTTTTTTTGATACCACGACATCAAGTTGAGCACAGCAATTTGTTGCACGTTGGTCTTTCGTGGTCCATCTTGCGTCCATAGAGGCCGCTTTCAGATAACGTCCTTTACACTATATATACCTAGTCAGGTCATAAATTCTGTCACATGTTTAATGTAAAATAATTGAAACAAGTTTATTCATTATGTAACCATTCATATACCAAAATGAACTTAACAAAACATAGATACTTATGACACTAAAGTTTATTCAAAATGACCTCCGTGATTTTGAATACAGGCCTTCAATCTGCGCGGCCAGTCGTCTATCGCAGCACGAACGAGGTCCATGTCAATATCGGCGACTGCCTTAATCAAGGATGTCTTGAGTGACTCCAAATTGGGATGAGGCTTTGAGCACGCTTTTTCCTCCAAGTGTTGCCATATCTTGTAATCTAAAGGATTCAAATTTGGACTGGAGGAGGGCCAGTCTTCGTGCCGGATGAAGTCGATTTCACGCGCCGCCAGCCAGTCTTGTGTACTCTTCGCTCTATGAGCTGGCGCCGAATCTTGTTGGAATACCCAGTGCCTGTTATTGAACATGGTATGAGAAACAGGTTCCACAAGGTTCGTCAGGACTGTATTTTGATACACAACTGCATTCGTTTTTACACCTTTCTCACAAAAATGTACCTCTGTTAAGCCCCAATAAGAAACTCCCAACCATACCATGAGCGAGGATGGAAAATGACCTCGTTGGACACGCGGAATACGGTTGCTCGCTTCTTCACTACTGTGTGCGTACACCTTATCATTTTGTTTGTTGTAGCTCTCTTCTACGGTAAAAATTTTTTCATCCGAAAAAAGAATTTCCCGATATTTTTTTCCCGCGACCACTTCAACAAAGCGCGGCATCTCTTCAGTCTCAGGTCCATTAGACGAGCATTCAAACGATGTCCTGTTTTTCTTCGATATGCCCGAAGCCCTAAGTCTTCATTTAACACCCTTTTCACCGTGGTTCTGCTTAACCCCATCTGAAGGGCCAACAGTTTCTGCTTACGTTTGGGATTTCTTTGAATTCGCGCCTTCACAGCTTTTATCACGGCTGGAGTCCTAACAGACCGAGGGCGACCACTTCTTGACCTGTCATCTACATTAGAGTCTTCATTGTATCGTTTGATGGTACGATAAACGAATCTTTTGGTTATATTCAAATTTTTCAGTATGTTAAAAATTTGAATTGGCGCGTAACCGCAACGATGCAACGCAATGTCTGCAACACGGTCTTCTTTAAGCGTCCACTCCATATTTAAAAATGTGTAAAATTCTAAAAGTATACATTTTTATTTTCATGACCATTCGAAATTCGAATTCAATAAACTTTTTTGTGGCCAGCATTCTAAAAGAAAAGTTTTTACTGTGTGACAATACTTATGACCTGACTAGTTATATTGTCTTATTGTGTGTGTACTCATTTTGGGCAGTGTGTTTACATTGTTAATAGCACGAAGGATTGATGTGTTGAAACCGGTTGCCCGTCGCAAAAGTCAACTAATTAATAATAATAATAATAATAATTAGAAAATTTTAGAGCGTCTCTTTTTTTGGCTGGGTGTTTGAAACGCCTTATCATTCATTACCCCATGTGTTGGACTAAGAAATTGGATAGTTGAACCGATTGTTATAATTCCTCCGTCGGTGTCGCTGGTTCATATAAACGACCGAGCTCCGTGTCGCGATAGAACCCAGAGAAATCGGCTAATGCAAATAACCGAATTATTTGAGACGATCCCATCATCTCGTTTTTACCATCGCACCGCCCGCCACCAGAATAGAGTTCATCCATACTACCTGGAGCACCTGAGTTCATCCACAGTGCGTTTTCAGATATCTTTTTTGCCACGTACCCTCCGGCTTTGGAATGAGCTCCCCTCCACGGTGTTCCCCGAGCGCTATGACATGTCCTTCTTCAAACGAGGCTTGTGGTGGAGACCGGACTTGCGGCGTAGCTACGTGTGTAAATTGTATTCAAACATTTTTGTAGTGAAACTTCTTAAGGCGCGTTGAGAGTAAAATTTAACTCGCGATAGATTCGTTACGTCTAGAGAGATATAATTTAGGAAGAGCGAGAGTGAGAACGTAGACAGAGCATCTCGCGAACCGCTGGACCGTGGAGACAGGGAAATAACAAAGCGAGCTAGGTCGTTTCTCTTATACACAGCATTCCCTATTACAGGGTAAATTTTGTTTAAGGATGAAAAAATCAAGAAAACCACACTACTACACACCGCAAAAGAAGTTTAACTTCTTTCACGTGCATCAATTTGCACGTGGACCATTTTATTATTATACAAATTCCAGTCAAACTGGGCGCTCAAAATAATTACAGTTGAACCTTGTCTCTCTGTGTTTGAAGGCATATTTATCTCAAGCTTTCCTGCTTCTGGAGTCTTCAAATTTAAATGTTGTGAAATTCGTCTGCTCGTTTACTTTCGATTCTACTTTTTTTTCAGTTATTTTAGATGTTTGTATGTATGGAATTATCTTTGGGTCCGATCTAAGCCTCTTGAATAATTAACCTTTTCGCATAAAACGCTACAACACGCAAGGCTTAAAGAAACTAGCGCCAGAAGTCCACAACTGACGTTGCAGGAATGTGCTGGATTCGGGCAGCCGAGGATTGGTCATTGTGGTAAACCCTGAACAAGGCATATTTCGGTAGGTCGTATAAGCATATGATAAGTCCAGCGTACATCCCACCTTGAGACCACAACAACTATAACATGATGTATATTTTGACTCTTCAGAATTAAATAAACTATTCATTTATAAAACTACAATATAAAGCTCGTGATGTTCTTTAAAAATTCATTAAAGTACTCTGCAATCCATAGCGAATAAAATATTCACAAACCTTAGATGTTATAACTCAGCATGTCAGCAGCTTAGAATGAAACAGGGCCTTTTGAATATTTGAATAGGTATGCTGCTTAATCCTGCTCTTTGTTATACACCTATTTACTTCAAGAAATTTATTTATAGTAAAGCAAATTATGTATTACGGTTTGTATATCAAACTTCACTTACTTTGCTTTTCGCAAAAGTTTATATTACATATTTTCCCTATTCGTTGAAACCATTCAAACGCTACATATTTTACACTGATGTTGACGTCAGCAACCTTCAGTGAGAGGTCTAAAGCCGAGATGTTGATTAATTGCGTCAAAGAACTTAAATAATAATATTATTATATTTTTGCATTTATGTTATTGTATGTGTCATCACTGTGGTCCTCCGGTGTGAATTTTCTAAAAGCATTTCACCGTTCATCCGACCTAAAGCAATAAATTACTTAATCTCACTTAAATGAATCATTACTTAATCAATTTGGTAAAGTATTTGCACTACCGCCTTATTCAAGCCACCAAGTATTTGATCAATATATTTCAATCCTCCTCCTCCAATGCAATGTTATTATCAGCAAAGAGGTAATTTATGACAAAGACAACCGATTTAGCCAATATCAAAGCCATCAATAAAATTGTGTACGCTATAACGATCTGGCTAGTTTTAAGATCTGAAAATTATACATATCAAGAAGAGACTGCTTTGATGGTCAAAAGGCTAAAAATAAACGGTAAAATCTTAATCTAAAGGTTTATTTTAGTGTTCAATTTGAATGAATACATTCGACGTTTTGCTTCTAATGACAATCGTTTAGAAACTCGTTTCGATATAAATTGAGGTAATGTCGTTATAAAGTATTTTGTATAAAGTATTTCGCGAATTTCTCGTTACCGTACCATAATGGTTTTATAATATTGTAAATTCTAGATAAACCCTACCTACAGTCTTTTTGTTTTGCAATTTTTACATTTGTTTGATATTAATATAGAGAGCTATGGATGGTGAAGAGAAATTCTTTCGACTTTTTTACCTGAACACCGCTATCAATCTTGATGTATACTATGATTGAAAACTATATCAAGACAGCGCTGTCCATTGTCTTTTAAAAGATAAGACACGGTGTGGTACGGTAGACAAATAATATAGCAATACATAATTAATTAGTGGCAACCATAAAATAATAGTGAATTTTTAAATTTTAACCGGTATGTACCAACGCCCTACTTATGTTGGCGACAAAAGTCCATGTTTCAAGGTGCGTAGCGGCCGGTTACAGTTAAGTCCCTCGTCGTGTTCTGGTCTTTCTTCACTTCTCTCGATCTTACACGGTCTATCGACAGCTACCAACACATACACCCCCACTAGATCACGCAGGCAATATCAATTTAAAAGATTTCATCTTGGCTGTGACTAGAAGTTTGAGGATTTTAAAATCGTGCTATACGGAAAGGTCTCAAAGCAATTGAGCGTTACGTTTCGACGTAGTCAATTTGTCTACCTTCAACCTTTTTAGTTTATTGCATTAGTAGGACAGACAATAAACTCATAGACATCACAACGCGACATCATAGCGCAAGTGAACGCCGCTGTCATCCTTTAGAGAAGTGTACATCTTAAGACCGAAATGCACGAATTCCGTGCTGCAGAAATAAGTAAGTTGTTGGTAGTACTTCTACCAGTAACATTAGGGCAGTAAGTAAGGGGGGCTGGAACATTTGGAATGGAGAAGGTAATTGACTAGTGGACACTTCTATTATAGATGAGTCAAACAAAAGTATATAGCTAGGCCGCCCCTAGAGAAAAGAGGAAGAGGTTTGCATACTTTAGCTTAATAGTTAAAAGTACTTTTGTGGTTTAATCCCGCGTCTGTTTTTCTAGAATAGAACAATATTAAAATGACGACGAATCATTTTATCGTTGGTGACCACGAAAACTGTAAAGCATACGAAACGTCAAAAATAATACATTAAATGAAAATAAAAAAAACCTTACCTTACCCTGTAAACATAATTTTATATCTACGGCTCGTGAATACCTAAGAAAATACTGTAAAAGATGCTCCATTAACCGCTTCGTAACAGAATAACTAATAACCGGTTTATATATGATTATATAGGAGCTTACAATACTTCAAAAAACGGCACTTGAAAGAAGATGTACAAAAAAAAAAATAGCGCACAATTTCGCATCACAACCGCGCATCGTGTTAGTTCATAGGGTCAAGATATGGCCTAGTTTCATTGAGGCGCCTTGAAAAAAGGCGAAGGACCGCTTTCATATTCAAAATAGGTCTCACATTGTGTAAGTTTTCAAAAAGTATTTAGAATTTCACGCAATTTACTGATTTTACGCCAACCCGTCGAGATTCTTTTGTGGTGGCTATTTAACTTTAACAGCGTTTCTTAACGTGAAATAAGTCTGGTTTCGCGTTCATCGTAGCATGCTAAATTTAATTTTGTACATTATTCTCGAGTAATTAAGTGATTTCAGTGAATTTGTTGTTCATTAATTCAAAAGGCAGTTTCCTTGATTGTTTTTGGTCGTTGTTCGTTCACGCTCCGTTATACAGTAACTAAAGAACAGAATGCATTGTAATTTTAAAACAGAAATTATATTTCATAAATATTACAGCGACAGTCTTTTATTATTGAAGCTTTGAGCTGTCTACTTGATTGTTTTTGGTCAGTTCGCAGACACAGTGTCGACGGACTAGACCACGATGCCCACTTGGACGTATCTTTAAGCTATGTTCAATGACCAGGTGTAAATGTCGGTTCTATTTGCGTTGTCCCTCCTCATTACAACGCTACATAGACTGACATATTTACTACCTTTTCAGTATTTAACCAAAGATAACTCTCGTTTCCAGGCATCCATAACGTTGGATCCCTCGTAAGAATTTATTTATTAAAACCCGCCCCTCCGGTCCCAATTCCCAGTTTAATCTTCGCCGTTTCCACTCCTCTTTATTTTAACTTAGAACCCTTTTCTATTTAAATGCCTTAGCTTTTTTAATAAAACATGAAATAAAGTAGATGGCCTGATGGTATTTCTGATGTTATTCAAGAAATTGTTGGATTATTAGGTACAAAGGTGGATTGCAGAGGAATACTTGGACTAGCGTCAATGGTCTTTTTTTTGCTTAGATGTGTGGACGAGCTCACATCCCACCTGGTGTTAAGTGGTTACTGGTGCCCATAGACATCTACAACGTAAATGCGCCACCCACCTTGAGATATGAGTTCTGAGGTCTCAAGTATAGTTGCAACGGCTGCCCCACCCTTCAAACCGAAACGCATTACTGCTTCACGGCAGAAATAGGCAGGGTGGTGGTACCTACCCCCAACACACTCACAACAGGTTCTACCACCGGTAAAACTGTGACCTCATTCTTCATATAGATGTTTTTATTATAAATTTATGTCATTCTAACATGATTTTTTGGAAAATTGAAAAAAAATATATATAGCCTCGAATGCGTGACTTAATGGTTTTGAATACAAAGCGTTTAGTTTATACATAAAATAACAATCGATAATCGACTTCTAAATCCTTTCTAATCCGGTTTTCGTCCTGGTAATATCACAGTCGCGGCCTTGGTGAATATCATTGATTACCTCAGACTTGTCATGGAGAATGGGAAACTGACGGCGCTCGTTAATATAAGATTTCAACTAATGTATTTTGAATACCGTTCTTTACATACTACTTGTGATAGATTCTTAGTTAGAACCTGACAATCCTTAACGATTAAACATACATGTGTATGCATCAGCACATGGCTCAAAGAACGCTTTGGTCACCGCTGTCGTATGGAACTAAATCATTTGTAGCTAAATATTTGTCTAATTGCTTACGCGTTTCTCATTACTCTTTGGTCGATTAACCATCCAGATGTTTCGATACAACGCATAACCAAGCTGTCGCCAGAAGCGCACGCCAAAGTCATAAAACCGAGATACCACTCAGCCAGACACTAAGAAGACTTTAGAAGTCGAGACAAGCTTAACTACCATACACCATTTATGAATATAGAATACAGAACATTCTCGAACAGAACTCATCGACACTACTTAAGATGTGTTCATTCGCAGTGCGTTGGGAAAAATTATGCGTCCCATTTACTTTAAAATGTTTTTTTTTTTTTTTTTTACTTAGGTGGGTGGACGAGCTCACATCCCACCTGGTGTTAAGTGGTTACTGGAGCCCATAGACATTCACAACGTAAATGCGCCACCCACCTTGAGATATAAGTTCTAAGGTCTCAAGTAAGTTACATCTACATGAATATCCCATCATGGTGTTTCCCGACGCATTACTCAAATGGGTTCCGAGGAGAGTCCTCAATCAGCGCCTTGGTAGTATTTGCCATCACCAGACGGGCTGTATGTTCGTCTATCTATCCTCCTCCTTACGTCGATAATCCTCAATGCTGAGGGTCGTGGCATCGTGGCCTCATTATGCTTTCTTGAGAAAATACACATGGTGGGTTCCCGCGTCCTACCGTTTTACCGCGTTTGGAAGAGGTTTATTTCGTCGAGGCCGCTGGAAGCTTATTTGATTCGGGCTAATTAACCGCTGCCAGACGTTAGGCGTTGATTGTAAGGACTTTAAAACAAATGGAACTTGTTAAGTTTTAAGTTGATAGTACTATGAACATTCCCTGGGGCGCCAACAAAAACTGTACTAAGTTTCATAACGGTCTGATAAATGGTTTATGCACGCTTAAAAGTGAAACGCACTACGTGTAATATAATACATACATTGATTTTATTTATATTTATAATTTTTTTATTATCCGTTTATAGCACAACATCATTATTTGAATGACGTCTGTTTTTGGTGCGCCGTGAAATCTCAATCTAGGATGTCATAAATATAGTGTTTCTTGCCCTCACTTTTTACAACATCCTCATTAGGTGGATTATTAAGCGGTTCTAAATTACTAATTTATGCAAATCGTACCGGCGTCTATTGGTCATAAAACGCAACTCTTTTTTTTTTAAATTGTATGTTAGGATTTTCTTTTGCGTATGTATTTACTTTTTTATTTAGTCTTCCTTTTGTCCTTGTCTCATTACGCGAAGGTCGATGCAAAATTTATCTACATCGCTTTACTCTATCCGTCTTTATTTATCCTTTATTTAGCGAATGGTAAACCGTCGACGTCGCCCAAAGCACGTCATTACGGATCCTCCTGATCCATTAACGGTGCTTTTAGGCACCACAAGCACCGGTCACCGTCCTCGTCGAACCCGTCGCTTGCGACGAAGGGCTCGACGAGCGAACTAACCCATAGACACAGCCCACTGAGTTTCTCGCCGGATCTTCTCAGTGGGTCGCGTTTCCGATCCGGTGGTAGATTCTGCGAAGCACTGCTCTTGCTAGGGTCAGTGTTAGCAACTCTCTGGTTGAGCCCCGTGAGCTCACCTAAAAACGTTAAGGCGAAGCTGAAATAGCCTCTCAAGGCTATCAGCATAGGTAAGATTAAAATAAAAATAAAAAAAAAACCTTTATTTAGTAACCAACTTGGATATGTCTTTTATATTTAAAAATTTTAGTACTTATGTCGTTTGCGTTAGCGGATAGGGAATCGCGGGGATCCCGAAAAATATTCGATTAGCGATAAATAAATGAATTCGCGACAAGGTCGCGCTTGAAGACCGTGAAGTGCTTGCCTAAATTAAAAATGTTAATCGCTTTAAATGACTTAGCTTAATCTTGATTACGTTTACATTAGCCAAACGATGTACATACATTATACCTGTTCGCGACTATGATATTATTATGACACCGGTTTTTTTTTTAAATTTAAACGGTAACGTCCTTAGGTAAAAATAGGGTGGCATTTTTGAGGGTCTAAAAACTACCATCGTAGTAATAGTATCTACCTTAGTACCTTCGTTATTTACAATAAAAAATATCTGTATTCAAGCAGTTAAGGTTGGAAATTCAATGTTCCATTTTCAATCAGGATTTTCGCTTGTGTTATCTTGGCCGGAGGGATATTAAAAGATACCCAAGCCCTATTCAAAGAGTCAAGAACTATTCGACCAATTCAGTTTGCGAAATTAACATAACGTGTAATAAAGGTGAAATTATTTCAATTCTGCAATTCACCTACAATTCGACTACCTTGAACCGATAAGTTTGCCACCACGACCCGCGTATTGAGTAATTTTTTTTTCAATTTAATACAATAAAAAATCAATTGTATGCTAATTTTGACCTTTGTGCGTTTCACATACGACTGAGTTTGGTACGTTATTTTTTTGGTAACGGTAATGGTTTTTAAGTAGGCGTATAAGCAATTGCTTGGAGCGCCCATCGAAATTTTTTATTCGTTTATAAATCACGTTTTATTAGTATTGAGTAGACCGGTTGAAATCGTCGTGGCCTAAAGGATAAGACGTCCGGTGCATTCATATCCTTCGATGCACCGGTGTTCGAATCCCGCAGGCGGGTGGGTACCAATTTTTCTAATGAAATACGTTTATTTTTTATTTTTTATTGCCTTTGTAGGCAGACGGGCATACGGCCCACCTGATGGTGAGTGGTTACCGTCGCCCATGGACTTCAGCAATGCCAGTACTTAACAAATGTTGACGATTGACTTCCACGGTTAATGAATAACATCGTGTAATAAAAATCAAACCCGCAAAATTAATTACTGGTGGTAGGACGTCTGGTCTAGTCCCCACGGGTAGGTGCCACCACCCCCCCCCCCCTCCGCCTATCTCTGCCGTGAAGCAGTAATGCGTTTCGGTTTGAAGGGTGGGGCAGCCGCTGTACTGTTAAAACTAAGACCTTAGAACTCATATCTTAAGGTGTGTGGCGGCATTTACGTTGTAGATGTCTATGGGCTCCAGTAACCACTTAACATCAGGTGGGCCGTGAGCTAGTCCATCCAGCCTAAGCAAAAAATAAAAAAGTTCAGTTCTTTGCTAATATAAATTTCCTTTCACAGTGGCACGGCGGGATGACTTGCGAGGCGGCGGCGGCCTCGTCTTCGATGGGCGGCGCCGGGGCCCCATTGCTACCAGACTCGGAGCTGATCAAGCTCTGCCCGATGTGCAGGGTGCCAATAGAGAAAGACGAGGGATGCGCCCAGATGATGTGTAAACGATGCAAGCACGTATTCTGCTGGTACTGCCTCGCTTCCCTCGATGTGAGTATAAGCACACGGATTTTTTTTACTGGCAGTAGGACGAGTAGGTACCACCATCCCGCTTATTTCTGCCGTGAAGCAGAAATGAGTTTCGGTTTGAAGGGTGGCGTTGTAACTCTCTGAGACCTTACAACTCATATCTCACGGTGAGTCGCGGCATTTACGTTGTAGATGTCTATGGGCTCCAGTAACCACTTTACACCAGGTGGGCTATGAGCTCGTCCACAAATCTAAGCAACCGTAACTAAACCGTAACTCCTCCCGAACTTTGCCCGATCTTCGGCTCTCTCTCTCTCTCTCTTTATGTAACCTAATGTCTCAGCTGAAAAACAAATTTTTAAAGCAGACAAAACCGCGAGCTTAATTACATGTTTTCCCGTGAACGAAACCGTGCCGGGGCCGTGGCGTTTTGTAATTAGCCGGCGGGAAACCTGCGCTTTCCTTGAACCTCCACCGTTACTAACGTGCGGCCCGTTTCATTACGGTGCTGCCGAGGCGCCACAGTTCATACCGCAGTGTGCCAATTAAAAGAAATTCACAATGTTCAATGACATTTTGACATACTGTTAAATCAGATAGAGGTGCCGTTATATCAGCATGCGAAGAGAGACTATTCATATTTTTAGGTATAAACTTATAGGGGACAGACATGCAATATAAATGATGGATAGGGTTATGTAATAAATAATAAATATTATTACTGAAGAATTCCTAGCACCTAAATGTTGAAATTGCTTGCAGGCCCCCTATCGTCGGTCAATGTTTCTATGACAAAAAGTTTAGATTCTAGATAATTCGTTAGGTTACATTAGACAAAGTGTAGAGTCAAACATTTTTTTTATCGACTTTTTTCTAGTAAACATTTCCTGAATTCTCTCTCCGATAGTAAGGTAAAAATCTATGATGTCACGCTTCTTGACTAAGTAGCTCTTTGGCCTCTGCATTCAGCCTTTACTTATTTGATTTTGATTGCTGTATCTGCAATAATATCTCAGAAATCTAAAATATTTTAAAATTTGTTCTATGTTTACGTTTATATATTTGAACTGTGCCAACGCGTCAGGCTACACAATGACCCTTTGTGTTTCACGCTCGCCTCGTAAGGCTTTAAAAGCAATTATTACTTTATGTATTTTTATTTTTAAGTATTCCAAAAAAATAACTAACAAAAAAAAACACTTTTCACAAACACGTACTATCGATTTCTTTTCTACCGCTACTGGCCTGCAAAGGTTTTTGGGAATGACCCTTATTGTTTCTGGAAATGGTGCATAGTTCTGATTTGAATTTATGTTCTTTTTTTTAATATCACATACGCGCACTTACGGAACCCCTAGGCGAACCGATGGCTAGTCCGAAATTGCCACTACCACATCCCCCTCCAGTCACTCTTGGTCGTTGGAAGGGAAGCTACGTCCTCCCGCTGTATTAGTATGGAGTCATGGGAAATACACAAAAGTTCAAATCCTACCTAGTAGTATGGAGTCATGGGAAATACACAAATGTTCAAATCCTACCTGTGGATATCAGTTTTTCTAAGTAAACATTTATCTGATATTTTGATTTCCATGATGAAGGATTTATATCGTTTAATAAAGACAGGCTGTCCATCTTAGCATGGCCGCCGGACATGTCCGATCCAGGCGATCAAACGGTAAACAGGCGCCGTTGCCCAAAACACGTCATTTCGGATCCTCTCGGTACACTATCGGTGATTTTTTCTCACGTTCTCGTCGAACCCGTTGAATGCGACGAAGCGCTCGCCGTGAAAACTAACCCACAAACACAGCTTATTGAGTTTCTCGAGGGATCTTGTCAGTAGGTCGCGATTCTGATCCGATGGTAGATTTAATAAAGCACTGCCCTTATGAGGGCAGATGCGAACAAAGCCTCCAAGGCTAAGCCCCATGAGCTCAGCTACATGTCTGGTGCAGCTTGTATAACCCCACAAGGTTAATAGCAATAGGCAGGCAAAAAAATCTGTAATAAATATGGTACCCGCAAAATGTCTAAATAGTCGAAATTATTCGTAAATAGAGGTTAGTCGATGTTAAAATCGTTCGCGTCTCGTTTTTAAGAAATGAAACCTTTTTGTAGTTAATCTAAATGTATGTAACAGCTATTTTTGAAGCTTTGAAGCGTTCTTGGCGTGATAAGCAGGCGTACTCGTATCTATGCGACTATGCCGTATGAGGAGGTGCCACCATCTTCTACGCCAATAGCGCTTTTCCGCGATAAGCGTTATTTAACATAATTGAGATTCTTCACCAACTCCCGTTTCTATAAATATGAGTGAAGGATACTTAGGATCTAGTATCATTAAGCGAACTCCAAAACATTACGGTTTCCGTGAACACTCTTTAGTAATTAACATAAAAGCTACACTTTCGCTCGCAGAAGTGTAACGCTTTCTAAAGCACGTTTTATTGTCAGGACCGGTTTTCGGTCTTCAACAATATTTATAAAAAATAAACTAGATGATAGGCTCCTAGCGCTCACCGTTGTTTAAAATTTTAGGTACATTAAAAGAGAATTAATTTGATTAAAATGCAAGAAATAAAATTTCTTGTAATAATACCGAAAAGTTGTGCCGTTATATGTTCGGTACGCGTATTGTGAGACAAACGGACAGGATTGTAGTTATAACGCAAATATATTAACTTCCCGGATTTCGTTTTTGATAACACAATGTCGTTTTTGCATCTTGAAAGTCGCTGTGAACAAAATCGAACGTATTGGGTGCATAAAAATAATGGCAGTGTGCATCTCAAACAAAATTAAGGATGACATCGCAAGCAAAATCGAGGGACCGCTTATTAATAAATAGCTTTTGCATCAGGCATTTGAGAAAAAAGAAATGTAATAAATAATCAGCTAGTGATGTTTTAGGATTTTATAATACCTAAGTTACTAACATAGATTATAAGCAATACTTACTAACAAAACGTATGGTTTCTTTACTCAAATAAAGATTTTTTAAAAAAGTTTTACATTGACTCTCAGATTGTAAGGTAATTTTTTTCGACGCCGAATTGGATACATTCTCTTCACTTAAAATAAGTTGAAACCACTATTAATTTAGCAAGCCAAGCTGGTAATGCCATTTAATAGATTCAAATCGTGAACTCTATAACCTAAAAAGAAGCTAGCCGACGACTGTCATGTGGTTTAGCTCGTTTTTAATTATTTTCATTGTACATTGTTATTTTATCTATAATTGAACAGACGGTCTAGTTTGTTCGAGGTGTTACTGGAGCCGATAGAAATAACAACCTGAATACGTGCGTCTCATGCTTGAGACTCACTACGTCGTCGTGGTAAAGGATAAGACGTCCGGTGCATTCGTGTTGAGCGATGCACCGGTGTTCGAATCCCAGGCGGACACCAATTTTTGTAATGAAATACGTACTCAACAAATGTTCACGATTGACTTCACGGTGAAGGAATCAAACACGCTAAATTATAATTTGCGTAATTACTGGTGGTAGGACTTCTTGTGAGTACGCGTGGGTAGGTACCACCACCCTGCCTATTTTTGCCGTGAAGCAGTAATGCGTTTCGGTTTGATGGGTGGGGGGGCGGGGGCGGTTGTAACTATTCTTGAGATCTTCGAACTTATATCTCAAGGTGGGTGGCGCATTTACGTTGTAGATGTCTATGGACTCCAGTATCCCCTTAACACCGGGTGAGCTGTGAGCTCGTCCACACATCTAAGCAAAAAAAAGACCATTGACGCTAGTAAAAAAAGGATGCTAGTAAGAAATTATCTATTTTATTACAGGACGATTTCCTTCTACGACACTATGACAAGGGGCCGTGCAAAAACAAACTTGGACACTCGCGAGCTTCTGTACTGTGGCACCGTGCTCAAGTAAGTTTAAAGCTTTCCCTCGTCCTAAAAAAATTCATGAACAAACTGAGATGTTTAATATTTAAGCTTAAAAAATTATTTTATCACGTAAAAAAACCCTAACAAAAGTCAAACAATTATTTGATTCCGAACACTTTAAAAACTATTCATTTCTATTGTCTGTCGTCCATTATTGAGACTGGTTAAGCTTGTAACGGACAAACACGATGCCTCCAATAAGAGAGCGTCTTTCAAACCAGAAATATTGGCAATTAGACCCTTAAAAGAAATTGAAGGATAATATTCATTTGCTTTAAAACCCGCAATGTAAAGCTTAGTAAACTCGGGGGCAATAACCGCCTTCGTACTGCAGACCTCGTGTAGTTAGATAATTATTTGGGAACGTTACTAATTTCAGGTTGTCGGTATATTTGCTGGCTTCGGTTTGCTGCTGTTGGTCGCCAGTCCGCTGTTGCTGCTCGCGGCGCCCTGTATCGTGTGCTGCAAGTGCAGGTAATATTAACTGCATCTGAATACATTCCTGTACATTCACAGTTGGTGATTCAATCATAGTAATTTCCAACCTCTGAAGAAAGAGTTCACTTATTTTTCTAACACGTCTTTTATATTTCGAATTCGACTGTCAGATCTTTTGTCTTCGTATCTAGTTGCCGATGCCTATAGATCTTATTGAAAGGGAATAATATATGTTAAATGGCGGATACACAACCTTACTGTTTTGACCGTTTTCGTTTGTGCAAATGTGTTTCGTAGGCTGTTTAAACAGTAATTACGATATAATAATATCACAATGTCATTTTTAGACTACCCACAAAGAAACATGGCATCATTTTCTAGATTTTATTGTTTGAGATAGTGTGGTTTTCGAATGTTATACTTGAGATACGATGTCGAAGTATAAACTGCCATAACTGTTAAATTCAAAACAGAATTGAATTTTTGGAAGGGAATTGGTTGACCGATAACGCATCTTTTAACGTTTCAAGGCTGTGCAATCCAAGCACGAAGAATCTTGAAGAGGTAGACGAGGTCGATAGCATCAGTCCCGGGAGGGACGACGATGACGAGATCACCCACGAGAGGTCCCGGGATCGATATCTGAGCGACTGACACCCGCCAAGGTACTAGACGGTGACGCACGCGTATCAACGTACACCGGTACTGGCCAGCGACTTACTCTGCACAGTTTGTCAGTCAAATACGATGTATCGTGTCAATCGTCGAAAAACGTTTCTTCGTGTTGGCAACACTGCTAGTTTTTCGTGTTGGCAAGGCTCAGGCCTGCTCGTCGTTGAGACGATTTATCGTGTAACGTGTTGACCGAAGAACTTGTACGTAAATGTGATAAAAAATATTTTGTGGACGATATTATAAATGTAGAAATTAAAACAAATAAATATATATATGTGATGAACGAAAATGTTATAACTTAGTAATTTAGGATATGTCAAGTTGAAATGTTCAAGGAATGTTACTTGGTTATACATTGTGATTTTCGCTTCCCCTTAATTATAGCTTTGTTGGATGGAACTCAACAGGGCTCAGAGCATCAGATGAAATCGAGATATATATATATATACAAAAAATAACTAACTCATACAGTACAAAATGTGTAGCTTCAAATGTATTAAAAACAAAGAAATATACGGGGCCTAATGATCGATGCTTGTATGAAAAAAAAAGTCGTATTCGTATATTTGTAAATGGCATCGCCTTTTTTAGCTTCTCGACCTAGAACCAAAACTCTGAGAGAAAGAGAGAGAGAGAGAGAGAGGTAACTGCATTTAGAGTTGTAATATTTAATGGCGCAAACGAACCATACGGTTCCAAGACTTCAGATTGGACTGATGGACTGAGATCTGTTCCTAAAGATGAACAAAATGTAGTGCTTGTGGTTCCTACCGCGATGACCTTGATAATACTAAAACTTTCGGCACAGCACGCAATGTAACAAAAACAATCTGCTGAAGTCGGGGTCAACGGACTCTGGCGATCTTATAGTATAACATTAAGTATCAAAGTTGATAGCTAAGCTTTTTATTTCTATTGTACAGATGGGCGAATGGAGCTCATGACCTATAATATATGTTGTTAAATGGTTACCGGAGCTCATAGACATCAATCACGACCTGAACATCACCAGTCTCGATTGTATCGTATGATGCTCTCGGCCTTCGAACAGGAACACGTGACTGTTCACGGCAGAAATTAGCTGGACGGTGATAATTACGGGCGTGCTATATAACCAGCAAATTTTAGTTAGTAAACCTATATCCATTTTTATCTATGTCGAACGGGTATGATAAACGCTAATCGTCTCGGCTACCACAATGGGCCGCACATTCCGTACAGATTTCGTTTTGACGTTGCGTGCGAGAAAAATAATTCCACATGTTGATTTGACAATACGTATATACATAGTGTATTTAAAAAAAAAATTGTTCGTTGTTCGAAATCGCTCATTATCGTTTGAAAATTGACAGCAAATGCCAGAATGACGTATGTAATAGCAACCATTTTGAATTTTGGCAAACGACCGTTGATCTTTCGTTCTGAGATAAAATAGCGACTTATTTCCCCAAACTCATTGATGTACGATAAAAAAAGAAAACGTAATTAAAAATATATTGTTAACATTTATCTTTAAGTGACTTATGTACATAATACTGTTTTTTAAACTTATGAATATGCTAACGCGACTGTCAAAATCAAAACAAATGTACTTACTTTTTTGAATAAAGCATTTTTAGAATCGTTTTTGTTTGTAAAAATGAAAGGCACGATGGCAACTTATGAAGTTGACTCTGGATAGAACTGTGTGATGTGGCGATAAGTTTGTTTTATCAAAATTAATGGCTTGATTTCTAACATTAAAAATAATTGAATACAAAATTTACGAAATGTGATTCTAATCCGTAGTTCATAAGAGAGTTGACACGAAATAATCCAATGTATACTTAATATATTTTTCTAAAGAGATACAGAATTATATAATCTAAAATTAACTGTATTTTTTGTGAACATAGACAAGATGTTTCGTTCAATGATATAATAATACATAGTTGAAGAAATAAGATATTGTATGATGTATTTGGAACCATTGGCGAAAACGATGATTGTGATAGTGCTGAGATGTATAACAGAGCAGAATTAAAAAATATCATTCAATTAAATTTATTTAAAAAACGAACTCCTGGTAAACGCAATGTGCTAATTAGATTTTAAATTCAATTAAAATGCGGAGGAATGATTTGACATTGCAGTTTTATGAAATATAAATCTACATTGTTATTTAAACACAAACTAGTTTTTATCGATAGCTTCGTGTAATTGAAAGATTAATTATTGTTTAGGCTTCGATAACGATCGTGGCATACTCCTATAAGTGTGTGAACATTAAGACGTAACTGCAATGCAGTGTGGAACAGCACTTTATTTAATAATATTTAACATATCGCCCTTAATAGCAACAGTCAGATTAATAAAAAAGTATAAAAAAAAATTTTTTTCGCATTCAAGACGGCAAACGCATTTTAATTTTACAGACTACAAATGTCAAGATTTTTTCGAATGTCACGTCGTTTGTTTTTTGCACGAAGTAACCTATTGTTAAATATTACGCGGTATTTTATATCCAGGGCGATATGTGACCTCATGTATTTATGAGAGAATGAATCTATAGTGAAAGCCTGAAAATAAAACATAATTTATTAATATTAAAGTAGTCTTATTAAATATTTATGATTTTAATTGTAAATAAGAATTTAATATTGTACTTAATTTTATTGTTGAGGATCGATGGTGTTTTAATTCGTGTTTTTAATTAATAATTTGTTTTATGATTTATGAAAATGGCAACTTTTTAAAATTCGCTTTAACTTTCCAATGACCTTTATTTGTTTTAAAAAATGTGTGACCGCTTAAATGTTTTGAAATTAAATTAAGCAGTTTTCAATTTTTATGTGACATTATGTACAGAGATGTGATATTTTGTACAATGAAAATGTTATTACTATAAATAGGGATCCCCATATATTATTCTGATTGTTTTATCAAAAAGCTACCTACATTAACAAAATTTCAGAAAATTTAGAAGTTTGATAGTTTAGATCCGATGGTGCGGGCTTAATTTATAAATGACAAAAAAACTAACGAAATGGTTCATGATATCACTGCCAAGTGTTGACGTGCAAATCTGATGGCGGAATGTCTCACTACGTACGCACCATGCTCATAAAAATATCCGACACCGAAATTTTAAAAGCTTCATCGTTTTAAAAGTTATTTGAATGCGTTTTTTCAAAATAGGCTCGCAATATATATATACTTGCTTTATTATACATATTCGTAACATTTTCACTCAAGACTGTATTGTTGAATTTCACGTCTGCGATTTCTTATGTATATTTTATTTAGCACTTTCATTGAAAGGTAAAAAAAGTGTGCAAAAAAAACTTCAGAGGTGTCAAGGGACACCCGGATGGAATGAAGTCCCTTTCGATTAATTAGTGAAGGAATTGTAATTTTTTTTTTAAGTTATAATAATAAATTACGGCATTATGAAGAAGAAAAAAACAATACTATGAACTAAATTACTATTGTTGAAACGCTATCTCGAGAAACTGTACTCATTACGCGACCAATCGGATACGAGCAATGTCACGCGATAACCGCCTACACGTTGATTGGTCAGAATGACGGATCTAAAAAGTGTCGTGACAACTTTTCGTAAGAATTTTTTCCGTCTAGCCCCCTTTCACAACGCGCGATAAGGAACTTCGTTCCAATTGTATTTATTAAAGAAAATAGAATTGTCTGTTTGTGATTTTGTACTAGACTTGTTACCAATTCTATTACCTATTTCTTGCTCTGCGTGAATTCATCAATGAGTACTGACTTGACATCACTTAACCGTTTTCTATTTGCATTGCACGTGTATGTCTAGTCTGTTTAAAAAAATCAATAATACAACTTTTTTTTTACTGCTGTATCACTCGGATCGACGAGCTCACATCCATAGACACGACAATCTAGATACTGCCACTAGAAAGCTAGAAATTTCATCCAAAATTACTAAAGTGAAAGCACCTTATTCGCGCTTCCTTCATTCGCAATGTCACTATTCACGGATAAGAAAAATACGAGCCAATTCCTATGTTCGCGGTTAAGCTATCTTTATTCGCGGAATTAATCGATACATACACTTTGATAAAAAGAATTCCAATATGTATGTATCCAACCGAATATTTTTTGTAAAGGCGGTTTTCCATATTCACGGTTTCTGTTAATATTGAAGAATAAAGTTTTTACGGTATATTACAATACACGATCAGCGGTGTGAGCGTGCGAGTCTCTCGTATTCTTAGCTGTGCTTTTTTAAGTACATTCGCTTGAAAATATTTGAACATCGTCAACGTCTTTCAAATGTTATATTCAAGGATTGATGTTAAATGAACCCTTGAATCGGTGAATCTATTCGTAAATGTTTTTTAATTATGTAGTTTAGAGGTATTGGTTTTATTTCGGATCTCCACATTGAAATAAACTTACCATTGATCCTGTTTGGCTTGATGTGACAAGCTAGGTAAAGCATTTGTAGACTTAAATGTTAGTGTGTAAGATAGGCGTAAGTTGATGTTCATTCATTTCAATGCTTGACGAAAAATAACAACGTATTCTTTGTCTATTTGTCATTACCGTCATCAAATTATTTCAAATATGAATTAGTGAAATAAAATACTGCCAAAATCCCTTCAAAAGTGAGAAACATATAATGTTTCACTAAGTTTGCACTTAATTTTGTTTCCCATGGAAGCCCAACTTACATTAAAACAGGTTTCACAATAAACATTCTTTAAAGGAAAATATATCTCTTGGCAATTTAAGAAATTTAGACTATAAATGTCACAAGAACACACAAATATACACAAGAAACAACAAAGTTTAATATGATTAAAACAAAACTAGTTGGTAATAGTCCAAGCATTGAAGTGAATAATATCTTGTTAAATTTTTTTCTCATGTAAGTTGATTGGAGAATCACTAATGTCAAAAGACTAACTTTTTTGTGTAGAGCTTGGGGCGCAAATGTACCTTAAATAAATAATGTTCACAGGTCAATTTTGATTATGCATTATTTTGCAAAGTAAGAACACATGTTAACATTAGCGCCAACTCTGTTTAAGTCAAGATTTTGTATATACGTTTTATTTTCGTTAATATTAATAATTGTGTTGAGACTTGAGACAAACTGATTTCTCTGTTACTGTAATTATAATTTAATAAAGATTTTTCTGAAACACATATTATTTGGTTTTGTTTATAATTAATATATATATATACCTAGTCAGGTCATAAATTCTGTCACATGTTTAATGTAAAATAATTGAAACAAGTTTATTCATTATGTAACCATTCATATACCAAAATGAACTTAACAAAACATAGATTCTTATGACACTAAAGCTTATTCAAAATGACCTCCGCGATTTTGAATACAGGCCTTCAATCTGCGCGGCCAGTCGTCTATCGCAGCACGAACGAGGTCCATGTCAATATCGGCGGCTGCCTTAATCAAGGATGTCTTGAGTGACTCCAAATTGGGATGAGGCTTTGAGCACGCCTTTTCCTCCAAGTGTTGCCATATCTTGTAATCTAACGGATTCAAATCTGGACTGGAGGAGGGCCAGTCTTCGTGCCGGATGAAGTCGATTTCACGCGCCGCCAGCCGGTCTTGTGTACTCTTCGCTCTATGAGCTGGCGCCGAATCTTGTTGGAATACCCAGTGCCTGTTATTAAACATGGTATGAGAAACAGGTTCCACAAGGTTCGTCAGGACTGTATTTTGATACACAACTGCATTCGTTTTTACACCTTTCTCACAAAAATGTACTTCTGTTAAGCCCCAATTCTTATTGGGGCTTAACAGAGGTTTCTTAACTCCCAACCATACCATGAGCGAGGATGGAAAATGACCTCGTTGTACACGCGGAATACGGTTGCTCGCTTCTTCACTACTGTGTGCGTACACCTTATCATTTTGTTTGTTGTAGCTCTCTTCTACGGTAAAACTTTTTTCATCCGAAAAAAGAATTTCCCGATATTTTTTTCCCGCGTACCGCTTCAACAAAGCGCGGCATCTCGTCAGTCTCAGATCCATTAGACGAGCATTCAAACGATGTCCTGTTTTTCTTCGATATGCCCGAAGCCCTAAGTCTTCATTTAACACCCTTTTCACCGTGGTTCTGCTTAACCCTATCTGAAGGGCCAACAGTTTCTGCTTACGTTTGGGATTTCTTTGAATTCGCGCCTTCACAGCTTTTATCACTGCTGGAGTCCTAACAGACCGAGGGCGACCACTTCTTGACCTGTCATCTACACTAGAGTCTTCATTGTATCGTTTGATGGTACGATAAACGAATCTTTTGGTTATATTCAAATTTTTCAGTATGTTAAAAATTTGAATTGGCGCGTAACCGCAACGATGCAACGCAATAACTGAAACACGGCCTTCTTTAAGCGTCCACTCCATATTTAAAAATGAGTAAAATTCTAAAAGAATACATTTTTATTTTCATGAACAATTCGAAATTCGAATTCAATAAACTTTTTTGTGGCCAGCATTCTAAAAGAAAAGTTTTTACTGTGTGACAATACTTATGACCTGACTAGTTATATATCACATTTGAAATTATCTTAATAGCTCAAGAACAAAAAAAAACAAAATATAATGTAAATTATATTTTTATTAGTTTACAAGTGATACAATAAACCTGATTAAGTGAATCTTCAAATGTACCAAAAGTCAGATGCTGAAATTTATTCTATTATCACATGATCTTCTCTAACTTTTCCCCCATTTCCTGAGTAAGCCTGCGGTACAATCAAACAGCAAAGGGTTTTTAAACTCTCCCCTCATATCCAGCATATAATGCATCATTCTATTTCTCACTTTGAGAGGTAGCTGTACTTTTGCCACTGTCCTTCTTTCCTGACAGCAAATATCTTCAATGGGAACTTTCATGGATCGATTGCGACCAAATGGAGCGTAAGTGACCAATGAAACATGCTTGCCTCCTTTGTGGAGAACTAAATATCTCACGGAACGAAGGGTGTACATCCATATCATTGTTAAGGATCCTGCCCCTGCAGCATTATAATATTCAACTTAAGGCAAGTTCTTTCAAAAAAGGCTATTCATTAATTTTGTACATTTAAAGTCATATATGAAAAACTATACCAAAATAGAATAAAGGCATTCTAAAGCTAAGAGAATAAACATTTTGAGGGGACATCCTTATTCCCTATTCAATAGTAGACTGTATTGTCATTAAACAAAAAAATTACTTCAAAGTTCATTGCCATGAAATAAAACAATGCATAATGTTGTACAAATATTTATAGAATTGTTGGCATTTGTTGAATTTCCATAAGTTTCGAGTTTGTATCTATGGACCTCTCATGACCACTAGTGTATTTGTTTTGGAAAAAACTGCTGCAGTAAAAAAAAAAGGATGTTGCAGTGAGACACTAGATGTCAGAGAGCAAGGCATATTCCCCTGTAGTACAGGTTTAACCATTAAAGAATAATACTAAATTATTTTAAAATTAGCTAGTCATTATATTGGGTTTGATAACTGTAAGCATCAAAATTTACATGATACTTGCATTTAATAAATATGTCTCACATCTGTGTTTTGTTGAGTTAAATTTACTGGTGAGTTTACTGGTGGTAAAGGCTCTTGTGAGTCTCCACGGGTAAGTACTACCAGCATGCCTGTTTCTGCCATGAAGCAGTAATGCGTTTCGGTTTGAAGGGTGGGGCAGCCATTGTAAAACTATCTGAGACTACCTGAGACCTTAGAACTTATATCTCAAGGTGGGTGGCACATTTACGCTGTAGATGTCTATGGGCTCCAGTGACCACTTAACACTAAGTGGGCTGTGAGCTCATCCACCCATCTAAGCAACAAAAGTATAAAAAAAAAGTATGTAAATGTCTAAATGGCTCATTTATTTAATGCTTTTATGGCCCATTCATTTAGCTTCACTCCGCTTTATAATATTAAATTTATTCTAGCCGCTGAGGTTAAAGTTCAAGTCCTTTAATTTGCGAAAAGTGTTTTGTTGCCCAAAAATGACTTTTTTTTCTAAAAAAACGTTTAAAACGTTACTTCGTAAGATGTTTTTCTTGTTACATTTGAATTACTTACTTACCAATAATCACAGCCAAGGTGCCAAGAGTATTTTTGTATTTATTTTCTCCCAAATTTATTTTTCTATACCATGGAGTGTCTTCTGTTATCTTCGATTTGTCTACGGGTGCATCTTTTAAGGTTGAAAATGCGAATATACCTAAATACATCCAAAATGCATATTGAACTACAGCGAATATGTTCATATACTTATAAAAAGAAGGATTTTCGTATTTAAAAAGGATTACATCCTTGGCAACGTTTGTGTTGACATCATGAATAGTTCGTGCTGTGACCGAACTCGAACTAAATGAAACTTTATTAACATTATTTATACATTCTTTACATTTCAATGGATACCGTAGAGCTGAAACTCTTTTAACTATTGTCGATGCGTATGATATGATTGACATTATATAATTATTACTTTTAAAACCTTTCTGTGACTAGAACTAAAATAGTAACAACATAACCTATTTTTGACAGTCCAATTTTCACTCAAGACTCAGTAACACAATAAAGGCGAAGGAATCGTAATATAGCGTCTAACTTTCGAAGTAAAAAGGTGAAGAGATGTCTGTATGTCGTTGGAAAAGTGAAATGCAGCGTAACGAACTGAAATTCAGTTTGGAATTAAACTGAATGAAATGTAATGAAGTAAATGAGGTGAAATAAAACAACTTTGAAATTGAAATTGATTATATGAAATAATCTCTTAGTAAAATGATGAAAGCTCACCAAGAGTTCAATGAATTTTTTGAAAGAACCTGAGAAGCGAATGATTTTGATGATTGATTACAAAAAATACTACGATTATTAAGCCAAATAAGACAAACTAATCAGTATAAATAGTTAAAATAGCTTCATACATTAAGGTCTCACTAATTCAAAATGTTTTTAAAAAATTTGGCAGTTACTTGAAATTTGTTTCTTAGGTTACTTTTATAGTTTGTGTAGTATAAAGCGTTTTTATTTGTATCTCTTAGTAGTTGTGGAGAAAAATTTATTACTTCCTTCAGCTCTAGAAATACCTTAATAAAATGTTCAAATCAGGTAACGAATTGGTTTAAACCTGTTCTAAAATTCGCTCTTGGGTTGTAAACTTGTAAGTTACAGCAGAGTTAGAATTCACTCGTCAAATAGCGTTGATCGCAAATGGCGTGATGTTTTTAATAAACTATTTAATGTTACAGAGTGTTGGAAAATAAGTTTGAAGAAAGAGCAACTAAACCTATGCCACTAAACTAAAAGTATGTTCTAAACTACTAAAACTACTAAATCAACCGAAACTATGTATTTAGATGTTCTTATTCTTTGAACTAAATTCAACAACAGGCTAAGTCAAAGACTCTGAGTAGTTTGTGGTCAAAAGACAAAGGTAGGAAAGTACTTTTAAGTAGGTATCGTCTCTTAAGATGAATTATCTATGCTAAGAATATAGAAAAACAAACTAAAAAGTGTCTATGTCAAATTTGGCGTCTCGTTGTTTCGTTATGGTCGTGTTTTTACCATTACAATTCGTAAAAATGTTGTTTTTCCAAAGTTAACAAACTGAATTCATGTATTGGCTTATTATTGAGACAAATAGTGAGTTGCGTTGATCGCAAACGTTTTATTAGCACGACTGACAAGATGGCTGATATAAAGGTAAATGTGCACACATTTGGCGGCATTTTATTGTTAACGGTCAAGTTATGTATGTATTCCTTTTTTTAATTTTGTCTTATAAAATTATAGTCTGCAATAAAAAAGGTTTGTACTGTTATCGTATACTCTTTTAAAACCAGACCAACTAAAATTAAAATAAAATCAAAATTTATTTGCAGCTACTCCATGAATATACGTATTTTATGAACATTTATTTTCAAATCAAGTTCTTTATAAAAAAAATTGTAAAACTTCCGGAAAATCTTATAATTTTTACGAAATTCCGATACATCCGGTATCTTTCACCTTCTACATACCTTCACACCTTATGATATCAATTCTTAATTTGGAAATATCGTAAGATTTCAGCAACTCTGAATGAAATCAACTCCACTGTTCCAATTTTAAGCATGTAACCAAAATTAAATGATTTTATTCAAATGCAACTGTACTTTTATTTTCATGAAAAATACATAAATAATCACAGAATTTTTTGTTAATTCTAATAAGGTTATTTTTAAATAAATACTAGCTCACCCGGCAGACTTCGTAGTGCTTCAATCGATAAATAAAAGACCTAAACTTTTGTATAAAATAAACTTAAAACAAACAAAAGGAATCCGTCTGAAGGGGGACACATCAAAGCAAAAACGAAATTGTTATTTTCTATTTAATTCCGAGCATTTTCGTATTTATCTGCCTTTTAAACCTTCTCTGGACTTCCACAAATAATTTAAGACCAAAATTAGCCAAATCTGTTAGCGAGACTAACAAACAGCAATTCATTTTTATATATATAGATATTTTTTGAAATAATGAATATCCATAAATAAAAGGCAAAGACAAAGCAATTAAATAGACTAAACATATTTCTCTGTTTGTTAACTGATTTCTTTTATTTTTTTGCTTAACTTATTATTTGTATAATTAATATTTTTTTATTAAAATCAAGCATTGGTATTATGAATTTAAAAAACTCGGAACAAAAAAAACTTGGAAAAATTCTGTACTTTTCAAGCATTTTTTTTCAACAACCCCACTACCAAAGTAATAAAATTTATTGCTAATTTCAAAAAATGGTTCAAATTAATTTCTTTCTGAGTTAATTGTAACAACATTCTAAACCAATATTTATAAATTATTAAATCTAGTTAAAAATATTCATTACTAGCTGACCCGGCAGAATTCGTAGTGCCTCAATCGATAAATAAAAGACCTAAACTTTTATATAGAATAAACTTAAAAAAGGAATCCGTCCGACGGGGGACACGTCAAAGGGAAAACAAAATTGTTATTTTTATTTAATTCCGAGAATTTTCATATTTTTATACCTTTTAAACCTTCTCTGGACTTCCACAAATAATTCAAGACCAAAATTAGCCAAATCGGTCAAGCCGTTTTCATGTTATGTCGTGACAACGGAAAACGGGTTTCATTTTTATATATATAGATAAGACAGTTTAATGATTATTATTTTTACAACTGTACCCATAGAATTATATCTTTAACCTTTCAGTCAATGTTTAATAAAATGAGCAGCCCAAAGCAGAATGGCACTGGGGAGCCTGCACCCGCTAAAGGTCCGAAGGGTGCCATTGAAAAGATATACCAGAAGAAATCACAGCTAGAGCACATCCTCCTACGTCCTGACACCTATATTGGTTCAGTGGAAAGAGCCACCGAGACTATGTGGGTTTATGACAAGGTGAAGGAGTGTATGATGCAAAAAGAGTTGACTTTTGTGCCCGGTAATAAACATAAAAAACTATATATTTTTCAGTTTAAAATAAATCTTCAATTAATCAGAAAGTAAACTGCATTGATTGCCTCTTTTCCAGGTTTGTACAAAATTTATGATGAAATCTTGGTTAATGCGGCTGACAATAAGCAGAGAGACCCCAAAATGGATGTCATTAAAATTGACATAAATCAAGAAACAAACACAATATCCGTCTACAATAATGGTTGTGGTATCCCTGTAGTTATGCATAAAGATGAGAAGATGTATGTGCCGACTATGATCTTTGGGCATTTGTTGACTTCGTCCAATTATAATGATGAAGAGGAAAAAGTCACAGGTGGTAGGAATGGTTATGGTGCAAAACTCTGTAATATTTTCTCAACTAAATTCACAGTGGAAACTGCTTCAAAGCAGTACAAGAAACACTTTAAACAGACATGGGGTTCCAATATGACTAAGGCTTCTGAACCTAAGATTAAAGATTCTGGGAAAGACGATGACTTTACTAAAATAGTGTTTAGTCCAGATTTGGCTAAATTTAAAATGGAAAAATTAGAAGACGACATTGTGTTACTAATGTCAAGACGAGCATATGACGTAGCAGCCTCATCGCAAGGTGTAAAGGTTTATTTAAATGGTGAAAGACTAAAAATTAATAAATTTAAGGACTATGTAGATTTATACATTAAAGGAAAAGACGACGAAAATGGCCAACCATTGAAAGTTGTTTATGAGAAAGTGAGTGACCGCTGGGAGGTCGCTCTTACAATATCTGACATGGGATTCCAACAAGTTTCTTTTGTTAACTCTATTGCAACCACAAAAGGTGGTAAACATGTTGATACAGTAGCTGACAGTGTGGTCAAGAATGTTTTAGAAGTACTTAAAAAGAAGAATAAAGGTGGTGTTAATATTAAACCATACCAAGTTAAAACTCACATGTGGTTATTTGTCAACTGCCTGATTGTAAACCCTACCTTTGATTCACAAACTAAAGAGAACATGACACTCCAAGCTAAAAGCTTTGGGTCAAAATGTAATTTGTCTGAAAAGTTCATCACAGCAGTTACCAAATGTGGTTTGGTGGAATCTGTGCTGACTTGGGCGAAATTTAAGGCTCAAGATCAATTAGTTAAGGCATCTGGAAAGAAACAGAGTAAATTGAAGGGCATACCGAAATTGGAAGATGCTAATGATGCAGGCACAAAGAATGCACATCTCTGTACATTGATTTTGACTGAGGGAGACTCGGCTAAAACATTGGCTGTATCAGGACTCAGTGTTGTTGGTAGAGATCATTACGGAGTGTTTCCATTAAAGGGTAAACCTTTAAATGTGCGAGATGCATCCCACAAGCAAGTTCTAGAAAATGTTGAAATCAATAATTTGATTAAAATTCTTGGATTACAGTACAAGAAAAAATATAACTCAGTTGATGATTTGAAAACATTACGTTATGGTAAAGTAATGATCATGGCTGATCAGGATCAAGATGGATCGCATATTAAAGGTTTGATTATCAATTTTATACATCATAATTGGCCTGAGCTATTGAAATTGCCATTTTTAGAAGAATTCATTACACCTATTGTCAAAGCTACAAAAAAAGACAAAGAAATATCTTTCTACTCTTTACCAGAGTTTGAAGAATGGAAAAAAGAAACAGAAAACCATCACACATATAATATAAAATACTACAAAGGTTTGGGTACCTCCACATCAAAGGAGGCTAAAGAATATTTCCAAAATATGGATAGGCACCGAATTCGATTCAAGTATAGTGGTCCAACTGATGATCACCATATTGAACTTGCCTTTTCAAAGAAAGGTGCAGATCAACGTAAGGAATGGTTGACTAATCACATGGACGAAGTTAAGAGGAGAAAGGAAATAGGACTGTCAGAGAGATACCTGTACACAAAAGAGACGAAAACAGTGACATATTCTGATTTCGTTAATTTGGAGCTTGTACTATTCTCAAATGGTGACAATGTGAGGTAATATAATATTTATTGATGTTGTATAAAATATTATTACAGTTTTTTTTTGTCCTATTGCTGCTGTGGTACGCCCTATAAGGCTCGAAAATAAAAAATAAAATAAAGAAATACAAAGATATAACTTTTTTTCCTAAGCAAAGTACTATCTTTATAGCATGGGTAAAGTATATTAATTTAGGTATAATGAAGTATTAGAGGCGATACGGCGTATTGTAAGCCCCTTCTACCAAGGTACCATGTTCAAATTTGTTTCAGTTGTTTCATTTCTCAATTTTTCAGATCAATTCCATCAATGATAGATGGCTTGAAGCCGGGTCAACGTAAAGTTATCTTCACTTGTATAAAACGTAATGACAAGCGTGAAGTGAAAGTGGCACAACTGGCTGGTTCCGTTGCAGAGCATTCGGCTTACCATCACGGTTAGATATAAATTTTTTTAATTAAAATATGTTTTCTTAAAAAAATATTTAAGCCTGAGTGAGAAACTAATGTATTTTTCATATGAAGTGCACATATCTATCAGTCGTCATCTCAACACACTCCTTTCTCTCTCATGTCGTCATTCACACACTCCATCCATGTCTTCTTCGGTTGACCTCTAGCCCCTCTTTACGTTGCCATTCCATTCATTTCCTTTCATTCATTGCCTTGCCTTACTATTTCTATACATCTCCCAGTCACGTGCATCTCCTCTCTACGCATTGCATGTCCATACCACGCTAACCGTCCGCTCTTTAATTTGTCAATCATTTTTCATTGTGGCATAATGTATTAACCCTTTGACTGCCATGTAGGTCACCAGTGTCCTACGTGACGCACTGAGGTATTTATGTCGATTTCTGTTAATATCTAGTAGACTCTGGGAAAGACAAATCCGAACAATACTGAGAATGAATCTGTTTCTAACAATCTGTTTGTTAACAAACAAAAATATTTTGTTAAATGATCCACTGATAGGTTCTCAAAGCTGCCTAACATTGGTTTTTCTTGTCGCACAGGTGAACAGTCGCTGGCAATGACCATAGTGAACCTGGCTCAGAACTACGTCGGTTCGAACAACATCAATCTGCTGGAGCCGCGCGGACAGTTCGGCACGCGGCTCAGCGGCGGCAAGGACTCGGCCAGCCCCCGATACATCTTCACTCTCATGTCGCCGCTCACAAGACTCATATTCCATCCGCACGACGACCCGCTGCTTGTCGTGAGTACTGCGCGCTCTGTGTGTGTGTGAGAAAGAGAGAGTATTCTTTATTGTACACCAAAAAATAAATAAACAATGTGATACATTAAATTCAAAAAAAGTACAATTGGTGGTCTGTGCTAATGTTTTACATGGTGTTACATTTGTATTCAATTATGTATTCATATTAAGATAAGACTCCTTTTAATGACTGACTAATTAACAAAAAATTAGTTTAAAAAAAAAAACCATTAAGAAAGGAGATTGCCCATTCTTGGTTTCGTGTTGTGCTACGATCAAATATATATAAAAAATTAAGTTTTTATTTTTAACAATTTCCTCAAAAATATTAAGTTATAACTTAAGTTATAACTTCGGATATAGAAGATTAAAATAATTAGTAATTTAAAAACTTCTAATCTAGTAGTAGTTCAATTTTCCCAATGGAAAGGCAAAGATATTAATTCATATGGCCTAATCTTTTAAAAAAATTATAATATGGAGTGAAATGAAATGAAGTTGATTAATTTGAGACATTAATCAATGTCTATGTCTTTTTGTTTTATTTTGAATTGCCGCAATAGTACCACCTTTACTTAACGAATGGACGTAGTAGCCCTAGCCACACAATACTATGCTAGCTAAATAAGTTTATACTATAATATACATGTTTTCATGAATAAAATTCTTTATACATATGTTTTTAAATATGTAGGAATTCAGCATAATAAAAAAAATATCCACTGCTGTCTTGTACAAAAAATAACCTAATTCTAAAAACTTCATTGGTCTTTTACTAGCAAATCCGGCGAACTAGAGATTATTTTTTTTTATAATTGAATAAACACAATTATACCCTACAAAATGAGGTAAGTAACATGAGAGCACAATGTGAAACCAAATTCCATACTACAATGGGCATTCTCCTTTCAATTAGTAAGAAAAAAGTTATAAACAAATTCGTTTGCAGGAAATTTTAACAAAAGTTGGCAGCATTGGTTGTCCGGTGTTCTAATCGTAATTATTCTAACCTGATTACTGATTTACTTTTCCAGCATGAATTTGAGGACAACCAGAAGATTGAACCAGTTTACTATCTGCCCATTATCCCAATGGTGTTGGTGAACGGAGCTGAAGGTATTGGTACAGGCTGGTCCACTAAAATACCTAATTACAACCCCAGGGATATTGCTGAAAACTTACGGTAAGCTAATTAAACTTCATAGTTGAAAGTTTAGAACTCTTAAATACAAATTCGCCTATATTATTCTACACACACACAAGTGGTTCTATTATAAAAAGTAACTCTAAGAATTTAAGTTATTAACGTATAAGTAATATATGCTATATGGTACAAAATGCTTTTCACATTAGGAGGTTGCTGGACGGCGAAGAGCCTAAAGTGATGCATCCGTGGTATAAGAACTTCAAGGGCAATGTGGAGGGCTTCGGCGATAAATACGTCATATCCGGTGAGGCGGCCATATTGCCTGGCGACAAAATCGAGATCACGGAGCTTCCGGTCGGGATGTGGACCCAGAATTACAAGGAAAATGTCCTCGAACCTATGCTTGGAACAGATAAAGTGAAACCATTAATATCTGAATACAGGGTGAGTAACATGAACTATAATTTGATTTTATATTTATTTAATGGTATTATTTATAATATACATCAAATTCAATCATCAAAAGTGGTATAAAACGATGTTAGTCTTTTCAACAATTAATGAGCAAGAATTTCCTTTTCAAAAATTTTCGTTTCATTGGGATCCTGGATATATCCATAGTAGTAAGTAGGATAGTAGTGAATCAGAATAAAACCAAATGTTTTTGATTACAGGAATACAATACTGACACGACAGTTCGGTTTGTCGTGTCACTTTTACCTGGAAAGCTATCTGAAATAGAGGCTGAGGGCATACACAAGGTGTTCAAACTGCAAACTACCATATCTATGACCTGTATGAACGCCTTCGACTATAACTGCTGCCTTAAAAAGTAAGTTAATTAATACATGTGTCTTATTTTAAAGTTCGAATTGCTTTAAAAATATTTTCAATAATTTACAAATGGTTTGTGGTGGTGATTGTGGTAAAAAATGGAGCAAAGTTTTAATTTCATTTAACACAACTAGTATTATTTTTGTAGTGTTCATCGTTCATCTCCAATATGCTGTGTCTTTTATAAATAACGTTATGTTTGACATGTATATGTTTATGTAGAATAATAAAATGTAATATATATATTATAATAAAACATTATAAGCCAATAAAATGTAAGTCATCCTCCCTTTTGAATTATTGACATACTTAATCGATTAATGTTCAATACAATCAAAATTAAATACAAAAACAAAACAATCAAATTAGCAATATATGTAAGTCAGTGCCCCGGTTGTTGCGGCCCGCTCTCGACGCATGTCGAAGGCACTCTGCATGTTTCATACTAGAACCCGCACAGTACTAGACAATTATTAAATCTGTCATACATCTGATAGTGGGATATAGACCATTCGGGCGTTATTATTGACATTACAAAAATAAATTCTTCTTTTCGAAACTTGACATTACACTGTCTAGCCCACCTTGTAAACAGCCAATAAATACATTCAAGATTATGATCCACCAAAATATGTTATGCTCATGGAGCAGAGGCAAAACCAAGCTACTAATGTCCAGACATAAAGTAGACAACCACTTATCTGCCAAACTAATTCTAAATATTGTACTCATATAACAGATACGACAAAGTAGAGGAAATCCTACGTGAGTTTTACGACCTGCGCGTTAAATACTACGTCCGTCGCAAGGATTACCTCGAGGGACAGTTGCAGGCCGAAGCAGACAAGCTGTCCAATCAGGCTCGGTTTATCCTAGAAAAGTGTGACAAAGGATTAGTAGTCGAGAACAAGAAAAGAAAGGCTATGGTTGAAGAACTCATCAAGAGAGGTTTGATTTACCACATACTTCCCCATATGAAAAAATGAATTCTAATATTTTCGAAAGTAGCTCCTCACGTATCAGTTAAATTGCTTGCTCATGATTTTAATATTTCATATACACATTAAATGTGCAACTCATGTTCAACACACCTCAGTCTAACTCTTGCTGTTCAGTCCTCTCAAATATTCAGATGTTCCGTGTTAAGAATTTGTACTACTTTGAACTTTAACAAAGCATTATTTAAATGTGTTATCAACTTTTCACTATTGTTGATAGTGCTATCTTGATATTCAGGCTACGCTCCCGACCCAATCGCGGACTGGAAGAAGCGAGCCAGTAAGATCCAAGGTCTCACCGCGTTAGAGGACGACGACGCTCAGGAATCTGAAGATGAGGAACCAGAACCTGACCCTAAAGGGAAACCTGTTGACCCTGGTCAGTTAAATAAAGTTTGTAATTAAATAACTATAAATAGTTCTGCTTTATTGTGGACTCTCAACATTAGAACAGCATTTGACAGATTTCATCAGAAAAATTCAAATATTTGAATATAATGTTTGATAGACTGATCTTATATAGATATAGATTTAGAATAGATTTATCTCCAAACATATTTTTGAGAGTCAATACTTCTAAGCTATATTGTGTGCGTTAAAAAGTCGTCCATCTTGTCGGAGAAGACTAGCGCAGATTGGCGACCCCCTCCCGCGTACCAATCAATTTTAATCACAATCACAATCTTTCTGTTGCACAGATAAAGCATTCCAGCAATTGAAAGAAGTAAAGAAATTTAACTATCTGCTGGGAATGTCGATGTGGATGCTCACTAAAGAGAAGAAAGATGAACTCCTCAAGCAGAGAGACCAGAAATTGACTGAGCTGACCACATTGAAGTAAGTTTTTCATGTGTTAATTCACACTATAGTGTTAATCGCACTTATTGTTATACTATATATTATGAACGACGCGCGCCACTCAGTGCATTGGGATGGTAAAATACTTCCATTCTAGCACCAACAACAAACTGACGAAACTAGCATTCTATCTGGCGAATACAAAAAAAAAATTACTGTAATAAATCAATATAATCATGCGCTGGATCGGAAACCTCAAGTAACGGCTTTAATCTAGATAAAACAACGTTCAATAAAAAAAGTTGATGAAAGAGATCAAAGTGTTTCAATTGGATTGCCCTGAATTTCCGTAAAGGAAATATTTTACAGTAACTTAAAGCTGGTAAAAGAAATTCCAATCTATTATCACAATATACTGTGGGCTTCAATTGTTAATAAGATTTATAGTAATTTGTATTGACACGATAAATTTAAAAAACATTAGAAAGATAAGATGTAACGTTTGCTTGAAAAAACGTTTTTTGATCAAAAATACTTCTTCAAAAATACTACTTTCGTGGGTGGCGCATTTACGTTGTAGATGTCTATGGGCTCCAGTAACCACTTAACACCAGGTGGGCTGTGAGCTCGGCCATCCATCTAAGCAATAAAAAAATAATAAAAAATCAAATATAAATTTCAATATCGTTGCTTAGAAATAAAACGGCACCAATGCTTTGGCGGGAAGATCTAGACGCGTTTTTGATCAAATTAGACGAAGTTGAAGATAAGGAGCGACAGGAGGAACTCAACGTCAACAAGAAGACTTCAAAAGCGATGGTAGGTATTTTTATAATTTTATTTATTGTGAATGGTTTAACAATGTTATTAAGAAATGGGTTAATTTACGTGCAGACGCTCGTATCATTGATTGCTGAATAGCAGCAGTGATAACTGGACAGTCCAAATTGTTGTCGTTATTCCGTGAGTGAAACATAAAAAAAAAATATTTTTGTTCATTTTCATGTCTTACCTAGACGGATAGAATGAAGGTAGAGTATTGAATCTTTTAAACAGTGTTTGAAACTGCAGTCTATGTAGTCCTAAATACTAAATGTTCGAAGTAATATAAAAATTACACACACCGGAGATAGATTAACGCCTCCAGCAATGAACGCTTAGAAAACAATAACTTTCCTTATTCCTATAACTTTCGTCATATGGCGGCCTGCAAGGTGCGCGCCTATGAGTCTCAAATATCAGTGGACGATTTCAATAACATTCTAAACAGTAAAAAATAGATTCTTTTTTTTTTATTGCTTACATGGGTGGACGAGCTCACAGCCCACCTGGTGTTAAGTGGTTACTGAAGTCATAGACATCTACAACACAAATGCGCCACCCACCTTTAGATATAAGTTCGAAGGTGTCAGTATAGTTACAACGGCTGCCCCACCCTTCAAACCGACTACAGAAATAGGCAGGTTGGTGGTATCTACCTGTGCGGGCTCACAAATTCAAATTCAAATTCAAATTCAAATTCAAAATCATTTATTTCAACTTAGATGTCAGTATGACACACTTGTTGAATGTCAAAATACAAATAACAATGTTAACTCTACCACCGGTTCCAAAAAAAGCCACAGTCCTGAGAAGAACCGGCGAAACAAACTCAGCGGGCTTTTTTTTTCTTTTTGTTTTTTCTCAAATATTTTCTTTTTTTTAAATAAATAGAAATATTCACAATAAAAGAAAAAACAAGTCTAAAAAAATAATAATAATAATGAAAAATGAAAAGGCCAGGAGCGAGCGCCTCATTCCCACGTAGTGCCATCTAGTAAATAATCCTTAACTTTATAATATGCCTTGTTGCACAAACGTTCCTTAACAGTTTTCTTAAATCTATGAACAGGTAGTAGTTGAACGTTTAGTGGGATCTTGTTGAAAAGCTGTACACCCAGCCCCCTAAAAGAGTTGCTTATTTTCTTAATTCGAGCCGCCGGCAACGCAAGCCTATGTTTGTTCCTAGTGTTCACATTGTGCAAATCGCAGACTCTGGGGAATTCTTCAATGTTTTTACGCACGTACAATAAATTTTCAAAAATGTATTGGGACGCTAAAGTTAGGATTTTGATTTCCTTAAACTTGTCCCTCAAGGATTCCCTCGGGTGCATATTATAAATAGCACGAATAGCCCTCTTCTGCAGGATGAAAATCGTTTCGACATCGGCAGCATTGCCCCATAGCAAAATGCCATAGGACATAACACTATGAAAATAACTAAAATAAACCAAGCGTGCCGTATCTTCATTAATATACATTCGTATTTTTTTTACCGCAAACGCTGCAGAACTAAGCCTACTCGCTAACTTGCATATGTGAGGACCCCACTGCAGCTTAGAATCAACTGTTATACCAAGAAAAACTGTCGAATCCACAAGCTCCAGTGTCTCTCCACTTACAGTAATACTAGTGTCAACTTGTCTAACATTAGGTGTGGTAAATTTTATACATTTTGTTTTTTTGTTATTTAATAACAGATTATTAACACTAAACCAATGTACCACGCGCGAGATAGCATCATTCACATCGTCATAATCTTCCAAATGTCGTTTAATTTTAAACAATAATGATGTATCATCAGCGAATAATACGACCTCGTGACGGGTTTCAATAAACTTAGGTAAATCATTGATATATACAAGAAACAGGAAGGGACCCAATATGGAACCCTGAGGAACACCCATATTAAGTAAGACACCGGAAGATCTCGTTCCTTTAACGTCTACCTTTTGGATTCTTCACAAGAGCTCCTACCACTAGTACAGAGTAAAATTGTTACGATAACCACAAAGCGATCGTCGTTTCTGTTTATTTATTTCATTCTATTATTTTATTATTCTCATATTCTAATCATAACATGTATAGGCTGGTAAGAAGAATCGCAAGTCAATGTTTGATATTATCCCGTCCGAGAATGGTAGAAGAGTTGAGCCGAAGATATCTGATGATCTGATCAAGAGGATACAGGCCGCAGAGAAAGCTAAAACCAGGAAAGAGATTAAGAAGGAATATGATCCAGTTAGTAGTATTATTTTGAAATTGCTTACTTATCTTTTTGGTTTTATTATATTTATGGTTCTAGTTTGGCAGGCCAGCTCATAATTGATCTGATTATAATGGTTTACCGAAGCTGAGTAGAATGGCCGACCATGGATACGAGGTGGATACCTCAGATGTATTTTACAGTAGCCGTCCCACCTTCCACCACCACCACCACTTGTGTAAAATATTAGCCTAACTAGACTCTCAAACCCTGTCGGCTACTGTTGATAACTTAGAAATAAATAAAATATAAAATTACAGCTACATCCATTTGCACGCTATCTGCGTATATCTGTTATAGATATATTGAACTACCCACCGCAACAACAAAGGATTGTGATGTCTGTGTAATTTGACTTATAATTAACTTGCTATCTATTTTACTATCTATTAAATTTTGTTTTCCTTAGGACATACACATATTAAATGAAATTTAATTAAATGTACATATTGTAAATCATATTGTAAAAAAAAATTAAATGTAATATGTATAATAATATATTATAATATTTAATTTTACAGGATGACCCTACAGGCATAAGCCCATCAAGCGGAGAGAAAAAACCTAAAGCTCGAGTAAAGAAAGAGAAGCCAGAGAAAGCCGAGAAACCTGATAAAGTTGACAAAGCTGAAAAAACAGATGGGCTTAAACAAACTAAACTTACTTTTAAAAAGGAACCTAAAAAGGTGAGTTGAATTGCTTGCAAACAATATTGTTTATAATATATGCATTGTTACTCATTAATCAAATAACAGAAAATACAAGGAATAATTTTATTTTACCATCTTCTTTTTATTGCATAGAGAACAAGTTCACCAATTATCTAGAGTAAACCACTTAGTGGAATTCATAGGAATTCATTCATTCAACCAACTTCTGTCTATAACTGTATATATTATAAATATTATATACAGGTGCTGAATAATTATAATCGATATGTGTGTAAAAATAGTGTGTTCGTTTTGTATGTAGCAATTTGTCTAAATGGGTGTATTCATGGACTTCAATGACCAGGTTTACGAATAGAAATAATATTTTATGAATGCATATCAATGATGATTCTTAAATTTTGATACAGAAGAAGATGACGTTCAGCGGCAGCAGTTCAGGAGAAATGTCAGCATCTGATGCTGAGGTGGAAGTTCTAGTACCTCGGGAACGTACCAATGCGAGGAGAGCTGCCACTAAGGTCGGTAGAACATATCAAGTATTTTTTTTTATCATAATGCTGTATCATAATGAGTGCTCTGAGGAATTGTTCGAGATGATACCGGCATCTCGTTTTTACCATCGCGCCGCCCGCCACCGGAGTAGAGTTCATCCATACTACCTGGAGCCACTGCGGTCATCCACAGTGCGTTTCCAGAGGTCTTTTTTGCCACGTACCATCCGGCTATGGAATGAGCTCCCCTCCACGGTGTTTCCAGAGCGCTATGACATGTCCTTCTTCAAACGAGGCTTGTGGAGAGTATTAAGCGGTAGGCAGCGGCTTGGCTCTGCCCCTGGCATTGCTGAAGTCCATGGGCGACGGTAACCACTCACCATCAGGTGGGCCGTATGCTCGTCTGCCTACAAGGGCAATAAAAAAAAATAAAAAAATTAATGTCTGCTCAACAAATAAGCATAAAGTAGACCTCTAGGAGCTCTTTGCTCTATAATCTATAGGTGTCATTATAAAATGGCAATTTCACTCTCGTCCCTCATGACCTTAAGTAGTTACGGGAGGCTATAGACCTCGTCGCCCGGAGGGAGCCGACGCCGAAGTGCCACCACTGCAGTAGCTGCAACGAGGACACGGCGGAGCACACGCTCGCGTACTGCCTCGCTTTCGCGGAGCAGCGCCGCGTCCTCGTTGCAAAAATAGGACCGGACTTGTCGCTTCTGACCGTCGTGGCTACGATGCTCGGCAGCGACGAGTCCTGGCAGGCGATGCTCGACTTCTGTGAGTCCACCATCTCGCAGAAGGAGGCGGCGGAACGGGAGAGGGAGAGCTCTTCTTCCCTCTCGGCGCCGTGCCGCCGCCGTCGGGCCGGGGGTCGGAGGAGGGCGTTTGTCCAGCTCCAGCCCCTATGAGGAGGCAGTCTCCTCCTGGTGATGGTCACGGGGCGACCTAAGGGGGTTGAGGCTGCGCCGCACGCTACCGTCACTCTAGCGCGCTGGCACCAGGAGGACGGGACGGCGTGTCGGCGGCTGCGGACTGCGATGCGGTCCGCATTTTCGTCGTCGCTGTCGTCGCCGAATATACTGTTGAAGAGCAACCCGGTCGACGGTGTATCGCGTTCCGACCCGGCAGGCTGGTTCTGGCCCAGCGGGGTATCCCGGAACACCAGCGGCACCGCCCGGGCGACCTGGTAGGGCCGCCGTACCGCGGAGACTGACGTCGTTGGTCGTCGACTATCGCCTCGACGACCCGTTGGTCGGGCGTCCTCGGGGTGGCGCCGCGTGTCTGGTTGCAGTGTTGACCGCGGGAACCCCCCTACTCTGAACGGGTTCTGACCCCAGACGGAGATCGGACGTCGGGTGTAAGAGTGCAGGGAAGTCGTTTAGTGGGTGGGCCCTAAAATCCTTGGGCCCGCGATCTGCTCTCAACACCTGCAGTCTCACATATCCCGCGCGCCCCCTAGGCGCGGGGACCTCGTAGGAGGTTCGGCCACCGGCCCGAGAAAAAAAAAAAAAAGGCTATAGACATGCATTTATTGAAGTCTTAATGTAATGGATTTATTTTAATGGCCAAAAAATAAAGAATATTTTTAATTTTGATTTCAGGTACAGAAATACAAAGACGGTTCAGATGACTCTGGTTCTGATTCAGAACCAGAACTGTTGGATAACAAGATAGATTCGGACCATGAAGCGCCACAAACTCTCTCCATCAGTGATGAGGATGATGATTTCAACATCAAGAAGAATCCCGCAAAGAAACCAGCCGAGATGGATTCTGGTATTTTGTTCTTATACTGTATGTTGTAATGGCTGCCCCGCCCTACAAGCTGGAACCCACCACTGTTTCGTTGTAGAAATAAGCAGGATAGTGTTATCAACCTGTGTGTGCTCACAAGAGATGCCTTACGACCAGTAAACTTTTTCCCGTAGTTACAGTAATCAGTAATTTTTTTAAGGTAACAATAACACAGTGTATCTTGAATCTTCTCGTTTATTCATTAGCACTCTTGTCAGAGTGGTCGTGGTCATTAGTATCTTGATATGGGAGACAAAATATTTTCATAAAGATTGTTTAAATTTTTGATTCTTTTCCTGAAACTTACATCCACTAATGTAAATTTCATTGAATAACTGTCATCATCAAGTCAGCTGCGAGTGGCTCACTGACGGTCGAACGCGGGCTAGACTAACTAGAATCCATGTATATTATAGTTCATTTATAAAAAAAAGCTTAGCTAATTTACAAATATTAGCCTAACGTATAACCGTTTTTATAATATCACTTATGTATTCACAGATTGCTTATTCGACTCTCTGATAGAAGATGCTAAAAAAGATGAACCACAAAAGACATTGACAAAATCTAAATCAGAGAGCAATCCTCATCCGACGAACTTAATATCGAGCGACAGCGACGCTGCGATACAAGCGTCACCGCCGAAGAAAAAAGCAGCTCCAAAACGTAAACTGATGAATGTCGATAAAGACGAGAAGAAGACCAAGAAGAGGCCGGCGCGGGTCATGCTCGACCAGGACTCCGACGACGAGGACAGCATATTTGACAGTAAAAAGGTATGTCTTGATTTTGTTAGTATAGTTTATAAACATTACTCACAAGTCACAGTTTAGTAATAACTTTTTTCCCTACCGATTCGCTGGTAGCCTATGAGACTATTCCAGCTACGCCCGGACGAGTAGGTGAGCTCACGGGCTCAACCTGAGAGGATTTGCGAACACTAACCATAACAAGAGCAGTGGTTCGCGGAACCACCGGATCGGAAACGCGACCCACTGAGAAGATCCGGCGAGAAACTCAGTGGGCTGTGTCATCGCGGACGGTGACCGGTGCTTGAAAGTCTTAAAAGCACCAGGATCCGACACAATAACAATGTACTTATTGTTATTAATGTTATCCATAATCTCCAGAAGAAACATGTATTTCTAAAACAATCTATGCTGTGGAATTTGGTTGTGCTTATTCATTTCTATGTTGCTTATGGGTTTCCAAAATATACTTATTATGTGAATTTTGTTCTCAGGGTAAAAAGAAACCTGCTGCGAATCCCAAAAAGAAGGCTAAGAAGAAGGTGGAAAGTGATTCAGAATCTGACTTCAATATAAGCGATAGCTCGTTGAGCGATTAGAATAGTTTTAAAATAATTGGTGAGTTATCTTATTTCTTTGCGTTCTAAAGGCATTTAACATTGCTCACAAATGACTAACGGTGAAGGAATAACGTCATGTACTTAATAAGGATGAAATCCTCAAAAGTCAATAAGCCCTCAAGCCTCACAGGTCACGGCACTCACGTCGTCATATCTATGAATTCAGATATTCACTTAACAGCCGGTGGGTGAGCCCGTTTTGTCTACGGAATTAAAAAATGGTCTGGATCTTTTTGCCAATAATTAATTGTTTTTAACAATTTTATTGGCAACAATGGAACGTTTCTTATTGAGGATTGTGTGCCATATGTATCTAACTGCAACGTCATGTTTGTGCAATGGATGGTGTAAGAGTGGGCCTAAGGAGCACAGACACTTCGTGTTTCTTTAATCCTTTTTATTTTACTTTTCTTTTATTGCCTTCGTAGGCAAACGATTATTGCTGCAGACTGCTCTCACGATGAGCTGTTGTTTTCAGATGCAGTATCTGAGCGGACTACACATTTAGAACGACGACACGAAGCATCTATATATGTTTGTAATATATAGTTTTTATATACTACGTCTATTAGATATTAGTTATTTTATAATACATTTGACGTTTGCATACAAAGGTTGCTTTAGTTGTAAAGATATTTTTGTATTGAATGCTTTATTTACGATTTCATTAATTTTTATTATTGCCTCAATTTTATTTTCAAAATGATTATAGTCCACTGAGTTGGTATTTTGTATTCTTTGTTCATTTTTGGTAGACCTAAGAGGTCCGTGACTAGATGAGTTTTTGATGAACTTATTAACCCACAATTTAAATATAAATATTGACAGTTTTATCAAATTTTGAGCAGAGGAACGAAACGGAATAAGTGGATAAAAAACTTGAAGTTTGATGTCGAAACCTGTACATACCACATAATTCATGTGTGCACATTTCATATTATCCTCAGAATTATGGTAATCAGCATGATAATTCACGATGAAATGTTTCAATAGTACAAAAATGTGTCTTTACAACTATTTATTTATTTAGACTTAGCGAATAAATATTTTTAATGCTTTAATTAAATTGGCAGGATCCAATTTTAACTACTGAGTCGTACAGTAGAATTTTGAAAATAAAAATTCTTTTTTTATGGTTTATTCTCGTATTATTTACCTTTAGTTTGAATAGCTTCCAACATTTTGTAATAGTAACCGACATTTTATTATATTGTAAAAGTTGAATAAAAACATTTGCACGACACTTTATACTAGTTTTAAAACTATGAGTAATTGAAAAATTTTTAAATATTGAATTTAAAGAAAAAATGATTTAAGAATAAGCTGACAATTATTTAATTTAAATAGGATTGTAATTCTGAATTGAACAAGACGCATGAAAATCAGATGTTGCAATATTATGAATACAAAGAAGTCCCAGTGAAGCAGACAAAAAAATATAATTGTTTTCATTAATACTATATTGAAATTTCATACAAAATGTACTGACAGTATTCAATATTCAGTTACACGGCTTAGTTATAGATATGTAATTGTTACAAAAAAAAATTGTTATAAAATTGATCCAGTGCGTTATGATTCGTAAAGGTTACACACCCCATAAATAAAAAAAAAAACTATTATTATATTTGAATCTGATGTAAATAAATGAAATTGAATTATTTCGTAATTTTAACGAATAACTTTTATCGGTCGACTTTTCCGTACTGTGGTCTAGTTTAGATCGTCCGAAATATATTTTACATATAAAATATATCGTTCAAGACGATACTAAAAATTAATAATTGAGATTTTAGAGATATGTACTAAAACTATTTCTTTGTGTTTGATGATAAAAATGTAATATTTAATAGGTATATTATATAAATTACGGCGTCTAGTTAGTTATTAACAAGACAGTTTTATATAAACAAAAAAAAGAAAAACGAGAATTTGACTATGAAATCAAAAAACCTTTCCGAAAATCGTTGTTAAATATACCAATTGTATTGTAGATAATTATTGTAATAAATAAAAATATATCACAATATTTAGATGTGTGAGACTTCCGTGGTTGAAAATATATCGTTTTTTCATACTTTTATACGTGATTTTAGAATTCAATTAAATACAGTTTTCGAGTATAAATAAAACGCTCAAAAAGATATGCTATTTCTAATGCAAAATTTCATGCGAAAGAAATTTCTAGAACAAAATGTCATGTCTGACGCTAAACGCTGATAACAGTGTTATTATTTATTTTTCTAATGCCTCATTTTAATCGTAGTCTTTGACTTCTGGAATGACGTTTCGTTTTGTTTTTCTTCTGATATTCTTTGTGTGTAGTTTTTTCGTTTCTTTTTGTGTGAAGTTCCTGATTTTTTTATTTGTACAAAATAGCTATTGCACTCTGTGACGTAACATCGGTCTCAATTCAATAGTTGACCAGTTATCGACTAGACAATAGATTAAGTAATTCAATTGCTAGATATTAATAAAATAAAATAAAAAAACACCGGCTCCTATTGTAGTCTCCGAGATATAACTATTGAGTGTATTGTGTTTTTATTAACAATAAAATGGCAACCCAGGTAATTGTGATGTAACGTTTCGTCGCTATTCTCAATTTCATTGTTACAATAAATGCGTCATTAATTAATATTGTCATTCCGTAGTGTTTTTTATTTGTTCAATGTATTTGATACTGTTTTCAAGTTCTGTTTGTTTTTGGTTATCATATTATGAAGCTTTTCATATTTCGATATTTATTTCGCGTCTGTTATATGTCTTAATTAATTTTCAATTAATTTTTAATTCTTGTTAGTAAGTCTGTAAATAAATGAAGGATTTAAGAATAAATTTTCGTTTTATTTTTATAAAATTTTCTTTTAGATACTGACCTGTCCGAAATCGGTTTAAATAGATATAATATGTATTTCCGTAACTATTCGCTAGTAGCCTATGAGACTACTCCAGCTACGCCCGGACGGGTAATTGAGCTCATGAGCTCAACCTGAGAGAATTTGCTAACACTAGCTCTAGCGAGAGCAGTGCTTCGCAGAATCTATCACCGGATCGGAAACGCGACTCACTGCGAAGATTCCGCGACTAACTCAATGGGTTGTCTCTATGCCATAGACTCTATGGGTTAGTTGGTTCCTCGAACTCTTCGTCGTAATCGATGAGTTCGGTGAATCGATTTAAAGAAAAAATTGGCTCAATCGTTCTACTCTGGACGATTCACTGAGGTATGCTTTAATAAAAAAATATATGTAGTTTGTACATTAAAACAACGTGGTAGTAGTAAAGTAGATAATAATTTTTTTTTTTCTTTTTCTTTCATTCTTGTAATTACTGATCAGGATACAAAGTCAATAATAAATATCATCACAATAAAGGTGAAAGTAATGAAATTGTTTTTCCGTCATTAGTGTTTGATTTCGTTATCCAGTATTGGCAATTATCAAGTTAATGGAACGTCTTGAAGATGATGAAAATTAATTTGAACTATTTTGAACGTAGACAGATCAAAATGTTAACGGAGTGTTAAAAATAAAAAAAGTCATTGTTACATATATAAAATTTATTAATATATCTTCTAAACAATATATTACAAGCTGCAGATATAACAATTTTACAGGTGCCATCATTTAGTAGCCATAACGAAAAATGTATTCAACGAATAATCGGATAATTGTGAACATTCCTCGCTTGTTAAGTTCATGCTTAAATTTTTTATACAAATAATGTGTCAGTCACTTAAAATAATTATTTTCCGTGAATATTAATTTCTTACTTAAATTTATAATGTAATAATTAATATGGCATTTAATTCATATTTGACTTAAACTAGTATTATTTACATTAAATTAGACAAAATACTAAATAGAGTTTAATTTATTAACATAACAGGAATATTTGGATGAAACATTTTCCATACCTTCTTTTCAGAGAAGAAAATATAAAAGATTCATTTATTCAAATTTCCACAAAGTTCGATAAAAACGTATATAAAGCATTTATATAATTATTCAGAAAAACAAATTTTCAATAGCAAAGAAAATTACCTAAACTTGATAAATCAAAAAATAGATGCATATCACTTCCAACAATAAGAAACTACCTTCGAACTGAAAGATTTTATTTGAAATAAAATTATTATACAATTTTTTTTCTTTAAATATTTTTATTTATTTGTGTACATATGTACATAGCTTTGAACGTTTACAGACATCATTCAAAGGGTACAAGTCGATTGTTTTGTGCGTTTAATATCATTGCGTTCCACTCGTTCAAAATACAATAAAGTGACTAAAATTTTATTTTAAAAAGAAATAGAATTCTACTGCGTAGTTTCTAACCGAAATCAACAAATCAATAGATTTTGGTGTTTGTGAAATAATGATTAAGTTGTATTTTTTTTAAATTAAGGCGATGAGTCGTATTTTGTGATTGTTGTTATATTACATTCACATTCACCTCCCGATTTCAATGTATCATAAGAATATCCTCAAAACAAAAGTCGATTCCATTTTTCAGTACCTACTCAGCTTGCTTTCTCTATCAGAGTAGCCTTTTGCACTTTCCCTGTCCGAATATTTGCCATTGTACCTATTATGTCCATTCTGCCGGTACTGCTTCTCGCTGGCACTGTAATGTATTTCCGAGGGCCCTATTGTTTTAGACCAATGGTGGGTCCAGTGGAAGTCATCCGGGTATCGAGGATAGGGGTTCTCTCGGCACAAAACTACGCAGTACACGAGACTTCCCACTAGAGTTATGAAGCCGAATATCAAGAAGACTATACCCAAGATCCTGGAAATGAATAGGAAATTTATGTTAATGCGAAGAATAAATTTTCGGGAGTAGGTAGGTAAATCTAATTCTGGCTAAGCTAATTTCCAATTGGAAAGTATTCGAAGTATTTGAAACGTCCAAAATAATATTTATATATTTTTATAAGCAATTAAACAATTTATTAAAAATTAGCCTAACAATTTATAAAAGGTGAAACGAAATCGAAAAAATTTTTTTTTTATTTTTTATTGGTAAAGATATGTAATCTCGAAGTGGAGACATTAGGTGAGGAATATATAAATTAATTTAAAACTGTTCGCTCGCTGTAAAAATATCTATCTATGGAATTGCAGACACTTCGCAAAGGTAACATTTAAAAAAAAAAAACACAATGTCCCGAATGCTTTAGTATTGAAACTTTACGCATATTTTGGTTATTTTCACATTACGAAAATATACTTAGGCGATGCCATTCTCAATTGAATATTCGTGGTTCTCAGTAATAGCTAAGTGCTTATTCCGTTGCATATTTTGAAGGGAGAGAAAGAATAAGTGATTTTTAATGTATCTTCATTGTTGTGGCGACAAGGCACAAATCGTCCTAGTTTTGGCAAAACTGTGTCAAATGGAAATCATTTGTTGCTAACGGAAATTAAAAAGTGTCATCATAACACATACTAGGTACATGTGAATGATAAAAAGAAGTCGATTTCAACTGTTTTATAGACTTAAACTAAAGTTTCTGAGGTTGGCGGCCAACTTTGCTATGTTGTCGGAATGATAGATGGTATCTCGTCAGCTCCGTGCCTATGGTATGTAGGGTACAGGGTGGGTACCGGTAAGGACAACAGCTGTCTTAAATGGGGCCAAGTTGAAATAGTATTCAGCTGTAATCAGCAAATTAGAAAACAAACAAACAAAACTAACGTAGCAAGAGTTATGTGATATGAAATTAGCAATTGTAAACAGACTGAATTGTGCCGAGTTGAAAAGTTTAACATAGTAAATTTTGGCGTTATTTTTTAAATTACACCACTTCGTACGGCAACTCTAAAACAATCTGTATGCTTAGTGCGAGTTTTTTAACGTTCTCGATGGCGTAAAAGTTAACTCAGATTTTTGTTTGCCGCCAGGGGCGCTGTTCCAAATACAAATTGGCATACAAATTTGAGTTAACTTATACGCTATCGAGAACGTTAAAAAACTCGCACTAAGCACGCTGACATCAATAGGACATCAGTGTGCGTTCGACATAGCTAAGTTTCACTCACCTTTTTTTTTTTTCCTACCTAAGCTGATAGCCTTGAGAGGCTATATCAGCGTAGCCTTAACTAGTAGGTGAGCTCACGGGGCTCAAACCTGATGATGTTGCTAACACGAACCCTAGCAAGAGCCGTGCTTCGCAGAATCTACCACCGGATCGGAAACGCGACCCACTGAGAAGATCCGGCGAGAAACTCAGTGGGCTGTGTCTGAGGGTTAATTTACTCGTCGAGCTCTTCGTCACAAGCGACGGGTTCGACAAGAACGATGACGGTGGTGCTTGAGGTACCTAAAAGCACCGTTAATGGATCGGGAGGATCCGAAATGACGTGTGTTTCACTCACCAAACAAACAGTGGCTCGAAGAATTGGAGCACGATAACGAAGCCCAGCGTGACGAGGATGAGCCCCAGGTTGAGGAGCAGCATCAGACAGCACATGCCCTTGACGTTGGGACAGAACGGGTTCGGCGCTGCCATCGCGTCTACTTTCACTCCTGCCTAAGAATTCCATAAATATTGTTTAATAATAAATAGATTCTTTTAAAGGCTAATTTAGTTTTGTTATAACAAATTATTGTTACATTTTACTTAAAGAGATACCGGTGGTAGGACCTCTTGTGAGTCCGCGCGGGTAGGTACCACCACCCTGCCTATTTCTGCCGTGAAGCAGTGATACGTTTCGGTTTGAAGGGTGGAGCAGCCGTTGTAACTATACTAAGACCTTAGAAGTTATATCTCAAGGTAGGTGGCGCATTTACGTCGTAGATGTCTATGGGCTCCAGTAACCGCTTCACACCAGGTGGGCTGTGAGCTGGTCCTTCCATCTAAGCAATAAAAATAAAATGTTAGGGTTTGAATAAAATATACATCATAGTTATTACCTTCCTAGAAACTTTGGATCTGTGCGTAGACGCGACAGATGGCGCTACAGCGCTGCGGTAGGAATACACGCTGCGAGGAGCTCGGGACTGTCGACTGAAAGTAGAAAGTTCAATTTTGTAAAAAGTTTTATTTTATTTTGGAATTCATCAATTAAAGAAAGAACCATATACTAATCCTGTCTCCAAACTAGGATTTCCTGTAGTATGGGAACCAGAGACTAAATATATAGAGGATTATATACGATTTATATATTTTAAACATCCTAACGAGAGTATTCTCGAAAGAGGAATCAGGACACTGAAACTGCAATACTTTAAGACATTTTTTTTTGTATGGAACCAGCGACATCTTGTAGTGAATGCCCCTAAACTTATATGTTAAACACAGAAGATAAAAAATAATAAGTGATACAAGTCTTTATTTGTTATAGACAAATTTATCAAATTTTATCAATTTGTGGTTTCTGAAAATTTACAAATTCGGTCAAAGCCAAGCCGAAATCGTCGAATTTGTTATTATTATGTGTGGTCATTGAGTCAGGTCAGTCTTTAAATAAATGGAAGTACCTACTTAAGTCATTCATCCAATCGTGTATTAAGCTCAACACTTGTCAAAACTGACGTAACTTCGAGTGACATTAACGTGATAACTGCTTCAGTCACGAGCACATAAAACCGAGTGTATACGAGAGAAAATATAGGTTTTGATCGTCATTTTTATTTCTTTCACTGACCCGTGTTCGATGTTGGAGTAATTCATTATGTATATGCTAATTTCATTTTCATTTTAAACATTTTCAGCCTAGAATTTTGTCGAAAAACAACAGAATAGTTTTATTTAAACGGGCTAAGGAAGAATATGAATCTAGTGAATATGTCTCATAATGTCTCCACCTATTTGAAACCACTTTTAATGGCGGTGATGCCATTAAAAGTTTTATTTGTTTCTTATTCATCAAGTACTTTTAATGCCAAATAGAACTGGCTTTTAAATTAGCCACTTCTGAACAGCTTTGTAATATTGTCTTTGCCGCAATAGATAACAATATTTTTAGTAAGCAATGATAAGTTAACCTCTATTTCTTTACGTGAGTGCCTACTTTTTTTAATTAGGCTACTGTTACCTAATTATTGAAAAAAAATTAGAGCGAAGTATTTTTGATAGATCTAGTACAGAGTATACGACAAAGAAGTAAGTATACGTCTAAGAAACTACTCTAAGTAGAAAAGAATATGAAAATATAGAATACAGAAGAGAAATTTTTGATTTAAAAAACTATTCAAACTGTGGTTAAAGCAGCTACTGTGTAAACTGCCATTGTGTATCAATTCAGCTCACAGAAGTCACAGAGTATGACATAATATTAGTTAATTATTTGTTTTCATTTAATAGATAGTGTACATTATCGGCGATTAGGCTTTTTTAGTTTCACCGTACAATATTTATATGCATTTTTAGAAACTATTTTAATAAACAAATGAAATATCTAAATCGTGTAACCCAGCGATTTAAAGAACGTTTTTATTTACGTTCGAGATTGTTTATAAATGTCTAATACAGTACACACACGTGTTTGAAGAACTTAGAACATTTAACACACAAAAGTTGAAAAACGACAAACGGCCGAGCCTCGGGTTTCGGATCACGTGTGTCACGACATCACGATTAGTTTGCAATCGTCAAGGTTAAGTTTACTTAAGTATCATGTTTGGATTTGGCGACTAAGGATAATGTAATTTAATAAAGATAAAACATCTTCATGTTTGACGACGTATAGTGGGATACTGAGTAACAAATCTGTGGGTTCATTATTTGACTCAATACAGACCAGTAATGGGCAGGCCCGCATTCATCAGCCCGCTGAGCTTCTCGCCGGATCTTCTGAGCGGGTCGCGATTCCGATCTGGTAGTAGATTCATTCGCGAAGCAGTTGCTCTTGAGTTTTTAGGTCTCTTTCGGAGGCGCTCGGGCAGCTGTTAGCTAATTCCACCCCACCTGGCTGAGCCTTTGCTCGCCCACCTGTTCTGGTGAAACTGGAAAGGTTTGTTTGTTTGAACGCGCTAATCTCAGGAACTGCTGGTCCGATTCGAAAAATTCTTTCAGTGTTAGATAGCCCATTTATTGAGGAAGGCTATAGGCTATATAGCATCACGTTAAAACCAATGCAAGGGGAGCACCAATAAAGAATGTTTCAAAATAGGGGTTTGAATAGCTCCTTAACATTCTATAATTGAAAAATATTTTCACTTTCTACGTAAATGAAGTGTTAGCGTTATGCCAAAGTAATTATTCCACGCAGACGGAGTCGCGGGCAGAAGCTAGTTCAATCATGAAAAAAGCCCACATGCAGCAAAAACGCGTCACCTTCAACAGGTCGTTTGTCCAGCTCGTAGGAGGTCTACCCACGCCGCGTCTTCAGGTTTACCTCGTTTACGATCGTCACTTGAAACCTTTTTGGCTCCAGCGGCATTTTGTTCTACAGTCGACGTGCCCTTTACAATTTTAAGTCGAACAAACTTATTGAAATACTTCTTCTTCTCCATTGCTCCCTCATTGCTGAGGATCGTGACTCCGTTTCAGCTTGTCGACTACCAGCCTCCATCGGTTCCGGTCAGTTGCCTGGTGTAGTGCAGCGCTAAGTGGTCCGCTGGTTTGCTCGGAGATCTGGTCGGACCAACGTTTGGGCCTCTAGGATTTTTTCTTCTACTTTTCCAGTGACCATCAGACGTTCCAAGCTGTCTACACCTCTGCGGGCAACGAGGCCAAAGTAGCGCATTATGCGTTGCAGACAGGTGGCAGACAGGCGTTGAGCGTTCTCTATTTTAAGCTGTTGTAGGACCGAGATGTTCGTGCGGTGGGCTGTCCATGGAATCCTTAATAGGCGGCGCCAAAACCACATTTCAAAAGCATCAACTCTTGAAAGGCTAAGCATTGCATATTTTAATGTGTCAGTGTTTAGGGATATAGCAATTTTTAATGTAACGCGTTATTTTTAAAACGGTACTAAAAAATCTAATGATCACAATCAATCACTAGTAGTCCTACAAAGGTGAGGCTATTTATAATATTAGCATACAAGTGAATCATACATTGAATATATTACTGATAATATTATTAAGGATATGAAAACAAATTACGATTGAAACGCAAAACCCTCAGCATCAACGAACAAAAACTATTCGGAATCATCCTGTCGCATTGACTAATTGTTATTCCGTTGATCTGATTTGAAATAATTAGTGTATCTATTAAACAGTCGTGACGACGAAAATTTAGTCTGGTCGCGATCCGGTCCGATCCGAAGCAAGGTCGTGTGTAACGCCTCTTACATAATAATTCGTCTAGCCTTTACGGTCAAATTAATTAGACGGAGTTGTCATGTAATTGCTATTGTTCAGATTTTACTTAATTTAAGCACAAACGTACCTACAATTCAAAGTTTTTGATGTGAAACATCTATAGCCGCACGTAAAACCGATTTCTGGCGTGGCGACGCATGCCGTGGCGACGCGTGCCGTGGCGACGCGTCGCCATGCGCAATCGACTGTGCGATTCTCTCCCACTCGATCCGGCGTTAAGCCATCTCTCTCGCTACACTGAGCTAGTGTATACTCAGTAGTGTATACAGTGTTGTTTACTAGAGTACGCATAACCTGTGTTTTACTTGAAAACAAATTATTTTTTCGTAATATTTTATTTTATCATTATGACATATTTAGTTCCTATCACAATCTGTTCTTTTCTGCATATTACTTTTACAAAATAATGTCGATGCTTCACATCTGCCAGGCGTCCCGTGACGGCTCACATTTTTTTTAGGTGAAATTACGATTTGTTTTTGTTAATATTTTTATGTATGTATGTATGTATGTATATTTTAATTGTTAGGGAAAATAAACAATGAAAAACCGTATTGAACGCATTCAAAGATACAGTTTCTGTACGATCGTGTACAAGTTCTTTCAGCGGTCGGACAATATATCAAAAGAGAATAATCTCGACGTTAGAGACAAGATATGATCTCAAAAAACAAACTACATTAAATTACGAATTATATTATATAGCAGGTATCATGTACCATAGTATCAAAGTTATCAGATTGAATCATGAGATTTATTTTCAAAATAATTTATCTTAAAATTAACGTCCAGAGATCGAGGCCCTAAGACAAATATTTAAAATAACTACACACGAATACCCGTAAAACTATTTTTGTGAGAAGCAGATCCGGTATAATGGTCCAGAATCGAGAGATTAGGTTTGGAATTAAATTGTTTTTTTCTTTTTTTCTTAGATGGGTGGATGAGCTCACAGCCCACCTGGTGTTAAGTGGTATACTGGAGCCCATATACATCTACAACGTAAATGCGCTACCCACCTTGAGATATAAGTTCTAAGGTCTCAAGTATAGTTACAGCGGCTGCCCCCATCCAGCAAACCGAAACGCATTACTGCTTCACGGCAGAAATAGACAGGGTGGTGGTACCTACCCGTGACCTCACAAGAGGTCCTAACGCCAGTTATTACGCAAATTATATTATAATTTTTGTGGGTTTGATTTTTATTACACGATTATTTTTTATTATTATTATGTCTTGTGGGAGGTCTACCCACGCTATTCAAAGAACCTTACTAAAATAAAACTTTTTATTTAGATACGGTACCTACAAAGCAAAGCCTTAAGTCCTTTATTTCTGTTAGCTTCAAAACCAAGATCCCCAAGATTTCATCATGCGAAAATACATCCGTCGCCTCTCAAAAAGCGACTTAAACAATCTTTCAACAATTCAACAACGTATCACAAAGATAAATAGTCACAAAAAATATAATAGTAATAACGAAGGTGGTCGCGGTAGGTATAAAACTTTCTCTTGGTTTATTTATCACTCTTCCAAATAAATGTTTCAATCAAGTAAGAAGAGTCACGCTGGCATCTTCAGAACGTCGGATTAAGCCTTCCAAGGATTGCTTTAACGAGGCCCGTGCTCTTTGTGTGGCGAACAAACACTTTTATGTCCGATGTCAAAATACAATCTGAACAGCATAAAAAGCCTATTCGAAATCCTTTAAGTATTTTCTTGACTGTTTACGCACTGTGAACGCGGTTGAAGATTTACAATTTGAAGTCGTGTTATTTTTTGGTACTAATAAAAAAAAACTCAGCCAGTTTCGAATACTCCTGTCAAATAAACAAGACTAGAGGTCCCGCAGTAGTCGAAATTCGACTATAATTGGAATTGTAAGTTTGTACACTATTATGATTGTATTTTATACTTTTATAATCACAAATTTCGCCAACACTACACTATAAAAAAGATTAACAAAGACAAACAATATTTAATCTATTCTCAATTTGACAACAGACGTCAAGAACAAAAGTTTGACAATAAGTAGTATGCATGCTTGTGTGCGTCAAATACATGGTATGTAGTGTGTGTAATGTTTTCTTTATTGATTTCATGTATCTTTTATGCATATTTAAAAAAAAAATTAGCTTTGTGCACTTCTTCTCTATATTCTCTATAAGTGTGGAAAATTTCATACTCCTCCGTCCGCGCAATTTTCGTAAAAAGGGATACAAAGTTTTTGCTTCACGTATTAATATATAGATAAATTCATTTTAAATAGTCTCATAGAACACAATGTACATTTTTCTGGTACCAGTAGATGTGACTTATTGAAAATTAGAAGTTTGAATCGATGTGTCAAACTCGAAAAATAATGTTGTTGTGCTATGAGCTATATACTATATTATGCTATTATATTATAGCGTAGTCTGAAAACAGCTTTAGGTTGTTTTTTGGTTGAATGGGTGGACAAGCTCAAGGCTCACCTGGTGTTAAGTGGTTACCGGAGCCCATAGACATAAACGTAACGTAAATGCCGCCTCTCACCTTGAGACATGTGTTCAAGGGTCTCACTTTTAATAGTACAACGGCTGCCCAGCCCTCCAACTTTAAGCCGGAAATTGAGAAGATGCTGATATTAGAGCTTCGGTTGTGTTTATTCCCATCTTCCCTTAATCTTACATTGTGGGCTTCTGCAGAAAGCTGCAAGTTCTTTGGAGGCTAGGATAAACTACAATTTGAACTTCGATCTCAAGTCTACGGTGATCTCTCAAAAACAAGTTGTATCGTGAGTTCGTATACTGGTCCTAGCAACAATAATATAGGTAGTTTAAAATCTAAAAAAAACATGCTTATATGGCAAACCGAACTAACAATTTAAACCTTTTTTTACTCTGTTGAAACTGGTCGGGGTATTAGACAAAGGTTTAAAATTAGTGCATTGTCATTGGCTCTTGATGCGTGTGAAAATTTTTAATTTAATCGGAATTCTTGAAGTCTGTGGAAATTACGTTCAAAGCTTCCATTACATATTATATACAGACATACCCAGCTAATAAAAGCGTGTTAAAAATGATCTATAAAGATAGAGTAGTTTAAATTTTAAATTCAATTGGCAACAAGTTTTATTTTTTTTTATTTTTATTGCCTAGATGTTTGGACGAGCTCACAGCCCATCTGGTGTTAAGTGGTTACTGGAGCCCGTAGACATCTACAACGTAAATGCGCCACACACCTTGAGATATAAGCTCTAAGGTCTCAGTATAGTTACAACGGCTGTCTCACCCTTCAAACCGAAACGCATTACTGCTTCACTGCAGAAATAGGCAGGGTGGTGGTACCTACCCGTGCGGACTCACAAGGGGTCCTACCAACAGTAAAAAGTCAAACGTTTATAACACGAATTAGAACACAACCCTACAAGCAATAACTGCTTGATTTAAAGAGAAGCATCCTTAGATAATCTGGGAGCGGGGATTTAGAAAAAAAAAAAACGGTAAAGGTACAAATTGGAAACAGACTGACTATCAATTTTTTTAATTTAATTGAAATGCATTCCAAAGCGTCGTAACTAAGTAACTCTCAGTTTAACCGATAAAGCTGTTTCCATTTCCAAAATATAAGCGACTTTTTGTAATTTTGGGAGAAAAAAAAAATCTAAAACACGTCGATTGAGTCACGTAATTGCGGTCCAAACGAAGTGTCGGCTCGGCTGCTTCAAAGGAGACAATACGGTCATGCTTCCGAATTGAGCTACCAAATAGTTTTTAATACCTTAAGCATTGAAAATTACCTTTAATGGATGATGGCTTCCTTTACTTTTTATGGCAGATGGATGAATGAGCTCACGGCCCATCTGGTGTTAAGTGGTTACTTCGAGACTTGAGGTTTGTCTCAATTGTATACGGCTAATTTTGTTCACGGCGAAAATAGGCAGGGTGGTGGTTGTACCTATCCGTGCAAGCTCAAACAAACCGCCTTACTACCAGTGATAGGTAACGTATTTTTTGGCGTGTTTGATTTTTACTGCGTAGTGTAATCCTTCATCGTGGAAGCCATTCGTGAGGAAGAATTTAGTTGCGATTCCGATTTGGTGGTAGGTTCAGCAGTTATTATCGTCTCCCAGGCTGAGCCCCGTGAGCCAACAAATCAAGGCGAACCTAGAATAGCACCTCGAGGCTACCAGCAGAGAGGTAGACAAAAAAGTACGTACTAGCTCAAAACAATAGACCGTACAATAATAGACGTGGTGTACAGATCTGTGTGCTTAGAGCAAGCTTTTTAACGTTCTTGATAGCTTTTTTTTTTTATTACCTGTGCTGATAGCGTTGAGAGGCTATTTCAGCTTCGTCCTAACGTTTGTAGGTGAGCTCACGGGGCTCAAACCGGAGAGTTGCTAACACTGACCCTAGCAAGAGCAGTGCTTCGCAGAATCTACCACCGGATCGGAAACGCGACCCACTGAGAAGATCCGGCGAGAAACTCAGTGGGCTGTGTCTGTGGGTTAATTCGCTCATCGAGCCCTTTGTCGCAAGCGACGGGTTCGACGAGGATGGTGACCGGTGCTTGTGGTGCCTAAAAGCACCGTTAATGGATCAGGAGGATCCGTAATGACGTGCTTTGGGCAACGTCGACGGTTTACCATTCGGTCTACTGGGTCGGGTATGTAGTTTCCAGCGGCCGCGATGAGAGGGTTCTCATGTCGTGCCGTCTTCTCAAAATGGCGCCGCGATGCCGACTGTAGATACTCTCGATAGCGTAAAAGTTAACTCAAATTTGTATGCAGTTGGAGCGTACCTAGCGGCGAACGTAGGCAAAAGTTCCAACTTCATAAAAACTTGAGTTAACTTTTACGCTATCGAGAACGTTAAAAAACTCGCTCTAAACAAGCACGCTGTATTGAAATAAAAAACAAAATAATGTATTTCTATCAAGTAGTAGATCAAAGAACGCGTCGTGCTTACGTTATTAAAAGTTAATTAAACAGTTACAAATATAGATTAGGTACCATAAATCAGAAGGTACACTGCAAATACTATAATTAGAAACAACATTGTAAGCGCAATAAAATGGTGAACAAGACAATACAAACTCGCAAACTGACAATAGACTGGACGTAGCTACTTCGCCTCGATTACACTACTGTTAGTCTTTATTTTATTACTCTGCGTTGTGTAGGTATATACTTAGGTTTCTTTGTATTACGATTACTAAGAACAAGGAAGTACCTAAGTATATATTTATTTCTCTGAGATAATTTACTGGTGGTAAAACCTCTTGTGAGTCCGTACGGGAAGGTACCACCACCCTGCCTATTTCTGCCGTGAAGCAGTAATGCGTTCGGTTTGAAGGGTGGGGCAGCCGTCGTAACTATACTGAGACCTTAGAACTTATATCTCAAGGTGAGTGGCGCATTTACGTTATAGATGTTTATGGGCTCCAGTAACCACTTAACACCAGGTGGGCTGTGAGCTCGTCCACCCATCTAAGCAATAATTTTTTTAAATTAAAGCTTAGTCGAAAATGCCATTAACGAATCGAAATTTTGTATGAAAGTGTCTGATAAAATACAGTTTTGATTGCGTATTTTATAATTTACAAAGCAATTAATTATTTCTATGGTTTTTTTATGAATGAGTTATTACTGGTGGCCTTTCCAGTTTCACCAGGACAGGTGGGCGAGCAAAGGCTCAGCCAGGAGGGGTGGGGTTTGCTAACAACTGCCCGAGAATTTCTATGGTTTGGTCGCTTTAGTTGAATATTAATCTATTAATAAATAGCCATGGCCATCAGCAATAAATTGGGCACAGTCAAGTTGTTGCAAAGTTAAGACTCAAATTTTGTTATGTTTTTTTCTTTTGTAATAATGTTTTAAAAAATGTTCTTCTCGGGCCGTTAACATTGGCTTTGTTCAGGTGCGACTTAAGCCATTCCATATTCGAATCAGGCGACGGGGCATCGCGAAGCCGAAGTCGCCAGAAACATGTCTTGTCGGTTCCCCCGGATCCACTCTCGGCGCCTTTAGGCTCTTCAAGCACCGCTCAGCGTCTCGACAAGCGAACTAACCGATAGACACAGCCCACTGAGTTTCTCGTGGGATCTTCTCAGTGGGTCGCAAAACAGATCCGGTGATAGATTCTGCGAAGCACTGCTTTTTTACTAAGGTTGGTGTTAGCAAATTCTCTTACGTTGATCCTGTGAGCTAGCCTACTCGTCCGCGTGTAGCTGGAATAACCCCTTAGGCTACCAGAGAATTGGCAAATGAAAAAAAAGAGCTCGCCATCAATTCAGCTGTATGCTGTTCTACTCACGACGATGATAATGATTAATACTCGCTAAATGTGCCCATTTTTAGCAGTGCATTATAGAGTACTGAATGCATTTACAGTACAACGGTGCATCTGTTTGTGTATTACAATGTAATTTTCCATTAAACTATTCGTTCAATGCACGCGGTTTAGATCTATTAGTGGGATGTGCAGACTAGCGTTTTAGATTTTAATTTCGAATGATATACCACTATTAGATACTAGACTTTTTTTGCGTCTTAAAATTCATCAAAACCGAAACGTCTTATATGATTCGATTACTTAGAAAATTATATTTGTTTTATTACGAAATTTGAGAAAGTTATTATTGTTGTTATTTATTTTTTGTTTACGATCTTTCTTTAATGATTTTTGATGATTGAATCAACTTTTGTCATGTAACCCACACAAAAAAAAATCAAAGCATTTACCGAGTTTGAAAATTCTTAGTAAAATTTGATTGTTCTAAAAACAATTATTTGCATTTTATATGCATAAAAGATCTGTGCAATTTAATTCAAATTCAGTTTTTCGAACGAAGTAGGAAATTAATAAAACAAATATCTACTTGTGTTTTGAAACATTACACTCAGACACGGGAGAATACGTTTTCCTCTCATATTTGTAATGCTTAGATGGGTGAACAAGCTCACGGCACACCTGGTGTTAAATGCTTAGCGGAGATTATATACTCATGCTAATAATTAAAGGTTTTCTTTATTTTTTTCTTTCGAGGCATACATTTACTGGAAAACGCTTATGCATTAGGATCGCATTATTTTTTATTGAAACACTCAAGTTATACGAACTGTTCGACGCTCGTCTGCAACGTCCGAAGTAATTCATTCACTAAAATCCACCGCACGGCTCACGTGTTCAATCGAGTCGAATCCCAATTACGTGCATTAGGGCGCGCCGTAATGCGGATACCTACCATGAAATGTGCATACAATGCCGCAACGGTATGCAGCGCGAACTATTGTACAGACGATTCACCGGAGCCAATTATGCGCGAGCATGGTTCATTTATTGGCTTAATACGAAGACTTTTTTCCTTTATTACGTCAAATTCAAAGGTTCGTTAGCAGTATCGTGCGTATGATCTATAAGACTTATAAGACCATAATAAGGCATGTTCTTATGTATGGCAGCGAAACATGGGCGGCAACCAAAAGGAACGTGCATATTATTATTATTATTTTATTTTTTATTGCTTAGATGGATGGACGAGCTCACAGCCCACCTGGTGTTAAGTGGTTACTGGAGCCCATAGACATCTACAACATAAATGCGCCACCCACCTCGAGATATAAGTTCTAAGATCTCAGTATAGTTACAACGGCTACCCCACCCTTCGAACCGAAACGCATTACTGCTTTACGGCGGAAATAGGCGGGCATATCATTCAAGTTGCTGAAATGAAGATGCTGAGGTGGATGTGCGGCGTGACTAGGCTCGATAAAATCCGCAACGAGTACGTGCGTGGAAGCCTCGGTGTACAGGACATCGCCGACAAGATGCAGGAGAGAAGTCTGAGATGGTATGGTCACATAAAAAGGAAGCCACCTGACTACGTCGGAAATTTGGCAACTGGTCGACCTCCCCGGTCGAAGACCTAGAAGTAGACTCAAGACAAGGTGGAAGGACGCAGTGCTGAACGACAAAAGAGAATGCAATGTTGCTGACGAGGATATCGAAGACAGAGCGAAGTGGAGGAGTAAAGTGAGGAAAGCTGACCCCACCATCATGTGGGATAAATAGCTGGGAAGAGAGAGAGTTAGCAGTATCATGTTGACGTCAGCCGATCTTGTTACTTTTTTGGCGTCTTAACACGTTGACTGCTATTTAGGTCACCGATGCCCTACGCGGCGCACTGAAGTAATTATTTCGATTTCTGTTATGAAGCGCCTAGATTGCCTAGTTGGAACGAAGTTTCTTATGAGACCTTGCGGAGGGGTACCCTAACCGGGGAAAAACGTCCGTAACGTAAGATTTTTATTAGTAATGCACATAGTGTACGACTTAACTTTGTAATAACGTACAAAAAATAACATATTTTTTTATTACATATATAGTTTTTATAAATCATTGTGAATAAAATAAAGTTGATAACTTTGTAAAGTAGTTTTATTTTTATTTTTATCAATAAAAAAATCTTGATAAAAATGTATACCCGAATAATTATTTACTTTATACCTCGAATATAACTTTAAATTAATATTTTTATAATAAGGAACTTCGTTCTTATCCGGTGTCCCACGACACCACACATCTTTTTTATTTTGCCTTCTTTTGTTTGGTAATGTATGTTTCAGTATTTGAGGTCTGTTAGGAATAGATTTATACTCATTATCTTCGGATTCGTCTTTCCCAGAGTCTACTAGATACTCCGGCGCCTTAGTGAGAAGATCGAAGAGAGAAATCTACCTACATAATTACTTTAGTGCCAAAAGAATCATGACGTTGAAAATGAGATATCAATTCCAAGACATTTCACGCTTCAAATCGGACATGATAAGTTCCAAGAACAATCGATATGGCTATCTGGACAACTCATGACCGAGTAGATAGTCATCTCGTCTACTATAAACAGCAATAAAGAGCGTGGTTACTCAATTACTATATTTAAAGCCCACAGCAATTAAGCAAATTACCGGAAATCTAAAGCGCGAGTGGCGTATGGCAAAAGAGCTCCGTGTTGCCCTTGAACATTTTGTTAATGCCCGTATGAGCTGTACAAGGACGAAGGGAAGGACTTAGAGTAGCAAATTACCATATAAATCTACGCTTATAAGCAAGGTATATATGGTACTTTGCTATAATCGATGCGGCTCAGCACTATAACGTATTTCAGTCTACGATGGCATCTACACAGCTGAGGATAGGCAGGGCCGGCGCAGGATAATCCACGAGAAAGCTATTAAACGAGGCCACAATCCTCAGCATTGAGGATTATCGACGCCAAGAGAACGAGAGAGATAAGCAAGTTGAAATGTTAGACGCTTAGATTGATAACTACAATATTTTTAAATACTTAGATAGGTAGAACACTTCCCCTTGCGCGTGGTACGACAGTGGCTAACGGTAGAGTCTCTATTTGCGTGTCAGCTCACTCAGCCTAAGCACATCTTATAACAGCTGTTTCAGGGACTGGCACGGGTGTAATTTATTTCGTAATTGAATAGGGCTGTCCATCACTTTAATTATAGATGAGGGTAGTTTTTGAGCCTGGGTGTTCGAATATAGAATTTATACTTTTCATTACATAGACGGGTGAATTTGATTATGTTGCGCCTGGTTACCATTACGCAGGGTCGTCACTGCGAATGTCGCTTCTCGCCTTGAGAGATGGGTTTTAACTTTTAAGTGTCAATTATATAGGATAACGGCTGTCTCTTTGTAGTGGTACATATCAGTGCGCGTAAGGGAAAAAGTCATCTACCTGATTTCCGAAGGAGGTCTGTAGGCGGCGCTAGTGACGTAGACATCGGACGCGGAGTCGGCCCGAGGCGAGCCGTTCGTTTGCTGGTGCCGCCTGCCGTTCCGGTGGTCATTGCCAGACGGCGACCGGGTTCTTTCGTCCATTGTCTGAAAACGATATCCTTTTTTCTCAATCCAATTCAAAGGTTTCACTACCGTAGATTGGGGGGAATAGGGACTAGGGGTAGAATAGGGACAAATCTGGGTTGTCATAAGGCTTTTGTGAGATTTAAATTTGTTCAATTGAAAAGGACTTTTATTTAGTGTTTATGAAGATTAAACAGTTTAATTTAGTCATCAGAGTTTTGTAGCTGATTAAAGATGTTAAAAAGTTAATTACCTAAAGTACCTATCAAACAACTAAACAGTGTCAGCCCTATCGAAAAACTTTATTGTCCCCACACGTGACTTAATCCAACCCAAAAGCCTAGGTGGATCAGGTCAAGCTAGTTTTTTAAGTTTTTGTGTATATTTTTCAATGAACTATGTATAATAATGCATCGTATATGAAAATTTAAGCCTCCGGAACCATTTTAATCTAATTTTTATTGGTATTACACTAAGAAAAACCGCTGAAAATTTGTGTTGGAATTGGAAAGCGTCCCGATTCCCCCCAATCTAGTGTACTCTATCAGAGCTAAGCAGGCTTAGAATTGGCGTTGGCTTTCGTAATTTTACACAATAAGATCACTGTGAATTGAATTTTACGTACATAACGAAAATTTATTAAAATTACACAACTTCGTGCTCACATTTCGACGCGAGCGTGTGAAAGAGATGGCGAAACATTGGGAATATACTCTTCCTCTACTATTAACCATTTGATAATAATTTTTAGTGCATTTTTCAAAAATAATATTTGTTTTCAATGGTATTTGTCAAATGAAATAAAGGCGAACCAAATTATACTAATTCAGCGCACGTAATAATCTACAAATAACTTTGAGTGTAAATATATTATAGACTAGCGACCCGCCCTCGCTTCGCTTCGGAAACATTAAAACACACATGAAACCAAAAAATAAAATAAAAAAATAATAAAAAAAAGTAGCCTATGTTCATCAGGGACAATGTCGGCTTCTAATGGAAAAAGAATTTTTCAAATCGGTCCAGTAGTTTCGGAGCCTATTCGAAACAAACAAACAAACAAATCTTTCCTCTTTATAATATTAAGTATAGATATAGATATAGAGATGTTCTTGTACATTATAAATGAAAAAAAATATGGCTGTTTTCGATGGTAATAAAGATAGTTACATCGTTCTCCTTCAAGAGCGAGTTTAAAAAACACATCAAATAACATAACTATTATTCGTCGGAGTTCTAACCTTCAGAACGACTACTGAATTAACGTATGCTTTTATTACAACGTTTCTTCTCCAATTTGCTTTTAACGACGCCCTTAAAAACAATAAAAGCTAATGAGCGCATCGTTTTATCGGATCTTTCGTAACCTTTAACTATGAAATTCGGATAGAACAGAAGTTTAAATAGAGATTTCAAAAAACTATAGTGAATCTACAAAGTATCAATAAATGTCGGGCAATAAAACGAATTTTTCTTCATCTCAATCGTTTGCACTCTTGGCAGAGTGGTCGTGGTCATTAGTTCGGGTGGTGGTGCATTTTACAAGACGTCGCCATTACTCGCCTACCGCGCCCCTTCTTGTGCAAAAACGAAAAACTAATTCTACTAACTTTTTTTATTTGTTTTATTATTTTATTGCTTGATTGGGTGGACGAGCTCATGGTCCATTTGATCTTAAGTGGTTACCGGAGCCTATACACATCTGCAATGTCCTTATAGACTCCGATTCGGCGGGATAGATTTTGATGAAAGTTTTGGGAAATTTAAACTGATTGTTCTAGCGGGTGATTCTACGATGTAAGTTTCATGACAATCTGATAAGTAAAAAAAAATGGTCGGCAAAGACGGCCGCATTTAAATATTTCTAAATAAAAGGAAATTAGTGCTCGGAGCTGAAATTCAATAAAAGAAACCCTGATGATCTCGAACAACTAAATCACATGCAACAGTTACAACATGAAGAATTCACGTTGATTCATTTTAAGTTTTAGTCAAGAATTTAATTCAATTAAATTTATGAATTTGTTGTATACGTTCTTCGCAGTTTACACAACGTTTCCAAAAACTACAGTTTCGGATTGCGTCCTGACAATTCCGTAAATAGCTTTGTCAACTAGGCTCATGTATTAGTTTATTTTCAATAGTTAATGAATGTGACCTCGTAATGAATGCGCTCGGAAATGAACTCCTGTTTTTTTTTTCACGTGAAATTTTGAGAAAGGCTAGCACCGCTTTTTTCCCCCTAGCTAAGCTCCGGTAGATAAGCTCACGGCCTCAACCTGAGAGAATTATCTAACACTAGCCTTAGCAAGAGCAGAGCTTCGCAGAATCTACCACCGGATCGGAATCGCGACCCACTGACAAGATCCCGCGATAAACTCAGTGGGATTTGCCCTGAACTACTTTTCATTTCAATAATGAAAAAATACTATCCAAATCGCTCATAAAATTACGACGATTTAAAAGCGGCCGTGAAGGCCCAATTGTATAATAAAACATTCTTGAATATTCTATAATGATTATGTTTATAACCTACATGTAAACATAATTTATGAACGCATTATGTTTCAACAAAAGAACGGTATTAACGTGTTCAGTGTAGAGCGACTTAGCACAGAACTATTGTTGTGTTAAACAAACGGTTTCTATCGGGTTTACAACCGGTTAATTCACAATAAAGTTTGTTTTGATCGGTTCTAAACCTGTACCGAGATGTACAAGTGCGCGCAGAACAATACCGACCGAGGCGGAATGCGTTGTGGTGCAAGCAGAGAGAGACCGCGTTAAATTGAATCTCAGTTCGAAATTATTATTCGAATAACACTAACTGTTCCTTTATATGTAACTGCTACAGTAACAATAATTTCATTAAAACACTGTAAAAAATATGACATTAATTCTATTATTAATGTTATTTTTCTCAACATCTCGAAATATCAAAGGTTTTCAGTCAAGTAAAAGATATTAAATCTCGTTGAAGACATCTCGAAAGCGTAAACACTTAAACACTCTTAAATATATATAATAAATATCTAAGAAAATAAACATTGTTTTACACTTGATTTCAAGTCACAGTAGCGGGATACAAATCACGAACGAATATGTAATATTTCAACACAACACTTTTATATGAAGGTATATGTATAATTCAGAAGATTTTAAGCATTCATTCCTCACATAGTTTACATCTGGAGTTCGGGTTCTCGGTATTTATTGTGTTATTGTTATAATTTGTTTTTCTTCCTTCTATTCTTACCTAAGTTGTCATACTGTTAAGTTTGATTGTCATTATTATGCTTAAAATATTCAAAATATATTTTCAGACAAAGACAACATGTGAAACTAAGGTAAATGTTGGCTCAATCAAATATGTAGAGTTATGGATGAATGTCACGTTACACACAGTTTATTGAAAACAATTTATTTAAAGGCACACGCGTTCTTTTAAACGCTGCTCGCTCGTTCTTTAGGCAGATCTCTGAGCCGCTCATAACCCAATATTAGCTTACATTCCGGTCGTTATGTTTTGTTGCCATTTTAATTGATACGAACGAAACGTACAAACATATTTGATGTATTACCGAAATAAATGTTGGCGGCATCTGGTACCGGTCCGACGGTGGACTCAAACATTTTCGTGTGCAGTTTTATTACGTAGTTATAGCAATATTAATGTGTGTTACGAATTAAAATGAAAGTAGAGCATTATCTAATCTAGTTGGGACAGGAATTTATTTAATAGGTTGTTTTGGTTTTTTTTTTTTGGAAAACTAATATTAATTTACTTTTAATTTCTTAAATATCGTTTTTAAATTGTACTTTTTAACATGCTGCGGATTCGTCACCGTCGTTCGTAATACGAACGCGAAAAAAAATAATTATTTTTGTTCCATAATAATTCAAAATCACAAAAATAAACAAAGCTTTTTTATTCAACTAAATTTTGACATTGGCAATTAAATTTGACACTTGAATGTCAGTCAGTCTTCTGCCGTAAACAGAAAAAAGACCGACACGGTAATTATAATTCTCAGAACTATTTTTTTTTATAAGTCATTATTGCTTTTATGTTTGTAGGAAATATTTGAATAATCTTTTGGCTGTGGTGTCGTCCTAACATAGCACAAGCTCGCATCGTTTCTTATGGTTGATATAAAAGGCCATTTTTATTTATTTCAGCTTCCCCTTGACGTGTAGGTAAGCTCACACCGGAGTGTTGCTAACACTGGCCCTAGCAAGAGCAGTGCTTCGCAGAATCTACCACCGGATCGGAAACGCGACCCATTGAGAAGATCCGGCGAGAAACTGAGTGGGCTAAGGCCATTAAAGGATCAATCAAAAATTACAGGTTATAGGACGTTATGTGAGTCCGCACGAGTAGGTACCACCACCCCCCTATCAATTACTGCCGTGAAGCAGTAATGCGCTTCAGTTCGAAAGGTGTGGCAGTCGTTGGACTGCAAAAACTGAGACCTTAGAACTTATGTCTCAAGGTGGGTGACAGCATTTACTTTGTATATGTCTATGGGCCCCGGTAATCATTTAACACCAGGTGGGCCTTGAGTTCGTCCATCCACCAAAGCAAGAGTTACAATCAGTACAGTCAAGTCAGTATAGTTACAACGGCTACCCAACCCTTCAAACCGAAACGCATTACTGTAAAGCAGGCTGAAATAAGCAGGGCGGTGGTACTTACCCGCGCGGACTCACAATACGTCCTACCACCAGTAATGACGCAAATTTATCTTAAGTATTATAATATTTTCGCAGAGTTAAACTATTGTAATGTAATAATTAAGTATATAATACTTTAACAGAGATCGTCGACCCATTTATGCACTTGGAGTGCATAAATGTATTAAAAGTCATATCGAGGGGTGAAAGGCTATTTGGTTTAAGCCACATTTTTGCAACTTGACAAGAAAGCCATTTCAAGTTTAAAATTGGGATAAAATATCATGAAAAAAAACTTCTCAAGCTATTTGAATGGCGTAAACATAATTGAAGTTCGATTAAAAACATCGAACTGTTGATACTACATAATACGAAATAAAACGGAACTTTAATTACAAAAATAAATGTCGCGTATTAAGCGAAATGTCGCTTAAACGAAATAGCCTTTTATTCCTCGATATAATGGTGTACCGTAGATACGTCCTTACGGATCCATCAGATCCAATAACCCTTGCATTAGACGCCTTCAGCTCTAACGCTAGGAGCAGGCTTACGGACCCCGATAACCACGTATTAAGGTAACCTTATTATTAAGATTATTATTATTATTAAGGTTACCTTATTTATCTATTCCGTATCGATAACCCTACTCGTCGAACTCGGCAAAGAATTCGACGGGCAACCTAACCCATGCATTAGCCCGCTGAGTTTCTCGCCGGATCTTCTCAGCGGGCGATTCCGATACGGTATTCATTTGCGAAGCAATTGCTCTTGAGTTGTTAGGTCTCCTTTGGATGCGTTCGGGCAGCTGATAGCAAATCCCACCCCTCCTGGCTGAGCCTTTCCTTGCCCACCTATCCCGGTGAAACTGGAAAGGCCTCTGGGCCAAAATCATTAAAAAAAAATGACAAAAAAAATGGTGTGTAATCTTACCGTGTACTCTGACAGCGTCCTCTCCGAAGGTGCTCTATGGCTGTCGTTTTCATCTCTAGACGATGCTCTGTGCAAATATCCTCCGGATGACGGCGAATCCACACCAGAACGATGCGTGGCTACATAATGGTTGTTCTTCAATTTGTGCGCCATTTTTGTTTGTTTCTTTTTTCTCAATTAAATCACGTCAATGTGACGTACATTTTCAAAAATGGGTCGTTCGAATTTGCTTGTCCGTCATTTTCTCTTTTTTTTTTCTAATTCAATGGTATATTTTTTCATTTAGCGTCACGTCTGTCAAAATGTTCCAGTTTCGTGATAATTTCGGTTCGTATTTCGATTTCTCTTAATGGGTCAGAATCGATTCTGAAACAAAGAAACAACTATTATTTTATGGGATCGTTAAATTTGGCTTGACCTTTTACTATCGACCTTGATGCTAGGAGATTTGTGATACAGTAGTGATTGATGTATTGGAATCGTTTTGATCGATTTATAATCTCGATATAATTTACAACAATAAATCATGATTGAAATACGTTGTACAATTTTTTTATTGTTTAAATTCAATGTTATAAATAAGTTTCACTTTCATGGTTTAAGCTATTTATTAAAATTGCCATTCCAACGATTATATTTTTCGAAACGTGACTCATAAATCGATATAATCTTTTCTGGTATCGATATTGGTAATAAACGAACAAAAAAACTTGACTGACACATCGGTGTTCATTCGATATTAAACAATGGTGGGAATTTTATTACTGTTTGTAATTCGAAAAAAAAAGGTTTGAACTCAATTAGGTGTGAATGGCCTGATTTTTTTCGTTGGCTTTTAGTACTAGCGTTTTATCGATTAAATTTGTTCCCATTGGTTTCGCAAAATTTTTGCTTTTATAAAATCGCTCGATTTCGTGTTTCGATTTTTGTAATATTGACAATAAATAGAAACAATAAATTTGTTAAATGTATTCTACATTTACAGATGGAATATACTAGACATCTTTAGTGGGTATTGTAATTTTTGCTTATTAAAATTAGAATGTCCTTCTTGTTTGGGTTTTATTATTAGTCAAAATGACAGATGAGTCTTTTTCACCCTAATAATAACACGGGTCAACACCAAATTTGACTTTGGTTGCAAAGCATAAAATTTCGATATTTTAGATCGTAATTAGACGAAAAAAAAATACATGGCATGAAACAGTTTGCTTTTGAACTTTAATAAATTGACCACATATGAAACAAAATGCATCAGCATCATATTTACACTTTCGTGACATTTAAAGTTTTTTTGGCATTGTACAAAACACCTGATCGTTGTTTATGATTCGAGTGCCATCTAGTGGCACTGTGTAAACGTAAATACCCCACTCTCATAGCGCGGTTTTTTTGAAAGTATTAAAATTAATAAAAATTTATAAAAAAATTGAAAAATGAGTATTATTACTACTATAACTATCACAAAAGCAAACTTTATACCAAAAAAGGTATTTTATTTTCATTTTTGTGAATAATTAACCGAAAAAACCTAGTATAAACGTTAGGACAAAGAACGATTTTTTTTCTGTAGAGTTGTGTAATCGATGAAATGCAACATGATCTTATAGCCAAGATGGCGGTACTAACACATTAGTGATTTCGACAGTAGAACATCTATTCTAAATGTTCACTCCACACATCAAAGTTTCGAAGTAGTCGTGGCCTAAAGGATAAGACGTCCGGTGCATTTGAATCTAGCTAATGTCTAGATAATGTTGGAATCCCGCAGGCGGGTACGAATTTTTCTAATGAAATACGTACTTGACAAATTTTCACGATTGACTTCCACGGTGAAGGAATAACATCGTGTAATAAAAATCAAACCTGCAAAATTACAATTTGCGTAATTACTGACGGTAGTACATATTGGGAGTTCGGACGGGTAGGTACTACCACCTTGCCTATTTCTGCTGTGAAGCAGCAATGCGTTTCGGTTTGAAGGGTGGAGCAGTCGTTGTACTGTAAAACTTTAGAACTCATGTCTGAAGGTAGATGGCGGCTTTTACTTTGTAGATGTCCATGGGCTCCGGTAATTATTTAACATCAGGTGGGCCGTAAGCTCGTCCACCCGTTTAAGCAATAAAAAAACTATATTGTATAACGGTTGTAATTTTAAAATAATATAATCATATAGGTATAGGCAGCCGCGTGGTGCCTATCACTGCGGGTTCATATTATGCCCTATGCATACAAGAGCTTTTATGTACATAATTATCTGCGTCTGCAGTCTACAAATGATGTAAATAGACGGCGTATAGACGAAAACGCCGAATAAATTCGCAATACAGAGTCAAAAAAACTATAGTAAAAAACGGTGATGAAATTAAATTTACGAAAACAAAAATTTGTTTACAAGAAACACAGTCTCAGAATGAATGTCAACCCGTACAATATATATACAGTTACATACATAGAGTTTATAATCGTTTTAAAATAATAGTGAATAGAACGACGATAATATACGGGAGTATTTAATTGATAAAGACATTTCGATCGCTTTTATCGATTAAATACGAAACTCGATCGGGTGTTTTTTTTTAAATCGATTCAATTTCAATGTATCAAAATTATTTGTTTTTTCCACACATAAGAGACAAAGTAGTTGATTCAGTGTCATTGTCGCCTCTGTATGTCCACGAATTTTCTTTTTGTCTCGTAGTATATGTTCAGAGCTTTTTAGTTTTAAATTTAAATATAATAAACGAAATCAAATCTAAACTTTGAAGTGTTTGCGATTACGGTCGAATTTCGATAAATTGTGGACCGCTATTTTGTATTAATACCCTATCATCATGTAACACATTCAGGCATTATTTTCGCTCTTTAGAACAATTCGAAGTGTATTGTAATCTTCTTCAATGGCTAAATGAGTGATGACGATTGTAAGAATCGATTGTTCATTAATCGATATGCGTGTGCGACTCGTACATTCTTTTTTTTTTTTTAAATCGAATAATTGCTTTTATCTTTGCTCATAGTTTCCGCAATCGATGTTATGGTGTTTCAAACAAGAAAAGAATCGATTGACTAATATAATTGAGTAATCGAGTAATTTGTAATGCAAAATTATTCGAAAGGTTTCGTTCGAACAAAAACAGAACTGAACGGTCATTGTCGTGGATAAAAACTTTGTTTAACGCAATTAGTTTGGAGTGCTAGTGTTGTAGGTACCTCATGCTGTTAAATCAGTAATCGGTTATCGGGTCGAAGCCTAGGTTGGTCTGGACTCACTGGTAGTAGGACCTCTTGTGAGTCCGCGCGGGTAGGTACCACCACCCTGCCTATTTCTGCCGTGAAGCAGTAATGCGTTTCGATTTGAAGGGTGGGGCAGCCGTTGTGACTATACTGAGATCTTAGAACTTATATCTCAAGGTGGGTGGCGCATTTACGTTGTAGATGTCCATGGACTCCAGTAACCACTTAACACCAGGTGGGCTGTGAGCTCGTCCACCCATCTAAGCAATAAAAATAAAAAAAATGCAAAATTACACAAAAACCACTGACCCGTATTAACTGTATTAATTATTACCTGTATTAATTTTAATTCAGAATTATAATTTCGTCAACAGTAGCTGTTCTGCGTAGTATTTACTCGAAGTTCGAAGTATTACTGAAACGCCAACGTATAACGCAACGCTAAACGCGCCATTAAAATTCAAAACGACAAAATTGCTTTTGGAAATCACTATATAGTATAAAACAAAGTCGCTTTCTCTGTCCCTATATCTGTCTGTCCCTATGTATGCTTAAATCTTTAAAACTACGCAACGGATTTTGATGCGTTTTTTTTTAATAGATAGAGTGATTGAAGAGGAAGGTTTATATGTATAATAACATCCATTAAGTAGTGGAGAAATCAATGATACATTACAGTTTCCGAAGCGAAGCGAGGGCGGGTCGTTAGTAATTAAATAAAGTATAAAATTTATAAAGAACGATGTGACACCGATAAATTGTTATCCTATGATTTGCAAGCGAAGTAAATTGTTTTTTCGTAATAAGTTGACACTCTACAAAACTTGTCATGACCCATGCAAGCGTAGTGTTCGCTCACGCGGCCCGCCCTAACATAAAACTCCTTCAAGTCATTTAATCCCGTTTTTGCAGGATAGCCATCGGAGCATCATGGTTCCTAAGGAATGTGGATCTCCATGATGACCTGGAGCTTGACTCAGTCAATAAGTATATACAGTCGGCATCATTGCACCATTTTGAGAAGGCGGCACGACACGGAAACCCTCTTGTCGTGGCCGCCGGAAATTACATACCCGATCCTGTAGACCGAATGGTAAACAGTCGACGTCGCCCTAAATACGTCATTACGGATCCTCCCGATCCACTAACGGTGCTTTTAGGTACCTCAAGCACCAGTCACCGTTCTCGTCGAACCCGTCGCTTGCGACGGAGGGCTCAACGAGTAAATTAACCCATAGACACAGCCCACTGAGTTTCTCGTCGGATCTTCTCAGTGGGTCGCGTTTCCGATCCGGTGGTAGATTCTGTGAAGCACTGCTCTTACTAGGGCCAGTGTTAGCAACACTCCCGGTTTGAGCCCCGTGAGCTGACAAACGCGTCAAGGCGAAACTGAAATAGCCTCTCAAGGCTATCAGCATAGGTAGGAAAAAAAGAAGATAAATTGTTGAAAATATTTAATTAATAAAATATTTTTGAATAAATAATTATGAAGATGTCGTGGTCTAAAGGATAAGACACCTGGTGCATTCATATCGAGCAATACAAGTGGGCCTGTGTTCGAATTCTACAGACAGGTACCAATGTTTCGAATGATATGCGTTCTAATGAAATAAGTTTCACAATTACTATTGCTAAATGTATTAAATACATACTTTTATGGAAACTACATGTGTGCCACTTATAACACGTCCCACGTAACACTATGACTTAAGCCTTTCTTGGAATACAAACAACTGCACGATGCTTCGTCACAATCTCGTGAATGATTCAGAAACGCGTAGGCGATGCACGTCTACATACTTGATCCTACGTCTACAGACATTGATTTTAATTTTTTATTCATACATATTATGTTAATAGTTCTATGAATGCGTCCAGGGTTGACCACTTCACGAATTTTGATGGATGTTACTGTAAATTATACATAGTGTCGCTTACAATTCTCAACGGCTAGCGCGACCCAAATCGTAGCTGATAAGTATTCTTAGACGCAGTGAATTTTTTAAGCGAGATGGTTATGTACTAAAATGAGCCCATGACCCTCGACTGCTGTATATAAAACCCTATCATAGGGCACAGTTACCTTCACAGATATACAAGGTGAACATTTGAATCTTTTTAGTAACATTCAATAATTTACTGAATTTTCGCGAAACAATTTAAAATAACTTCGTCCATCTGTATTTCCGGTTCGTTATTTTAAATCACTTGTGGGATTTTGACACGATCTTCACTTAAATAATTTAATTTCTTTTAAACCTAAGAGGTTCCCTACACATCAGCTTTATCAGAATTGTGAAGTGCTTAGTATCCGGCAATTATTTATTTATAAAATAATCTTGAAACAACATTCCATTTGTTTTTACAACCCTAATTTAGTACAGAGGCGACGTAATCATAATGTCTGTAGAACCATCCGATTTAAAACTCAATTTATCCATAGGTTTTTGAGCAGAACTTCTGTATTTAATTGGTTGCTTAATTTCAACTATGAGGACACTGAAAATTTGTTAAATAACTTTTAATGTTTTTGACTTCACCCACACACACCCTCTTACACTCACACATGCGCAGACTCATTACACACAGAGGGTACATTAATACATTCATTTCAATATTATTTTTTTGTTAATTTTTATATTTTTAAGCTTACATTTTGTCACTTTTATGTAAACCATGAATTTCAGTGTATTTCTTGTCTATTAACTTTCTGTTTCTGTGAAGTAAAGCTGTTGTATTCTTTGTACGAGGAGCACTGCTGCTTGAGATACAGGTTTTATCACCTAGTTCAAGCACAGATGCACATTATGCTTGTGTTTCTACTTCTATGTCAATAATAAATAAATAAATAAAAATAAATTTTTAGTTTAAGTGAACACTATTGGTGTTTTATATCTGTCCATGTTTGTTCCTACCACCATTTATTTATTTATTTACATGGAAAACTATCGATACAACAAAAATGTATTTAAAAAAATAGCTATAACAATAATCAAACATATTTCCACCATCAAAATCACATATAAGTAGATAGTAGTAGATAAGAAAAAAAAGAGAAATTTAGAAATTTGAGTTTACACAAAAAAAAAACAAAAAAAAAAAAAGCAATTGTATTGCAACCAACTAATACGCATTATAATACGCACATATTATTATTTACATCAACTTACACAATAAAACTTAATAATACTCTTAAAATACTACTACTAATACCAAGTAAATGATAATCGTAAACGAAATACCTACCCGAGAATGAATCACACAAATACTTATAATTACTGCTTCCCGGGCTTTGTTAGACATTTTATAGAAACATAGTTCTGCGGTTTCCCGTATCTGATATGTGTATCGGACACTGACAAAACAACATCGACAAACTCTAACTATATTATAATAATATATATAACTATATGGAATTATGGGATTGATGAAATAATTTGAGAGCGGCACGCTTGCTAAAGCCAAATTGACAATGGCATGTTTTATGTAAAGAATTACACGATAGATGTATTCACGAAGCAGCTGTCTTTGAGCTGTTAGTTCTCCTTCGGAGGCTCTCGGGCAGCTGTTAGCCAATCCCTTCCCCCCTGGTTGAGCCTTCGCTCGCCTACCTGTTCTGGTCAATCAATCGGGGTCGTCGTACCCCCTTACGGGGGCACGGAACGGGCCTCGGGGTGAACCCCACTACCCGGGCAGAAGCTCCTTGCCGCACAGGGCAGGGGTGATGTGGGTGCAGGATGAAATGGAGGAGGGGAGAACTGCTGGCAGCGTGTACGGCCACAAAAACATCGGCATGATATATACATAATACGAAGGCTTGATTAGGCCAAGGGATGGCGCCCACCGGCGTCGTGTTGTCCTCTGCTTTTTTTTTGGTGAAACTGGAAAGGCCTCCGGGTCACCAGTAATCTTTCAATGATAAACTAAATTTTAGGATAATATGTTTCCTAGTTGTAAGTGCCTTGTAAGCATCGGCCTTTCGTCGACGTAGGGATTTGTAAGTCGGAAGGATAATCACATAATTTGTTTTTAAAGTTACACTTTACTTTTATGGTCACATGGATAGGTCTTTAATTTTGCTCGCCCACCTATCCTAGTGAAACTGGAAAGGCCTTCGGGCCAACTTCTAATCCTTCCTTCCTAAAAGAAAATAAATACCTGGCAGTTTCAGAATATTATTGTAATATCAAGGACCTTTATTTCGGGTCAATTGTGACGTCAGAATGTTCATTGTTCGAAGTTTCTATTGTTTCGAACGATGACGTTCGCGGCGTGGCATCTTTTCGTCTGTACGTGCTCTGAATGTGCATTTAAAATCGCTTAGTTTACGTTTGCAATAAATTTAACTCTCAAAACTTTCCTTCACGTTTTGTTCGCTGATCACACCCCACTCTAAGTTCGGTCGGAGTCGCTTTTTGTTAAATACTCGTATAATTCGACTGCGGTGTCCATGTTTGGTATCAGTATACAAACCGGCTCGCGTATTTGTTGCCGAGGACACGGTTGTAACTCAGTAGGGATGACAACACGTTACACCACCGAAAATATATCTCACAGACGTTCACAGATGGTCTCCCCCAAGTCTCGTCACAACGACCAGTCCTGAGCTGCTTGCATCCAGCGGATTCCTGCGAACCTCAATAAGTCATCGATTCACCCTTGGGAAGGCCTACTCACGATACGTCTTTCGGTACACAATGCGCCCTACCCATTGCCAGTTTAACGTCCCAATTCTTTGAGCTATGTCGGTTCCCACGCTTTTTTTTTTTAATTTATTGCTTAGGTGTGAGGACGAGCTCACAGCCTACCTGGTGTTAAGTGGTTACTGGAGCCCATAGACACCTACAACGTAAATGCGCCACACCTTGAGATATAGTTCTAAGGTCTCAGTATAGTCACAATGGCTGCCCCACCCTTCAAACCAAAACGCATTACTGCTTCACGGCAGAAATAGGCGGGGCGGTGGTACCTACCCGTGCGGACTCACAAGAGGTCCTACCACCAGTAATTACGCAAATTATAATTTTGCGGGTTTGATTTTTATTGCACGATGTTATTCCTTCACCGTGGAAGTGAACATTTGCTGAGTATGTATTTCATTAGAAAAATTGGTACCCGCCAGCGGAATTCGAACACCGGTGCATCGCTCGATACGAATGCACCGGACGTCTTATCCTTTAGGCCACGACGACTTCAAATCTATTCTGCGAATCTTCTCATGTCTGATTTGATTTCGAAGGAAAAACCCCGAGTGTAACCCTCTCCATTCTTCTTTAGGTGACCTTGAGCCTTTTCATAAGACCCATTCTGAGCGAACACGTTTCATTGCCATATGTCATCACAACACATACTGGCTAAAGACTTTCGTCTTGACACTGTGGCATTGGTGACTTGAGACACTGGTGGTGATTAAAAGATTCTACGTAGCTTTCCGAATTCTGCCCATCTGAGTTGGGTTCAATGATTCACCTCTTTGTCGAAATTGGATCTATCTAGCTGAACAGTTTGCCCTAGGTAAATAAATATACTCGTCGACAGCTTCGAGCGTAGAGTTTCCGATCTTTACTGGAGTGGCCGTTACATGGACATTAGCCATTAATACGCATTACGTATTCGAGTCGTAACTAAAAACAATTCATCAATTGAAATCCTTACAACTTCGATTGTGCTTAGACCGCAGAGAGCTTAGAACATTTCCTAATTATATTTTATTGGTGCTTGATACTGCCGCGCTTAACTTTCTAACGTAAAAGGGAATAATTGACAGTTAAACTTAAAAGGAATTTTCCAATTTACGTAATTCAAGTAATGCGTGGACAGTTCGGCTCGGCGTTGGAGGTATGGAGAGACGAAGTGATTGTTTTAAGCATTCGCGTGTATCTATAGGCTCTTTGCCGAATCTTCTCAGTCGGTCGCGATTCCGATCCGGTAGTATGTTCAGCGAAATAACGCTCTTGCTCTGGTGATGGAAGGCCGGCTATCCTCGACTCGTGTACTGTACTGTTCATTTATGTTCATAGAACATATCCAATATTAATTGACCAGTCATTTAAAAACAGAACACCGAAACTATATCATTATCACGTGGCAATTAAGAATAATAATAAAAAAACTCAATCTAAAATCGATCTCGAAAACTTATAATCTATAGAACTGTTAATTACATTCCGTGGTTTAAAATAGAGCATTTATCATCACGCCGCTGCTGAGTAGACAGGAGTCATTCGTACAGAACTAATCAAGTTATCATGATTTGACGACTGCTCATCAAGTCATCGAATCGAATTAGTCTATTAGGCTGGAGTACAACTGCGAAGCGATAATATTATATAGCTATTAAATCTTTAATTCGTTTAATTAACTTAACGGCTTGGCATTTCTGACGTCCATGGGCGATGGAAACCACTCACCATCAGGTGGACCGTATGCTCGTGTGCCTACAAGGGCAATAAAAAAAAAATAGAATTCTATGAAATATGTACAATCAGTTGATAAAGAAACAATAAATATTTCGCGAACACTTAAAACACAACCAACAACAAAAAAAACTAGATGTTATAATTTTTTTTAAATAGATAAATTTTAGAAAGAAATCGCTATGAAATTTTTATCAAAAAACAGTAAATAATATTTCAAAACATATAATAAAAAACTGAAATTCATATTCAAAATAATTTTATTATAGTTTTTATATTAATTTAGTGGAATTGCTCTCCTTAAGTATCAAATTGCCCCCTCCAGGGGCGTGGGGCCAGGTTGACTGGTTCGAATTAGTACAAGCGTTTTACAATATAACTGGAAGCTTCTTTATCATCTGTCAAGACGGGCTACGGCATAATAATTGGCATATCTACAGAGTTTACCATTTAGCGTAGGTATTTAAATAATTAAATCTAGTTTTAAAAAAACAAGCTGAAATAACATAGCAGAATTTAATTTTAATTTAATTGTCCAGCGTGTTGGCCAATTATATAAAGATTGCATTATCATCGATCCTCGATGCGAGGGAAAGTTTTTTTAAGTCAATCGGACCTCTTGAAGTTGGTGAAAGCTACGTTGAAAAGTACTTTTTTATATGGACAGATACCGGCCAAGCTAATAAAAACTTGTCACGCTTAGACATTATATAGCTTTAAGTGGACTGCAAGCATTACGCTGCTACAAAATATGTTTTGGATACATTAATCAGCTTCGTAACATATGTTCCAGATATAATCTAATTATAGACACGCCCAATATATTCCGCAGTGAAAGTGTTTGTGAGGTAATATTTATCGTACAGCGTGTTGTGTGATGTTAAATTTATCGTAACAAAAAAAATATTCAGCATCTCGAGTCAATTATTTTTTAATAAAAAATATGACAGTAGTTTTGTGTACTGCACTGATATGAAATTGTATATTGTTGTGAAATTATGACAGTGGCGCGTATTCTTTATCAATAAACAATAAAATATTATTAATGTCAACATTACGTACAAACTTTTGGTTTATTACCTTTATTATTTATTACCTATTATTATTATTCGATAATTACCCGTAGTGATCTGAAGCATAAGACGCCCATTGTACTAATACCAACTGATGCGTTTATGCCTATGTTGAAATCCCGCAGGAAGGTAATAATTTATTAAGATTTTTTTATTGTCCTTGTACGAGCATACGGCCCTGCTGATGAATGGTTCCCGTCACTTACGGACGTCAGCAATGCCAGTGGTAAAGCCGAACCGCTGCCTACCGTCAATATATACTAAATACGTGTTTATGAATGACTTCCATTCTACAGGAATAACATAATAGTTACATTCGCAAATTTATGCTGGTGGTTCACTGAGCGTGTCATGTTAGCTTACACAGAGAGGCTCCAACATCTTGTTTGTTGCGTTCAGATTCTTTTGCCTACCTAGTAAGCTCGAGGGTTGATACTAACTTCACCAAACGTGTAGGCGATTTCACGGGACTCAGCCTGGGAGACTTTGCTAACATCGATCCAAGCAAGGGCAGTGCTTAGCTGAATCTAACATGGGATCGGAATCGCGACCAAATGAGAATGGGAGGATCCAAAATGCCGTGTCAGTATTCATGCGATTCGGTCTGAAAGAAGGATTGATCCTTCAACAATACAATTCAAACTTTGACCTTTGAACTCTTCGGAATTCAGTTGTGATGCTTACGGGTTCCCATATCTACTTAAAATCAGACGAATTCATTCCCAAAGGAAAGAAAAAAAAAGAGAACTAAATCATATTATCGCGTGAGGAAATGATAATTAGAAAGGAATTTCGAAAAGTGCTTATTACCATATCCTTAAGGCTTACGCTTAAAATCGTTTAACAGTAATTTCGGTTACAAATTGGAACAATCTGTATACTACATAGCTAGTTTGTACCGTACCGCAGCCAACTCGATTATATTTGATTTGATCTATGGTTCCCTTAATTCATTATTATATTTAAAAAAAGAATGTTTCAGTATACGTTTGCGTTTTCTATGCGTTCCTAATTAATATAATTGCGATTAGTGCAATTGTTGTTATTACTTCAGTGAGGGTATCTGCATTCGCGAAGCAGTTGTCATCGAGCCGTTAGTCCCCTTCGGAGGCGCTCGGGCAGCTGTTAATAAATCCCACTCCTCCTGGCTGAGCCCGGGTTCGCCTACCTGTCCTTGTGAAACTGGAAAGGCATTAAGGCTACCAGTAATCCTTCCTTCCTAAAAAAGAAAGGTATTTCTTATAATATCATCAAGATACGTCAAGTGGTCTTGTGGTCATTAGCGCAGTGTAAGGCATCTTCGGTATTTAACTTCGATTTCCAACAAGCCATGTAGCAACTGAAAAATCCCCACACTGTGTTTTCATGTACCAAAATACTGCCTCACTATTTGGAAGCGGATGCAGACCACCTCAAGTTGACCTGAACTCAGATTTCGCAACACCAATATACCTAAATTGTGTACGATTGAGGGCCACTGCCTTGCGAAATTCCGACCACGAGTATGATTAGCCCTGTGGCCGTTGAAGGCGCGGCTTAGAGTCGATTCTCGATTTTATAACGCGAAACGTGAAACAAGGGAATTGTTGCAGCCGTGGCATTTAGCTTACGAGTGTCCACTGTATCAAGCATGTTATCTTTGTTATCTCCTAATTTGAATAAACTAAATTGTGAACGTTACACAATCTCGTTACCTTCTAACCGTGAAGGACAAATATTTGCCTAGTAGAATTGCCTGGTTAGTGGCTAGTGATGTTGACTGCGATCCACGATTAACCCGCCACTAGGTTCGAGATCCAGTTGAATTCGATAACTTTGTAGGCAGCGGCTTGGCTCTGCCCCTGGCATTGCTGAAGTCCATGGGCGACGGTAACCACTCACCATCAGGTGGGCCGTATGCTCGTCTGCCTACAAGGGCAATAAAAAAATAATAAAAAAAACTTTGTTAAAGGTGCTCAGTAATATCCCCTTAGACTAGCTACCATCGAATAGATAGGGAAAAAAATAGGTCTAAGTATATCTGTTCTTTGTAAATAACTAGACTTTGGTTATCATCGGTAGAACACTTTTACCTACCGTCTACGCACCTGATCACCCGGTTTGATTCTGGCTCCACGATCTGTTCGTTACGATTTTTTTCGAATTTACCGAGATCATATTACTTGTAATTAAATTCTTATCTGAATATATTTCACTGACCAGCTACTGATTTAGTAACGTTATCTATAAATTATTTCTCGATTGTTCCACTGACATTTGGTATCCGAATAAATAATGTTACGAGTAACGAATTAAGTTCGCTTAGAGTGTGTTTCGTTTTGGGTAGGGCCGCTTATTGATGGTGGGTTTCATTCAAGGTTTGTATAAGTTTTTCTGTAAGGTTTTGTCTTTATCGAATTAAAAAATGTGTAGTGTCTTGGGACACCAGATAGGAACGAAGTACCTTATTATAAAAATATTAATTTTAAGTTCTATTCGAGGTATAAAAAAATTAAAACTGGAGGTTTCGCAACAACCCACGGTCATTCGGTAACGTGCGAACTTATTGTGGTACACTTCATTCACGGTTGTTTGCATAAGAGTTAGTGTATTGCGTAAACGAACGCTCTGAGATCGTGGTAATTAATGATAAAAAAATATGTTATTTTTGTACGTTATTACAAAGTTAAGTTGTACACTGTGTGCATTACTAATTTGTACGTTATTACAAAGTTAAGTCGTACATTGTGTGCATTACTAATGAAAATCTTACGTTACGGACGTTTTTTCCCGGTTAGGGTACCCCTCCGCATCGTCCCTTATAAGGAACTTCGTTCCAAAAAAAATACATTTTTACTGCGGGAGACGGCTAGACGAATTCACAGGCAATCTGATGTTAGAAGTTAGTGGATTCACGTAGACATCATAACGTGAATTCGTTCGTGTTTAGCCTTGAACAAGTCTAGCATGAGAGACGATCGCCACGGCTTCGACATGATGTGATAACAGGTCAATGGATATCATTAATAAAATAGTCTAAAGTAATGAAGATTAATTTCATTTAAAGGAATCGTTTTTGTAATACATAGATAATATGGATAGTTTCAATCACTAAGTAAAATCTAATAAATACATCAAAACGATAAATACATCAGATAATGTTATCAATCGTTATGTATTATTAATGCTAAATATATCTGCAGTTGGCTTGTCGTTTATTATGGCCACAAATGACGTCAAACGCATCGAATTTGAACACATGCAAGTTTTAGTAAAGTCAGGTTTTAGTTAGCTTAATTCATTGGCATTGGGGGGGTCATATCTTTAAAAACCTAACGTTTCAGCTTGAGTACGTCTCTGGTCACCGTTAACAGTACGAGCAGGTGTTGGTCCAGTAAAGATTACTAGATGGTTATCAGCACACGCCTCCTTCACAGAGCTCTCTTTAGCTAACAGTTAAACGATTATCGGTTAGATTTAACTTCGTTTCAAACAGTTAAAGTGAACGTTTGTGAAGATTATAATTACGATTTGTCTCATAGTACTGTTGTTAACTTGTTCAGCTATGCGCTGGTATACTTTCTAAGAGTTTTCCTGTACTGTTTGAATAATGCGCGTTATGGGTTAAGTAGAATAATTTTTTTTAATATTATTCCTACCTCTTCTAGTGATTTTTTTAAAGGGATTTTATTACCTGGTAACTAAGACCTTTAGGTCATGTCTTATTTTAATTTATTATCTTATTTTTATGAACAATGATATTATGGAGTGAAATGAAATGAAATGAAGATTATTAATTTGTGACATTAATCAACTGGGATGAAATTAAATGAGATGATATGGGATGAAATATGATCTCAGTAAAATGGTGGTCATTTATTGAGATTTTTTCAGTGGACTTTTTGGAGGTTCCCGAGAAGTCACGTCCAGCGGTTTTGTTTCATTTTACCACATTTATGCACTTTCACAGATATTAAACAGTTAATAAACCACCGTTATTACACATTTAAGCCTGAAGAAACACTAAATAGACAAAATAAAACAAATCACACAACTTCACTACTCGCGTTCCCGCCAAAAAGCCTCTTATAGTGACCTCGATGGGTCATAATAGATTCACCGATTGAGTAGAATGACTCTCACGGATCTCACGGATCGTTTGGAACCTCTGGGTCTGCGGATGGACTTCGGTTCCCTCTGTATTTTGTACCGTATGTTCCATGGGGAGTGCTCTAAGGAATTGAATGAGATGATATCATCATCTCGTTTTTACCATCGCACCGCCCGCCATCGTTCATCCATATTACCTGGAGCCACTGCGTTCATCTACAGTGCGTTTCCAGAGATCTTTTTTGCCACGTACCATCCGGCTTTGGAATGAGCTCCCCTCTACGGTGTTTCCCGAGTGCTACGATGCTTGTGGAGAGTACTTAACGGTAAGCAGCAGCTTGGCTCTGTCCCTGGCATTACTGAAGTCCATGGGCGACGGTAAAGAAGAAATAAGATAAGAAGCGGAACGCAAAAGTCACCCGAGTTATTAACATTTGTATTTTATGATTTTTTTTACCATTGTTAGTGATTATAATCGCAAACACTTTAAGTCACGTCCAAATTAACTTTTGGAAAAACTAAGAACAATGAACTATATACTGATTGCTTTAAATAATTCGTTTTTTGTTGAAATCAATTTGAATGTCTTTTGACATATTTAATATCAATATTAAAAATACTATGTACCATTTCAAATAGAACTAAATACATCCCTGAGTAGATCAGGGCTTATATGTTTTTTATAAGTATTTTTATAAAAAAATATTTTTGCAATTAAAAATAAAATAAAATAATGACAATGTAGCGAAGAGGGAATAAATGTTAATTTATATTACGCTTTATACTCTTATTGTTGGTTCGTTAACTAGAAGATATCAGTGAATAGGACAATTGTAGTCGATTTTTGTCACCAAGAACCAGCAAACAGTACCCAGTTCAATTAGTAGGTCACATACATATATGATCTGCAATACGATGGACCAACCTCATAAAATCTGTGACTCACTCCAACATAAATGATTGCTCTCACTCTGCGAAACATTATGCAGGATTCGACTGATATATGACCACGACCACTCTATCAAGAGTGTACGACTAGGAAGAAGAAGAAGATGATTAAAAATCGAACGAAAGACAGAACGAATTACATTCGATATAGTGATGCAGATCATATGTTCATTTGGTTAATTTGTGAGATCTCTTGGTTTGATTCATTCAATCACCAACGATAAATGGGCCATTTGATTCGTTCAATCACCAACGATAAATGGGTCATTTGAATCGTTCAATCACCAACGTTCCATGTTTAGTAGGTCCTCACAAAGACACACATGACGTTTATCCGACGCCGGGCAGTTGCCTTCACATCTCATATAGTGTCTCTTATTCTTCAGATTGTGACTATCCTAACAAATCGTTCATACTGTTATCTGAAGCTATATCGTTTGTTACGGCCAAGATAAAATACAGTTACGAGAATCTATTTAGATGTTTGAAAATGGAAACATTATCACCATCGAGCTACCTTTGTTTACTGCACTATTGCGATCGTAAATTTTTACTTAATATCTAGAATGGCTCTTTAAGGGGTGTTACGATATCCTGCTAAATGAGTCAAAAAAGCAATTACGTATTTAAAATGTAATGCTAATGATGTAATTTTCGCAAAATAACACGAAACAACAGTACAGGAAAAGCGAGATTGAAAAGTAAAAGAAGCTTTAATAAAATTCAGTGGTTGTTACAGCAAAGTTTTCTCTTATACTATATATTAGTGTGTAACAAAATAAACACAATATACATATAGAATAAGTATCTATATATTATTAATACGTGAAGGAAAAACTTTGTACGCCTTTTTACGAAAATTGCGCGGACGGAGGAGTACAAAATTTCCCACACTTATCTATTATAAAGAGGAAAGATTTGTTTCGAATAGGCTCCGAAACTACTGGACCGATTTGAAAAATTCATTTTCCATTAGAAGCCGATATTGTCCCTGATGAACATAGTACTTTTTTTTTTTTTTTTTTACATTACATTAAATCATTACAAAAAACATTAAAAACACTACCATGTATTTAACGCACATACGCATGCATAGTATTTATTGTCAAACTTTTCTTTTGACGTCTGTGGTCGAATTGAGAATACATTAAATATTGTTGGTCTTTATTAATATTTTTCTATAGTGTAGTCTTGGCGAATTTGTGATTTATGAAATAGTCTTTGAAAATAGAATAATAATAGTGTACAAACTTACAATTTCAATTAATTGTAGTCGAATTTCGACTACTGCAGGACCACTTGTAGGATATAAAATTACTTATTAATTCTATAACATCATACGTTATGTTCATGTTTTATTGTAGGATTGCTTCCATCTCATTACGCCGTTTAAAATAAAATTTCTGTGAAATCTGTGTACGTAGTAGATTAGCAGGTCGGCAGTTCCGGTAGGACACCGCGAGTTTCGTGGCCCGACGAATTCATTAGAGCTTTAGTTATCTGTGCACTGTGAAAACGCCTCCGCATTCCGATGCGTGGGAACTCCCTTTTAGGGAGTGGATTTAATGACGAGAAAAGAGCGGGCAGGGTAATCATTCGTCTACTTCATAAATGTATAAGCCAATGCCCAATCAATAAGGACGGTAATAAGCTACTACACTTATATTTCGTAGCATTCTGTGTTGTATTTTTCCACGGGTCATATGGTTAGCGACTAATGCGGGATATGGTTTCAAGAAAGATGTTTAGAGTTGATTTTACCTCGTATATGTTAATCACGACCATGGTAGAACAGAGAATACTGTTTTGAGGCCATTGACTTTGTGACATTTATTTACTAATTACAACATCCGATAACGTGGTCATGTAGATTCAAAACGTAAAGAAGATTCTCGTTAATCACTACTTCAATCTATTGTGAATAAAGTATGTGTGCTGAATCGCTAACTCTCATCACAAAGCCCGTTTCTTTATTGGCCCGAGCAGAGATTACTTTATAAATTATCCACTAACGAACTAAGAGCAATAAAACCATTCATATTTTGTATTTAAAATACGTACTTGTAACGAATTATGACCACTATTCCACAGACACAGTTACAATATTATTTTTATTGATTCGTTTTTGTTCGAGACGTAACGGTCAGAATTCGGTTACATTTTTGTTTGGGTACGAAAATAGCAGATGTCGATGAGCGGGAATTAGAAATGGTACAACCCGAACTTATTCCTTGGATGTTTTGAAAGGTAAACTTTCATCGGAGCTTTCATGTGCTATATCCGATATATTAGGATTAATATAAAATATTATGTATTACTACTACTACTACTATACTAATATACCATTAGGCCGGATAAGTGTGATCCATCGTCTAGGGAGCATTGTGAGTTCATACGGATAGGTAGGTTTATATCATAGTAGTCGTGGGTTTGAGTTCGAAGGACGAAATAGCTGTTGTAAGCATTAGAAATTGAGACTACGAGTTGATATTTGTGGGTGAGTAGTGACATTCTTGACGGGATTAACGACTTCGGTGACCGCTGAATTGATTATGATTATCAGAAATAGTAACCTTTTCCCATAGAGTTTCTCGCCAGATCTTCTCACGGGCTTACTATTCCGATCCGGTGGTAGATTCAGCGCAGCACTGCTCTTGCTAAGGCCAGTGGTAGCAACTCCTCCCATGTTAAGCCCCATGAGTACATTTACTGGAATAGCTCCTTAGGCTCCCAGCGGTTATGTAGAGAAAAGAAAAGCAAACTCTTCTGATCAGGTAAGCTAATAAAAAAGAAGATTTTTTGTAAATGAAACGGTTGTCTGGAAGAGATCGCTTTTAGCGATAAGACTGCCTATTGTACAAATGTATCTGCTTGTTGACTGTTTTCTAATGTTAATTGTGTTTTGGTGTGCAATAAAGTATATTCTCTCTTTGTTTACAATACCCTGCCTCTTAATTATGAGTTGCATTAATATTTTAGTTTAGTGAATCCAGATATTTTGCACAATTTTATAAGGTTAAGGGACCATTATCGCGGATCAATTGAAAAAGGTGATTTACGCCTACGATCGACAAGTTGACTTCCGTTCAAAGATAAGGAAGTGGGTTTATTGATAAACGCAGCGGGAAACGGGATCGTGACTAGAAGACTGTTAGTAGTATTCGATATTATCTTACATTCCACAAAAATAACGGCGTATCGTAAGTTTTTTTCTTCTTTTTTTTCTAGCTATGCTGATAGCCTTGAGACGCTATTTCAGCGTAACCTTAACTAGTAAGTGAGCTCACGGGGCTCAAACCTAACTCTAGCAAGAGCAGTGCTTTGCAGAATCTACCACCAGATCGGAAGCGCGACCCACTGAGAAGATCGGGCGAGAAACTCAGTGGGCTGTAGACACAGCACAGTGTAGTGTAGTGTAATGCACAGAGTTGAGTTAATTTACTCGCCGAGCCCTTCGTCGCAAGCGACGGGTTCGACCAGAACGATGAATGATGTATGTTTCGATAAAGTTTCATAAACAGTTATCTATATATTAATACGTGAAGCAAAAACTTTGTATCCCTTTTTATGAAAATTGCGCGGACGGAGGAGTATGAAATTTTCCACACTTATAGAGAATATAGAGAAGAAGTGCACAATGCTAATATTTTTTTTAAATAATGCATATAAGATACATTAAATCAATAAAGAAAACATTACACACACTACATACCATATATTTGACGCACACACGCATGTATACTATTTATTGTCAAACTTTTATTCTTGACGTCTGTGGTCAAATTGAGAATAGATTAAATATTGTTTTTCTTTATTAATATTTTTTTATAGAGAGAGTAGCCTTGGCGAAATTTGTGATTATAGAAGTATAAAATACATAATAGTGTACAAACTTACAATTCCAATTAATTATAGTCGAATTTCGACTACTGCGGGACCTCTAGTTCTATTAAAATAGTAGCTGCAGTTTTGTTTTTGATGATCATGTAATAATGAAATAGAATGATAAATTATGACGAAAATTATTAGTGACTTTTTCATTACTAAAATACTAATAGTAATGTACATGTAAGTTATTACAATTATATGATCAGTATTTCAGACAATACAGATTCATGCAACTTTGTTTGTTAAAAGTAATCATTTAAATTGAAATTCAAGTGTCCAATTTTATTGTTTAGGCTACAGATTAAATACGCTTAGCACAGTTGTAATTTTCTTACTTACTTACTAATTATTTATCATATCTCCGTCAAAATAGATTAAGTTCTGAAAATTTTACACCGCACTGATTTAATTTTAGTTTTTTAATGATAATGTGCATTAGCGCCATATGAGCGGTCCGATTGGTTTTAAGCGTTCATTGCAGGCGATGAATATTACGTTTGTCCACCTTGAGATATACGATCAAAGTCTATATAGTGTTAATTTTAACAGTAGCGAAATCTGTGCTGCGTTTATGTTGTGATTTCTTGTTTTTGTAAATCGCTATCGCTCAAACATGTTATTGCTTCCTTAATCTAAGCACAGTCACAAAGCGCAAGGTCGATTTCGTGCGTGGGAAAATGTTTCACTTGATCTGATCTTAATAATTATATTTTGTTCTCTATTTTATAATAATAATTTTGCATGACAGCACGTTTCGGGTGTGGCTGTTTTGTACGCCACTCTTTTATATAAACCAGTGATTCCTCAGTAGTCGAAATTCGACTATAATTAATTGAAATTAGAAGTTTGAACATTATTGTGGTTCTATTGTCAACGACTATTAATACTTCTATAATCACAGATTTCGCCAAGACTACACTTTAGACAAATATTTAATCTATTCTCAATTTGACCACCGACTATAAACAATAAGAAAAGTTTGACAAAAAACAAATAATATGCATGCATGTGTGTGTCAAATACATGGTAGTGTGTAATATTATTTTTATTGATTTAATGTATTTTTTAGGCATAATTTAAAAAAATATTAACATTCTGCACTCCTTCTCTATATTCTCTATAAGTGTGTGAAATTTCATACTCCTCCGTTCGCGCAATTTTCGTAAAAAGGTATACAAAGTTTTTCTTTCACGTATTCATATATAGATAAACAGCACGCGAATGCATCTCTTGCAGACATACTTTAGAGTGGTTTTATTTTTGTGGTGTATTTTAATGATTGTTTTTATTTATTATTCCAAATTAATATTTATCTCACTTTTTTTATGATTGAGGGATTACTGGTGGCCCAAAGGCCTCTTCATTTTCACCAGGACAGGTGGGCGAGCAAAGGCTCAGCTAAGTTATCTCAATCTGTTACTTTTTGTGGATATGTTTTTTTTTACTGGTGGTAGGACCTCTTCTGAGTCCGCGCGGGTAGGTACCAGCACCCTGCCTATTTCTACCGTGAAGCAGTAATGCGTTTCGGTTTGAAGAGTGGAGCAGCCGCTGTAACTATACTTGAGACCTTAGAACTTATATCAAGGTGGGTGGCGTATTTACGTCGTAGATGTCCATGGGCTCCAGTAACCACTTAGCACCAGGTGGGCTGTGAGCTCATCCACCCACCTAAGCTATAAAAAAATAGATAAGGATTTTCTCTGTATATTAATAAAATCGACTGGTCTCAGCTTCCACTATTTATTTACAAATATTCCTTAAACATTAATTTTTTTTAAAGTATACCTTAATTCTTTTACCTTACATATGACGCCATGATACCAAGTAAAACGCAATTCACGTTACAAAAAATTGATAAAACTATCGAATAATTATCCGAAGTCTTTCAATAATACCGACAAAATCGATTAATGAATCATAATTACCTTAACAAATACGAGCCTTATATACACACGAAGGTATTTCATAGGTAATTATTGCGGACAAAAGGGAAATATTCAACAATAGTATTCATGGGATTTATTATTAACTGGTAACGTGGGCGAGTTATCTATAGAAAAGTTTAATTCATAGTGTTTGAATATTAAATTAATGGATTTAATCGATAAAAATATCGAATATTAGTTTGAAATCTTTATAAGCGAACTAAATATTGAATATTACGCACAACGATATAGATGGCTGGAAAGAAAAATGTGATATCGATTTTTTACTATCGAATCGGTACATCCCTATTATAGCGCATCCGGGACATTAAAAAAAGAGCCGCTGTGTTCATCCATATTACATTTCCAGAGATTTTTGCCCCGTACCACCAGGATGGTAAGTTCTGGAATGCTATCACCTCCAACTTATTTCCTTTGCGTTATAATCTATCCTCAAAGTCTTTAGAGAAAATTTTATCGCTAGTAACTCATCATTACGTAATTTAGCATGTAATTATGTAACTTAGTTCTATGGATTTAGACTGAGTATTATATTTTCAAACCGTAATAAAAAAAATTGGCGACGGCTTGGATCTTCCCTCGGAATTACCACGGCCAGGAAAAAGAAACTATTAACCATTTAATCGTAGGGGGATTTGTGGTCGCTTACCACCGAAATTGATTAATCCAGTATAAACAAAGTCACGTCCAATAGATAGTACTTACTATTTGTAAGTTAGAGTAATGTCCCACATAAAATATCTGTGTATCATTATTATACTGCTTTTTTGTCAATGAAATGTTTTTGATAGAAACATCAGTCAGGGAACGGCATAATTGTCTATGGTCTGTTTTTTTTAAATATCTAAATCGATAAAGGGAGAACAATGTATACTTTTTTGGTTTATTCGTCACCGGTAGGTGTATTTTAGAGTTAATAATGGTGAACAAAAGGACAAGTCAAACATTAAATGGACCGAACACAGTGTAATAATAGGAGTGTAATGAGATTGTTTATGTTATACTGTTTTTTATAGGGACTCAAGGAAACTAGTGTTATTTTTTCCCTACTTATTCTGATAGCCTTGAGAGGCTATTTCAGCTTCTCCTTGACGTGTAGGTGGGCTCACGGGGCTCAAGCCGGGAGTGTTGCTAACACTGGCCCTAGCAAGAGCAGTACTTCGCAGAATCTACCACCGGATCGGAAACACGACCCACAGTGAAGATTCGGCGAGAAACTCAGTGGGCTATGTCTATGGGTTAATACAGCTAGTATTGCTTTGACCGGAATAAAATGAACTAAAATTAGCACATAGCCTGTCGTAACTGTTATTGTTGTAAACGAAACATCGATGCAATGACATTGTTAAGTAATATCTCATCGTTATTGGTGAAGTGTAATTTCTCTCTTATCTAATCTGGCAGCTTCGAGGGGCTATTCCAGATTCATTAAACTGATAGGCGGGCTCACAGGCTCTCGAGAGACTTTGTTAATATCGGCCCTAGCAAGAGCAGTTGCTGAATCTACCACCGGATCGGAGACGCGACCCACTGAGAAGACCCGGCGGGGAACTTAGCGGGTTTTGTCTGTGGGTTAGGTTGCATGTCAAACTCTTCGATGTGCCAGGACGAGTTTGATGAGAACAGTGCTTGGAATTCCTAAAAGCACCGAGGAAGAGGTGTACTTAACTGTCCATTTTGCTTTGCCAATGTTTAATATTAGTGTAATATTGATAGTAGAATTGTATGTAAGTATTTTAATATTGTACGTACCAAATAAGTCTGAACATTTAGAACAGAAGTTACGATGTAATCTGAAACAAAAATCATATTATCAATACATTATACTAGGGGTGAGCAACCTTTTTAATCAATGGGCCAATTGAAATTTTTTTTGGCGGGCCGCGTATATATTAACTCTTATTAATAATTTACGAAAATTTATTTATAATGAATATTAGAATAAAAAAAAATGTTTATTGCCCTTGTAGGCCGACGAACATACGGCCCACCTGGTGTGAAGTGGTCACCGGAGCCCATAGACATCTACAACGTAAATGCCCCCACACACCTTGAGATATGAGTGTTAAGGTTTCAGTACACTATAACGGCTGCCCCACCCTTCAAGCCGAAACGCATTACTGCTTTACGGCAGAAATGGGCAGGGTGGTGGTGCCTACCGTGCGGACTCACAAGACATCCTACCACCAGTAATACTCAAGACGAAGTTTTATCCAAATGAATGCAACGCATTATGCTTGATTGCTTGGATTGCTCAATTGCTTGGACTGCTCAATTGCTAAATCCATTTCTTCGTTTTGCAGTGAAGGCTAAAACCAAGAGTTTTGGAAAGATAATAAAACATTATTTCCCGTGAAAATGTGATGCTTTTTCGGGATATTAATATGTTCTTCCTATATGATAATCTGATATTCTTTTGAAGATGAACTATAAAACTCACGCTCGGACATGTGGTCCCAAGCTGATTAACATACTGACATAGGTTTAAATTTATACTACATACATCAAGCGTCCAGACAAAGGCAAACTGCAGAAAATCATTGTCTGTTTACTGATTTCTGACGTCACAGAACAGTACCCCAAACCTGAGCGGTTTCGGTCGAGTGTTGAATTTGATCATTTTGTTTAATTCAAAAATCTATGTACCTAAGTATAAAGTATTATATTTTCTCAAAGAATTTATAGAAAGGTTATATCCCGCCAAGGGAAGATATTTGTATGATAAATATAAATGTTTTTTCCAGGGTTATTGATGTATTTTTTTTTATTGCTTATATGGATGGACGAGCTCACGAGGTGGGCACCTGGTGTTAAGTGGTTACTGGAGCCCATAGACATCTACAACGTAAATGCGCCACCCACCTCAATATTTTATTTATTTATTTTTATTTATTTTATTAGGCTCACAATATACATCACAAGCTAAAGATACATAAAAAACACAAATAAAAAGAAACAAAATCTGGCTTGCAACATAAGTTATGTGCGCACGACAAAACAAGACATATAGTGCTGAATTTGTATATGTATATGTATGTGTATAATAAAAATCTTACATTTATTTCCGTTATCTGGTACCTGTAACACGAGTTCTTTACGAACTTATCACGGGACCAGTTAACGTGGCGTGATTGTTAGTAAATATTTATTTATTAATTAATTTATAATTCGATATTTATAATTTTGTGAGAACTGCTCTTAGTACATCCGATAACCCTATTCTGGGAACAAAAAGTTGACAGCGCACTAACAAACTTAATTTATGTGTTTAAAGTCTGCGAACTCTCACTCATATTTCTCCCCCATTATTAACTAGACCACATTTCACGTAAGCAATGATTTATCCTTCGAAACCTGTAATCTGGGCGTCCCGAAGCCAGACTTAAATTAGATGTCAGACCTAGATCCAGTGTTGCAATAACTAGGCTTTATCTTTCAATAGACGGTAGTGAAATGTAGATCGTTTTTGTACGATTTATCGGAGAATTTTTCTTTGTTTGTAATGTGTTTGAACAATTTCACTGCATAAAAAAGCTTTATACACTGCATAAAAAGTATTAAAAGCTTAATTTAGGGTTGCCTTGTTTGTTTTTGTAAGCTATGCGTCGTTTATTCGATTGAGTTAAAATTCTGTGCAGTTACCATCAAGTCTTTTTTTTCTCCTACCTATGCTGATAGCCTTGAGAGGCTATTTCAGCTTCACCCTAACGTGTGTAGGTGAGCTCACGGGGCTCAAACCGGAGTATTGCTGACACTGACCCTAGCAAGAGTAGTGCTATCAAGTCAGGAAAGGTTTCTGGTATGGTTATAAAAGTATGACAAGTAGCACTAAAGTCGTTTACTCATTCCGATTTGAGCAACCGACGCGCGTGGACGTGCTCATTGTTTTGTCGGAAGTGACTACCGGTGATAATAGATCATTGTTCGTGGCACATCTGTGGCCCAAGTGTTTCTCGGAATTTGTACCTGCACCTAATTGCAAGGCATTGCCGCCCGGGAACTGTGCAGTGGTTCTATTCACTCTAATTCTATTCTATTTATTCTATTCACTAAAATTTCTAAAACTCCTAGAATCGCTTCGGCCAATTTAGTGTTACCGACGCAGGGGCCTCGCCGCAAGGCGAGCGCGTGTTTAAGTCCCGGGGCCGCCCCCCCCAGGCGAAAATCACGTAAAGATGGAGGAAAAACTTTTCATCGACTTCATTCGGGAAAAATACCCGTCAATCGCGCCCGAATTCGAAGCCTATAGGGCCTCATTTGGTAACTATTCTCCCCCCGCATCTCTCGCCGCCGTCGCCAAACATGCCTCGCAGGCATGCCTCGCGTGCCCCGCCGCCGGTCCGTGTTCAAGCGCACGTACGCACGCCGCCGCCGTAGCGTCTAACGCCCCCGCCCCCGCTACCCCCGCGCCCGCGTCAATCACGTCAGTTTCGTCCGTCGCGACCTCAATAGCGTCTAGTTCAGGCTCCGATACCGAATCGGAGATGGACTTCGAGTCCGCGACTAGCCCTCAACCCGGAACCTCGGATGGGTTCCAAACTGTAACGCGCGGTAAAAAGCGTACTCGCGTCGTGGAGTCCCGGAGCTCCATGACGAAGCAAACCAAGTCCGCGACCGCCTCCCGACCGCAGGTAGTCGTGACGCCGGAGTCGGACTCCGCCCGCCGGGTAACCCCACCGCCGCGCCCAAAAACCGCGCCCGCGCCTAAAACAGTTGTCCCGCCCCCGCTGATACTCCAGGAGAAGTCAGCGTGGAATCGCGTATCCCAGGCCCTTCAGGCCAACAAAATTAATTATACCCATGCGCGTAACGTCGCGCATGGGATTCAGATTAAGGTCGCAACGCCGGGCGACCATAGGGCCCTCTCTGCTTACCTCCGAAAGGAGAACATAGGTTATCACACCTATGCTCTTCAGGAGGACCGCGAACTCCGCGTAGTGATACGCGGAGTCCCCAAGGAACTCGACATAGACTACGTAAAGGAGGATCTGATCGGTCAGTCCCTCCCAATAATTAGTGTGCACCGGATGCACAGCGGACGCGGCAGACAGCCGTACAATATGATTCTCGTCGCGCTAGAATCAACCCCGGAGGCAAAGAAAAGAATCTCATGTCTCAAAACGATATGCGGCCTCTCCGGGGTCACCATCGAAGCCCCCCATAAACGTGGTACTCCCGGGCAGTGCCACAGGTGCCAGCTCTATGGCCACTCAGCGCGTAATTGCCACGCGCGCCCCCGCTGCGTGAAATGCCTCGGTGATCACGCAACCACAGAATGTTCGCGTGTTAGGGAAACCGCGACGGAACCCCCAAGCTGTGTCCTATGCCTTAAGCAAGGGCACCCGGCAAACTACCGCGGATGTCCTAGGGCTCCGCGTAAACGCCCGAACCACCCAGCCCCCCGAACCGTCGACCCAAAGACTTCGGCGCCTTCAGTGCCGAAACCAGCCTTCGTACCGGCTGCGGTTCCCACCGTCTCGGCGTGGAAAAAACCGCTGCCGTATACGAAGGAGGGAACACAAAACGTACCCCAGCTCCCGCCTGCGACACGTCACGCGCCTCAGCCCCTGCTCGCACCTCGCCCCGCGCCCGCGTACCGCCCCCCGCAACCCTCAGTCGTCAACGACTTCGCGCTCGTGCGCGACTTCGTCACCGCGGTAAACTTTGACCGTCTGCGATCGTTCGCAGATGCTATCCGTAGGTCGGTAACCCCCGAACAGCGGCTCGCGGCCGCTTTCGATCACATGGACGTCTACGAGTCCGTGTCTCGCACGTTATAAAGATTCTTTACCGGTATTCAATGGCGCAAAAAGGTAGAGAAAAACCGTATTCCCTTACGTTAGCATTCTACAATGCTAACGGACTCGCGCGGCAACGCGATCAAATTTTCGAATTCCTCCGCGACAATCTTGTAGATATTTTGTTAGTGCAGGAGACCTGTCTGAAGCCCTCGCGTCGTGACCCGAAAGTCGCGAATTACGTCATGGTTAGGAATGACAGACTCACTGCCTCCAAAGGCGGGACTGCCATTTACTATAGGCGGGCCCTGCACGTTGTCCCTCTCGATACTCCCTCGCTCTTACATATCGAGGCGTCAGTGTGCCGTATCTCGCTGACGGGACACCAGCCGATCGTCATCGCATCCGTTTATCTCCCCCCGGACAAGCCCCTCCTGAGCAGTGACATCGAGTCACTGTTCGGCATGGGAGACTCCGTCATCCTGGCAGGCGATTTAAATTGCCACCACACTAGGTGGAACTGCCATCGTACGAACGTTAACGGTAGGCGTCTCGACGCGTTTATAGACGACCTCACTTTTGAAGTAGTCGGTCCCCCAACTCCAACATGTTATCCGTATAACATCGCGCTCCGTCCGAGCACTATAGACCTGGCATTGCTTAGGAACGTAACTCTGCGCTTACGTTCCATCGAAGCACTGTCAGAGCTCGACTCAGACCACCGACCTGTTCTTATGCAGCTCGGTCGCCCTCACAACCCAGTCACTGTTACGAGGACCATGGTGGATTGGAATAAGCTGGGCACGTGCCTAGCCTAAGCCGCTCCGCCAATCCTCCCTTACGGCCCGGATTCGAATCTATCCCCCGAGGACACCGTCGAATCCATAAACATCATTACCGATCACATCTCTTCCGCGATCATTAGATCTTCAAAAGAAGTCGATGTGGAGGACAGCTTCCACCGCATCAGACTATCCTCCGAACTTAGGAATCTCTTAAGAGTTAGGAACGCAGCAATCCGGGCCTACGATCGGCTTCCCACGCATTCAAACCGGATTCGGATGCGTCGTCTACAACGCGAAGTCCACTCCCGCCTAAGCGACGCGCGTAACGATAATTGGCATAGTTATTTAGAACAACTCGCGCCCTCCCACCAAGCATACTGGCGACTAGCTAGGACTCTCAAATCCGAAACTACCGCTACTATGCCTCCCCTCGTACGCCCTTCAGGCCAACCACCGGCATTCGATGACGATGACAAGGCTGAGCTGCTGGCCGATGCACTGCAAGAGCAGTGCACCACCAGCACTCAACACGCGGACCCCGAACACACCGAGTTAGTCGACAGGGAGGTCGAGCGCAGAGCTTCCCTGCCGCCCTCTGACGCGTTACCCCCCATTACCACTGACGAAGTTAGAGACGCGATCCACAATCTCCAACCTAGGAAGGCATCCGGCTCCGACGGCATCCGCAACCGCGCGCTAAAACTCTTGCCAGTCCAACTGATAGCAATGTTGGTTACAATTTTAAATGCCGCTATGACGCACTGCATCTTTCCCGCGGTGTGGAAAGAAGCGGACGTTATCGGTATACATAAGCCGGGCAAACCGACAAACGAAACATCTAGTTACCGTCCGATTAGTCTCCTCCCGACGATAGGAAAAATTTACGAACGGCTCCTTAGGAAACGCCTCTGGGATTTTGTTACCGCGAACAAAATTCTCATAGACGAACAGTTCGGATTCCGCTCTAAACACTCGTGCGTACAACAAGTGCACCGCCTCACGGAGCACATCCTGATAGGACTAAATAGGCGTAAACAAATCCCGACCGGCGCCCTCTTCTTCGACATCGCGAAGGCGTTCGACAAAGTCTGGCACAACGGTTTAATTTACAAACTGTACAACATGGGAGTGCCAGACAGACTCGTGCTCATCATACGAGACTTCTTGTCGAACCGTTCGTTTCGATATCGAGTAGAGGGAACTCGTTCTCGTCCCCGTCAACTGACTGCCGGAGTCCCGCAAGGCTCCGCGCTCTCCCCGTTATTATTTAGTTTGTATATCAATGATATACCCCGGTCTCCGGAGACCCATCTAGCGCTCTTCGCCGATGACACGGCTATCTACTACTCGTGTAGGAAGATGTCGCTGCTTCATCGGCGACTCCAGATCGCAGTAGCCACCATGGGACAGTGGTTCCGGAAGTGGCGAATTGACATCAACCCCACGAAAAGCGCAGCGGTGCTCTTCAAAAGGGGTCGCCCTCCGAACATCACTTCGAGCATCCCACTCCGTAGTAGGCGCGCAAACACCTCCGCCGTTAGTCCCATCACTCTCTTTGGCCAGCCCATACCGTGGGTCTCGAAGGTCAAATATCTAGGCGTCACCCTCGACAGAGGGATGACATTCCGTCCCCATATAAAAACGGTACGCGACCGCGCCGCGTTTATTCTAGGACGACTCTATCCAATGCTTTGTAGTCGAAGCAAACTGTCCCTCCGCAATAAGGTAACTCTCTACAAAACTTGTATACGCCCCGTCATGACGTATGCAAGCGTAGTGTTCGCTCACGCAGCCCGCACCCACTTGAAATCCCTTCAGGTTATTCAATCAAAATTCTGCAGGATAGCCGTCGGAGCGCCATGGTTCCTTAGGAATGTGGATCTCCACGATGACCTGGAGCTCGACTCATTTAGTAAGTATCTACAGTCGGCATCGCTGCGCCATTTTGAGAAGGCGGCACGACATGAGAACCCTCTCATCGTAGCCGCTGGAAATTACATACCCGACCCAGTAGACCGAATGGTAAACCGTCGACGTCGCCCAAAGCACGTCATTACGGATCCTCCTGATCCATTAACGGTGCTCTTAGGCACCACAGGCACCGGTCACCGTCCTCGTCGAACCCGTCGCTTGCGACGAAGGGCTCGACGAGCGAACTAACCCATAGACACAGCCCACTGAGTTTCTCGCCGGATCTTCTCAGTGGGTCGCGTTTCCGATCCGGTGGTAGATTCTGCGAAGCACTGCTCTTGCTAGGGTCAGTGTTAGCAACTCTCCGGTTGAGCCCCGCGAGCTCACCTACAAACGTTAGGGTGAAGCTGAAATAGCCTCTCAAGGCTATCAGCATAGGTAGGAAAAAAAGTCGTTTACTAGTGTTAATCGTGGACCAGACTGATTGGGTGAAAGAAAATATTTACGCCAACATCTGTGTCATTTTTTATCGAAAAAAAAAGAAATATGTAAACATATGGTAAACATCCAGTTGTGTTTTTTTATACTTATGGCCTGGTAACGAGACCTTTAAGCCAAATCTTTTATTTTCTACTTATATTCTGTTACGAGCAAAAAATTTAAGAGTACACAACGGCATTATAATTTAAAAATATTTTAATTTCAAATGTTCCTAATTCAATGAGTAATTTTTATTTTTATTTTTATTACTTTTATATTTATTACTATAACCTTTTTTTTTTTTTTTAATGGTTTTAACAAATTTAATGAAGCGATGAATGCAAATGAACAATGAACAGTATACTATTTTTATAAATGTATAATAAAATCGAAACAGATTTTTTATCTGTAGGTACATGGGCGGTTAATTTTCATTAAAGCTCAAATAGCTATTGTTTGATTTACAGATAAACATAAATGATTAGACATAAGATATTGAAAACGTAACATTGTTAATGTTTCTATTTAGATGGAAACCGTTACCAGATTTACATGGGCATTTTACCTTGGATATAAATTTAATAGGCTTTTAGTAACCCGCCCAGAACGTGCTCGATCCGGTTGACATATCGACAATGTCATCTTTAAAGTAAAGTAGCTAAGTCAGGGCTGCTACAGTCGTTGCTAGTTTTTATATTTAAAGGCACCAGTGTTTGTTTTTCCTACAATTATAACAGTAGTATAAGCACTTTTTACTGGTGGTAGGACCTCTTGTGAGTCCGCGCGGGTAGGTACCACCACCCTGCTTATTTTCTGCCGTGAAGCAGCAATGCGTTTCAGTTTGAAGGGTGGGGCAGCCGTTGTAACTATACTGAGACCTTAGAACTTATACCGCAAGGTGGGTGGCGTATTTACGTTGTAGATATCTATGGGCTCCAGTAACCACTTAACACCAGGTGGGCTGTGAGCTCGTCCACCCATCTAAGCAATAAAAAAGAAGATATCGTGACAATTCTGAACGGACTATTTCGATTTAGGAATACTAAGAAAGTTTGAAATCAGCAGACTGTTTACCTTTTTTTGGTTACCTATTACCTATTGTTACCTATAGCTAGTAATCTCGAGGGTTTATGCTTATTCCACGTACGTGTCCATCTAGTATCCGAGGATCGGGAGGATCCGAAATGACGTGTTTTGGGCGACAACGACTGTTTGCCGTTTGGCCATCTGGCTCTGGTATGTAGTTGCCGGTGGTCACGACAAGAGAGTTATCGTGTCCCGCTCTTACTTCGAAGTACTTATCTTCTTAGGAGCAGTCAACAACTGGATTTGTATAACGATATATATGTATATATGTCGGAGACGGTCATTAATTTGGTGGCTAAACGAAACGCAGCACGATTCCCGAGAGATGGCAGCACGGTATCGTCGGAACTCGGCTAGCTTTGTGCTACGAGCCTAGCCGATGGAGGCGCGTAGACGCCATCACACTTACCAACCAGCCTTCTTGAAGAGCGGTGCCTCCGTCCTAAGTACTGTCATTCGTTTTCGTTTGCTAACGTCAAGAGAAGATTTCAAGAACAGAGAAGATGTTCAAAGACAACAAACGTGATTGGTGTACTCAATATTTCTCTTAGCTCGACCACCCTATTCGCCCCTACGATGTCTGACGATGGTGTTAGTAATTGTGGTTTCTCCGACTTATATATAATATATGTATACTTATGTATAATATAATATATACTTATGTGTAATATATGTAACTGACGCAGTTTCTATTTATAGTTTCAATAATTATCCAAATGCACTTGAAATTGAGATTCGATATTGGAGCCGTGAACCGGATACGCAACATCAAGTGGGTCGCGAACGAGTCGTTCACTTCATCAATAAGAAAGTGGGTGGTCAGTTTCTTGACCTATACAATAGAAAAAATTAATATACAAAGACTAACGTACAATAACGTGGCGAGCAATTGGAGAGACCTATGTCCAGCAGTGGACTGCTATAGGTTAATGCTGATGATGATGATGATGATGACTAACGTACAACATATAATGTAAATTAAAAGTATGCCCGTCTTTAAAAATCAGCAAATTTCAAGTAGATTGCCTACAGGATAAAGATGCGAATTTTTCTAAAGAAAAACCGTACCTGCGTCAAAAATGACAGCAACCACCTCACGGCTTCATCTCTATTGGTTCCGTTAACAACTTCACAGTTGAACACAGTGAAATCGTTCCCTCGTGTATTGGAGTTTGTTAGTCCAGAATTATGAAGTGCCAGCCCTATTACACCTTAGCCATATCGGCGTACCGAGGATCGTACTTTTATGAGCAACATCAGCAAGGCCCAGCAGCGATTAAAATCTGACAAGGATTAATATTTTACGCGAATTGTTAATGGCAGTAAAGCTTAATGGTTTGGTTAAGTAATGGTAAAGATTCACGTGGTACCACTGTGAGCCAAACAAGTTTAACGAAAAAGCGATTAGTTGGTGTATTAGGCTGTTTAAAGTCCACTGAATTTAACATGAAGATCCCTTTTTTTTGTGCTTTCTCCCAGTGGAAAGGATTATGAAAGTTGTTTTAATCCACAGTGGCTTTAAGACGTAGGTCAAATTATTGCTTCAAGTACTTAAACCAGTTGTTTTGTGTTACATGGTCAATATCCGATAGATTTTTCCTGCTTAATCCATAGCCATTATAACGTGTATGCCACTTTTTTTTTTCTTTGAGTGCCTTCTCCCGGTGGAGAGGATTATGAAAATGTTTTTAATCCACAGTGGCTTTAAGACGTAGGTCAAATTATTACTTCAGTTACTTAAACCAGTTGTTTTGTGTTACATGGCCAATATCCGGTAGATTTTTCCTCCTTAATCCATAGCCATTATAACGTGTATGCCACTACCAACCTTGAGATATGAAGTTGAAGTTTCAATTGAATTGTATAACTATTATCCCCCTCTTCGTACCGCAACGCATTACTGTTTCGCTCGAGAAATAGACAGGATGGCGGTACCTATCCGTGCTGGTCTAGTATACGCCCTAATAATTACATATTTAACTAAAAATTGTTTTCCCGTTTAATTTCGGGTGTCTAATGTAACTATATTATTTCCGTTTGGCTTACTGCGCAGTTTTCGTGGTCGCAGACGACTCGCTGAAACCGAAGAAAATACTTATAGCTTATTAGCTTCTTATACCTTAGCTAGTAGTAGTAGAGTAGCTTATAGCTTAGGTAATTACAAAAAAAGGTAAAAAGCAGAAAAAAAACAGGATGAAAGTAGAGTTGTTGTGGTAAATTTTTGGAGTTTGGAGACATTTTGTTGATGAAAGAAATTAGTTAGGTGGTGGTAGGACATCTTGTGAGTCCGCAAGGGTAGGTACCACCAACCTGCCTATTTCTGCCGTGAAGCAGTAATGCGCTTCGGTTAGAAGGGTGGGTCAGCCGTTGTAACTATGCCGAGACCTTAGAACTGATATCTCAAGGTGGGTGGTCTATGGGCTCCAATAAACACTTAACATCAGGAGGGCTGTGAGCTCGTCCACCCATCAAAATTTGAATTCAGGTTCAACAGACCAGTTCACCTACCCTCAATATTGTCAAGCTTAGGCTCAGGACTTCCAATATGCGGCCAACTGTTTGTACTATCCGTATGAAATTTTCGAATGTGACTAATGTTTAAATTGACTGCAAGCTTCTAAATTGCCACGTTCTAGAAACTACCGTTCTGATCCCGCGGGGTTTCCGCGTGCTGACAAGCATCCGGAGACCGATCTCGGCTGTCACCTGCTTTGCTAACGGGAGCAGTAATGAAAGGATGTTTGGCTCAGCGTAAACGTCAATTACTAGACTTGTAAGACGTGGTTATACAAGTATTATCTGTGACTTTCCTATTTGCTTTTGAATTAAACAGGCGTTTTCTTTTTTTTTTTTTTAATTGTTTATTGTTTGCTGCCATCTTGTGACATGAGTTCTAAGACACAATTTAAAAATACGACGCCTGTTTCACCCTTGAAACTGAAAGGCGGTCTGCTTTATGGCAGAAACGGGTAAGCTAAGACGGTACACCGTCCGGTTCATTCGTATTTTTTTATTGCTTACATGGATGGACGAGCTCACAGCCCACCTGGTGTTAAGTGGTTACTGGAGCCCATAGACATCTACAACGTAAATGCGCCACCCACCTCGAGATATAAGTTCTAAGATCTCAGTATAGTTACAACGGCTACCCCACCCTTCGAACCGAAACGCATTACTGCTTCACGGCGGAAATAGGCGGGGTGGTGGTACCTACCCGTGTGGACTCCCAAGAGGTCCTACCACCAGTGATTACGCAAATTATAATTTTGCGGGTTTGATTTTTATTACACGATGTTATTCCTTCACCGTGGAAGTAAATCGTGAACATTTGTTGAGTACGTATTTCATTAGAAAAATTGGTACCCGCCTGCGGGATTTGAACACCGGTGCATCGCTACATACGAATGCACCGGACGTCTTATTCTTTAGGTCACAACGACTTCAATCTAGAGATGCAATGCGAATCCCGCAGGCGATTACTTTCACGGTGAAGGAATAACATCGTGTAATAAAAATCTAGTTGTGTTCTCTCACGAAATGTATAGCTATAGAGATAATTATCGTTTGACACTAATTACGCGACATGAGACCTTATGTTGTAAAGGCATAATCGTTTTAACATAAAAACTGCATCAAAGTAAAGTTAGCCGTTGTCGTTCGTGTCACAGTACAATTTAGATTGCTAAATAGTTGTAGATACGTCATTACGAGATGCGTGTGCAGGTGATTCGTGCAAAAACTCAATGAGATCACCGCCGCAGTGTCGTCGGAACGTGACGGTAATTGATCAACAAGTTAGATCATAGTGGAGACAGTAACCATAGTTTATTTTTATGAGTAGACTGAGGTAGGTATGTGATTGCTACCAGCAGGCAGTCGAGTGCTATTTACTGCATTTAAAGTTTAAATTTGGACAGAATCTCATGACAAAAAAACTTCTTTAGCTATTTTAAAAATAATTGAATTTTAATTAAAACATCGAATTGTTGATACTAATACCAAATAAAACGCACTTTCAATTACATGTATGGAAATCGTCGTGCAAGGTAGAGGGGGAAGAGGTCGACCGAAGAAGATATGGATGGAGTGTGTGAATGACGATATGAGAGAGAGAGGAGTGAGTGTTGAGATGACGGCTGATAGAAGAGAATGGAATAGAAAAATTCGCTGTGCCGACCCCACCTACTGGGATAAGGTGTAGACAAAGAAGACTTACAAAGATCGGGTCGGGTATTAAGCGAAATATCGGTTAAACCAAATGGCTTTTCACCCCCGATATGTACAGTACGTACGAGAACTTGTCCCCTTAGCGGAAATGCGCAGTTTCCGGATCGAGCAGGAGTTAATGATGGACCATGACTTTTGATGTGACAAATTTTTTCGTGACTTTTAGGCGATGGCCTATGTAGCGTATGTATATAAGTTAACGACAAAACAGAAAATCACGACCTTATTCCAAACACGCTGGATTTAAAAGGATGTTCCAATCTCGAATAAAGGCTGGGATTAAAAATTTTCAATTTTTGTGTTCTTTATTGTTTAATTACCTTTTATGGTTAAATATTGTTGTAACAATATATACCGGACACATCGAAAATTGATTTTTATATATAACAAAGCCGATAATCTCGCTTTTGTTCATAGTAATTCTAGTCCAAAACCCGAAAAAATAAGTTTACGAGTTAATCTGCTGCTACTCGGAACTTCTCCGTTTCACTTATAGTGAACTTCCAGAGATCATTTTCGACACACACTCTGTATCTTTAAAATTAACTCACCTCCACGGAATTTTCTTGTATTGAAATTGAATTTTGAATTGAATCAAGTTAAAATCTTTTCTTTAATAAATTCTTTGTCGTTTATCCTCCGAGTAAAGATGTCAATGAAAATTAACCATTAAATTAAATACAATGTTTTCGATCGTAAAATTATGGTGCTATTAGCCAGAGATCCGCAATCCATGGATTTGATATGGCCTCTGATGACAGATAGCCTGAGAATGAATGAGCATTCCCAAGGTTGCTTGAATTCTAGCACTATCTTTTGTTTCATCAGAATGTTTTAACAAAAAACAAATGATAGTTTAAAAAAACTAACAAAATACGCTATTACAGAAAATCCAATTAAAAAATAGAAAATAAATTTTAATAAATTTGAATTAAAAATAGTGTAAGAAAAAATGATTTTATTGTAAAAAAAGCGTCGGGTGCATGGTATCAGTAGTTATAAATATTATTTATTTTTCATTTTTTATAATAGTTGAAATTCAATCTTTTCAATTTTTTTTTAATGTTGAATTGTCATCGGTCCTTAATAAGTATACCAAATTTCGAGTTAATCGGACGTTTTGAAGGGGGTTAAAATCATGTTGAAAGATTCCGTTACAAACATACATACATACATCTGAAGCTAATAAAAGCGTATTAAAATAGTAAACAATAGCTTTGAGTAAGAAAACAAAAAATAATGACAAAAGTCAAATATTCTATTACAAGTTGAGTTTTTAAGACTTGCACCATCCTATCTATAAAAGTAGTTTGAAAGCTTTGAGGAAACAGGTGTGCATTCACCTAATGAGCGTCTGTCTACATTTAGTGTCCAACATATATTTGAGGAGGTCATTAGATAGTATTAATGTCGAAGGCTGGTGTATGAAAGTAAAGTAGACTTTATTACAATTTTGTAACGGTCGGTTATTGTAGATTCTCTATCATTCACAGGGGGATCAGAATTTTGTCTACACGACAGAAGTATTTCCCGAGAATGATCTTAATTAATGATTATAATTATTAGGCGTTACTTTTCATTTGTTTTCTTATACATTTACTTCAAACTAGTGATCCCGCAGTAACCGAAATTCGACTATAATTTATTTAAATTATATGTTTCAACAATATTATGGTTTTATCGTCAGATTATACTTCTATAATCACAGATTTCGCCAAGACTACACTTTAAACAAAATATATTAATAAAGACAAAGAATATTTAATCTATTCTCAATTTGACCACAGGCTATACGAAAAGTTTGACAATACCTAAACAAAGATTATATTTGTGTACACACATGTGTGTGTCAAATACATGGTAGTGTGTTTAATGTTTTTTTTATTGATTTAATGCATAATTTACAAAAAATATTAGTATTCTGCACTCCTTCTCTATATTCTTTATAAGTGTGGAAAATGTCATACTCCTCCGTCCGCGCAATTTTCGTAAGAAGGGGTACAAAGTTTTTGTTTCACGTATTAATATTATATTATAGGTCCCGCAGTAGTCGAAATTCGACTATAATTAATTGGAATTGTAAGTTTGTACACTATTATGATTGTATTTTATACTTCTATAATGACAAATTTCGCCAAGACTACACTATAAAAAATATTAACAAAGACAAACAATATTTAATCTCAATTAGACAACAGACGTCAAGAACAAAAGTTTGACAATAAATAGTATGCATGCGTGTGTGTGTCAAATACATGGTATGTAGTGTGTGTAATGTTTTCTTTATTGATTTAATGTATCTTTTATGCATTATTTTAAAAAAATATTAGCATTGTACACTTCTTCTCTATATTCTCTATAAGTGTGGAAAATTTCATACTCCTTCGTCCGCGCAATTTTCGTAAAAAGGGATACAAAGTTTTTGCTTCACGTATACGTAATATATAGATAGATTTTTCACTGATAGCGACAGAGCTACCCGCTGCCTCTGCATGATTAAAATGAATATATTAACCTTTATAGTTAAATCTCGTGTTCATTTCATGATCGTTAGGGTAACTAGAGTTTTTATCAAAGAAATATAATGTGAACTTCAGAATATGTACTACATTGAATGTTTCTTTGTGTTTTCAGTGGCTTTCTTTTGTTTGGCTATCTATCTGCTAGTAGCCTGAGGGGCTTTTCCAGCTTCACATCGACTGGCAGGCGAGCTTACGGTGCTCAGCCAGAAATAGCTTGCTAAAATCTGTCCTAGCAAGCAAGAGCAGTGCTTCGTTGGATCTACTACTGGATCGCAATCGCGATCCGCTGCGAAGGTATCTTTTATTGCAAATTAAATTTCGTAAAGTTCCTTTTGGCACTTATTAATAAAGGTTTTTATTACAATGTGGCGGGTAGTCACATACAACACAAGATATTTGACAAATGCCGTATGGTTTTTACTGGTGGAAGGACCTCTTGTGAGTCCGCGCGGGTAGGTACCACCGCCCTACCTATTTCTGCCGCGAAGCAGCAATGCGTTTCGGTTTGAAGGGTGGGGCAGCCGTTGTAACTGTAATTATAACCTTAGAACTCATATCTCAAGGTGGGTGGCACATTTACGTTGTAGATATCTATGGGCTCCAGTAACCACTTAACACCAGATGGGCTGTGAGCTCGTCCACTCATCTAAGGAATAAAAAAAAAAAAAACTTGACAACAGATGGAACGCGACTGGTTTCAAAAAGCACACATTACTTTTTCATATTTTATTTGCAAGCGCATTTTTTTGTTCACTGAATAAAAAGGTCTTATGTTTTACACTGAATATGTTATTTATCGATACAATAATTGAGTTGTAAGTCACCTTGAGTGACAGTCTACTCGAGTCAGACGTACCAGCTATTCTAGTGATGTGATGACCATCAGATTTCTTCGAGATAAACTGGAGTAATCGATTCATCATTCAGGAGACAGACGGACAGACACATAAGCGCTTCAACGACAATGACCTCCCAAGATGTACAGATAACCTTATGTCAGTTTATACTGTACCGATGGTCGACTTAGATGAATGAAAATTCAATCTTATAAGTTTTAATTTCAAGGGCTACTTTACGTTAACAATTTATATGAACAGTTTATTTTAATCCGACAAGTTATTTAACATGAGAATCGGTTGAATTAGCATCTAATTTGTTAACTTGTCTTCGGATATTCATTGATGTTTGTGAAAAGACTTTCACTGGTCGATTGGTCTAGTGATTATTTAATTTAACTGTAGACTTAATACCATACGGTCAGTGTCAAACATATTTTGTTTTCGTTCGATGTTAAAGTCTTAATTGTATTTCTTTTTTATTTATTTATTGCTTAGGTGGGTGGACGAGCTCATGGCCCTCCTGAGGTTAAGTGGTCACCGGAGCCCATAGACATCTACAACGTAAATGCCGCCATCTACCTTGAGAGTTCTAAGGTCCCAATTATTACAGTACAACGGCTGCTCTACCTTTCAAAACGATACGCATTACTGCTTCACGGCAGAAATAGACAAGGTAGTGGTACCTACTCGTGCGGACTCAAAATACGTCCTACCATCAATAATTACGCAAATTATAATTTTACTGGTTTGATTTTTATTACACGATGTTATTCCTTTACCGTTGAAGTCAATCGTGAACATTAAAATTTGTTAAGTACGTATTTCATTACAAAAATTTACCTGTTTGCGGGATTGTAACACCGGTGCATCGCAAGATACGAATGCACCGGCCATCTTATCTTTTAGGCCACAACGAATTCATACTTGTATCGCTCTTCAAACTGGAACGCATCTTTGGTTTGCAGCTGAAATAGTCAGGATGGTAGTACTCACACCTGGTGACAATAGGCATCATCATCATCATCAGCCTTTAACTGCCCACTGCTGGACATAGGCCTTCCCCAATGTCTTCCACATAATGCGGTCCCCCGCCTTCCGCATCCAACGACTTCCCGCCGTGCGCACTAAGTCGTCAGTCCACCTGGTTGGAGGACGCTCCTGGTACCCATCCGTGGCCTCCATTCGAGGACTTTCCTCCCCCACCTGGCGTCGCTGACTCGACAGATGTGACCGGTCCATTACCACTTCAGCCTGCTAACTTTGAGAGCAATTTGAGACAATAGGCATGCCACCTGTTAATTCCGGGTGGGGTTCGCAGTATCTCAATCTCTGGTGGCTTTTCTAGTCACCTTTACGACACCCACGGAAAGAGGTGGGTGATGTTATTCTAGGTGTTATTCATGGTGTTCTATACAGAAATACTGACACTAAATAGGCATTAAATTCGAATTCTTTGCAGATTCCGTGATCATTGATGAATGATCCCAAGATCGAACTGTGGAACTGTTTTTATTCAAACAAGTGATTCCTATCATATAATATCGAATTCTTATTACCGAAAAGAATTCGCTTAAAGTTTTTCACGAAAATTTCAGAAATATTTAAGTAGATTAGTAACAAATTCGCATGCAAACTAAATATTTGTTCAAAATAATTATGTATTTAAAATACTTGAAGTTCGTTTCGGAGATTGTACGTAATAAAATTGCAACGTTTTTAAAGTTATTGGGGACATAAAAAAGCCACAAATAAAGAGATGCAGAAGGTTTGATTGTCTTGTATTTTTACATAGATACATGATTTCACGTAAATTTAATACGTGACCCTGACGAATTATTGCCAAAGATATTTCTACTGCGAAGTAACGTGAGTTTTGGAACGTTCGTATTTATAGTGGACATAATATATTGCAGCCGAGACATTAATCTTATGTCTCTACACAGCGGCTGGAGGTAGGACGTCTTGTAAGCCCGCATGGATAGGTACCACCGCTCTGCCTATTTCTGAAGTGAAGCAGTAATGCATTTCGGCTTGAAGGCTGGGGCAACCGTTGTAGTATAAGCCTGAGATTTAGAACTCAAGATGGGAGGCGGCGTTTACGTTGTTGTCTATGTCTCCGGTAAACACTTAAAATCAGGTGGGACGTGAGCTCGTCTACCCGTGATCTCAGCAAAAATAGCAGCACTCAAATTGTTAATTTCTCTTGACCGTAAGGGGTTATTTCTTGTGTATTGGAGCTTAGTGTATCGGATTAAAAATATTTGATTTTCGAGTTGTATGACGTGAATTTTCAGTATTCATCTATATATGTATATAAAAATGAATTGCTTTTCGTTAGTCTCGCTAAAACTCGAGAACGGCTAGACCGATTTGGCTAATTTTGGTCTTGAATTATTTGTGGAAGTCCAGAGAAGGTTTAAAAGGTAGATAAATATGAAAGTGCTCGGAATTAGATAAAAATAACAATTTTGTTTTTCCTTTAATGTGTCCCCCGTCGGTCAGACTCCTTTTGTTTGTTTTAAGTTTATTTTATACAAAAGTTTAGGTCTTTTATTTATCGATTGAGGCACTACGAAGTCTGCCGGGTCAGCTAGTAACATATGAAAAAAAAACCAGGCGTGGTCGTTTATTTATTATTTTAATTACGTTTTTAATTAAAATTAAGTCTTCTTTTCGATTTTATCTTGTGTTACCCGCAAGCCAGACTATTTAGTTTGGCGTAGCAATCGCGCGAACAGATTTATAACTTCCAACTCCGGTGTTGTTTGAATCTACGTTTGATATTGCAACCGCCAATGTTATATTTCACATTTGCACATTTGCACATTTATGCTTCTACGTGCGTATCTATATATAAATATACCGAGATAAATCAGTTCAGTACTAGATTCTCTTCTTTTTGTTAATTGAAGTTCTTCTCATTGTTTGACTAGGTATTGGCGAGTTTTAGTTTCTTTGTACAAGTTATTCGTTCACTTTTTCGGAAAAATACGATATTTTTAAACAAAAGTGAAAATTTAGTACATAAAATTAATTTAAGTCTCGAGTTGTCACTGATTAAGGTCGTATTGCGATCATTTTATTACTATCTATAAATATCAGAAAAAATATTATTAGCATCCTCTAATTTTATTGAAGTACATGTGAGTGCTTGTAAAATCCCATGCTTACGCCAGATTTAACTGGTAGAGATTTATCTATGGTATTGTTTTTTTTTCCTACCTAAGCTGATGGTCTAGAGAGACCACGTCAGCGTCGCCGGGCTAGTAGTAGGTGAGCTCACGGGACTCAAACCTGACGATGTTGCTAACACGAACTCTAGCAAGAGCCGTGCTTCGCAAAATCTACCACCAGATCGGAATCGCGACCTACTGAGAAGACCCGGCGAGAATCTCAGTGGGCTGTATCTATAGGTTAGTTTCCTCTTATGTGTTGAGATTTTGTTTGTGCAATAGTATGTTTATCTATTTTAATTACGATTTTCTAGTAAATGTCTGTTTTAGTAAGCTATAGGTGCTGTGCTCCTCGTATTAGGGTATAAGGTGTTAGGTATTAGAGTATTATTCGATATTAGGTAAATAAAAAAAACAAGTTAAGGGTTATTAGAACTGATATGAATTACACCGATATCTTAATACTATTATTATACCGTACTTTGGAATCGCAAAAAAGCGAGCAATTATTGATTTTTTTTTTATTGCTTAGATGTATGGACGAGCTCACAGCTTACCTGGTGTTAATTGGTTAGCGGAGCCCATAGACATCTACAACGTAAATGACGCCACCTTCAGATATGAGTTCTAATGTCTCAAAATAGTTACAACGGCTGCCCCACACTTCAAACCGAAACGCATTACTGCTTCACGGCAGAAATAGGCAGGGTGGTGGTATCTACCCGTGCGGACTCACAAGAGGTACTACCACCAGTAAATTAGAAGATTCTAGTTCGAATAATAAGTGGTTACTATATAAACAAACAAAAAAACAACATATAGCAGCAGTAGATACAGGAGCTAATTCTAGTGTCATAAATCTTCAGGGAGGAAACAGGACGATGTGTTTATATGGGCAAAAAGCCATTCGCTTTTCCTCCTAAGATATAAATAGGCATTAAGTATCAAGGTTATACTGACACAGCAGACTACCATTCCAATTACAAAATGATATTATAGTTTAGATTTTGTTTATTGTTTAGACGGGGGTACGAGCTCTCGGTCCAACTGGTGTTAAGTGGTTACCGGAGCCCATAGAGGTCAACCATGAAACGCCACCACCCATCTCGAGACGTGTGTTCTAAGCTATTATCTATTATGAGCTGAGCTATTATCCTACCACTAGTAATAATAAAATATAAAAATTATAAAGATAAAAATGCTGTCAAAAATGAGCTTCATTTTCAAATTTGGAGCAAACATGTACTGAAGTTAGTTATTTCCTAATATTTTTTAAAGTAATGATAGATGTTAACATCAATTATACATTAAGATATTAGTTAGAAGGTTACTAAGGGATCAGGTGTGATATCGCATTACACAGATCGCCTCATGTGAGCGAAGATATACTTCCGCGTACACAACCTTGAATCATAATAAGGTTATTGAAGGAAACCATAAATATATATTTTTCATTTTAATACATTTTATCCAGGTGAACTAGATCTGGAAGATCTCCAGTAATATCCGGGCCAGATCTGGAAGCGGATCGCGAGCAGGGAAATCCTCGGGAGCATGGGCGATCTTACCAATAGTACTGCATACACATCATCAGCACAACCACGACCGCTCTGACAAGAGTGTCCGACTACGAAGAAGGAGGCGAACGAGCTCACAGCCTACTTGGGTTTAATTGGTTACCGGAACCCATAGACATATATAACGTAAATGCCGCCGCACATCTTGCGATATGAGTTCTAAGGTCTTAGTATCGGCTGCCCCACCCTTCAAACCGTGCGGACTCACAATACCCGTGCGGACTCACAATGCGCCCTACCATCAGTAATTACGCAATTTATAATTTGGGTTTGATTTATTTAATACGCGATGTTATGCATCAAAATCCGTTGCGTAGTTTTAAAGATTTAAGCATACATAGGGATATAGAGACAGGGGGAGCGACTTTGTTTTATACTATGTAGTGATTAACTTTCCCACTCTTCAAAGCGGAACACACGACTGCTTGGCGACAAAACATGTAGGATGGTGGTACCTTCCCGTCCGGGCTTACAAAGCTCGATATTTCAATGTAAGCTCAAAACGACTCACCGAGGTCATGTAATACAACATAATAATATGTAATTGATTGTCAGTATGTAATCGTCCTAGAGGCAACCTTAGTCGGTGTCTAAGAAGTTTAACCTCTAAAATACAAATAGACTTATATAACTGTTCAAAGACGAACAAGTGCTAATTGCGTTATGAAATTTCAGCTTTTAACTTCCTAAACGACGTAAAGAAAAACTTTAGCTGGCCGGGGTCTGATAACGTTCTACGCTCATCTATTTTTGAGTTTGTTGATACGTTTGTTTCGGATATAGATCAAAACTTTGCTTGAAACTCTAAGTTTATTTTCAATTAAAATACTCTTACATCAAAATTTTTTTTTTTTTAATAATAATTATTATGTTATAATACATTGTGTATTAATTGTATGTATATTTACGGATATTGTATTTATGTACATATGTGTGCATATATTTATATGTATAAATGGATTGGTACACCGCGCGTAGTTCGTTTCCAAATGATTCTTGTCCACCTGATGGTTGTCTGGAAGAGATCGCTCTTAGCGATAAGACCGCCAATTGTACTTTTTAGTATTTAATGTATCGCACTGTTTATCTGTTTTTTGGTGTACAATAAAGAATACTCTCTCTCTCTCTCTCTCTCACTCTTACAGATCTCAAGATAATTTAATTTTGTCATTATATTATTACCGACGTTTCGAATACTTTACGGTTTTCGGCATTTTGCGGTTTACGTAAGGACTTTTTGGCGGGAACGCGAGCAGTGAAGTTGTGTGATTTGTTTTATTTTGTCTATTTAGTGTTTCTTCAGGTTTAAATGTGTAATAACGGTGGTTTATTAACTGTTTAATATCTGTGAAAGTGCACAAATGTGGGAAAATTAAACAAAGCTGCTGGACGTAACTTCTCGGGTTCCTCCAAAAAGTCCACTGAAAATATCTCAGTAAATGACCACCATTTTACTGCGATTATATTTCGTCCCAGTTGATTAATGTCTCAAATTAATCATCTTCATTTCATTTCACTCCATATTATCATTTTTCATAAAATTAAGAAAATAAAGTAAAATAAGACATGACTTAAAGGTCTTAGTTACCAGGTCATAAAATCTCTTAAAAAAAAAACGGTTTACGTAAAGTTGTTTTAATTATGTCTTATGTCAATTCGTTTCGATGTAAATTCTACATTACAACCATAAGACAGCACACATGAAAAGGCAAAGGGGGGAAAGTGAAGCGTTTAGTGCGGAGCATATCTCTCCTATCACCCTCGCCCTCGGGACGCCGGACCGGCGGTCGTCGGCGCTACGACCACCAGCCCTCTCGGTAGGCAGGCTATCCGAAGCCCGCCTAGATGGGGCCGGTTAGAATGAATTATCCCACGGAATACTCCGCTGGGTCAGAACCAGCGCGGGTCGAGGATAGCCGGCCTTCCGTCACAAGGAAGCTCTTACGTAAAACGCGTCCACAGCAGCTTGTACATCGTCTTCTTAGGCCCCCCTCGCCGGTTCCCAGACCGACAATGTCGCTTAAACCAAATAGTCTTTCACCTGTCGATATGCATACAGCACAAAGTAATATTCAATTTTCGACGAATAACCATAGAAAACGGTAAAAGTATTTTTACTTGTTCGTATTTCGAGTTTTGTTTTTTTAAACGCATGTGTACGGAGCCTAAATTTTACAACTGCGTTTACCTGTTTGTCGGATGCTGTGTTTATTGACAAACGGGTTTCAATTAGGATGTTTAACACTCGGTTACGTGAACGGTAGTTAAATGGCTTGTTAAGTAATCGTTTATAAAGGTGCGACATCGTTAGTCAATTTTTAAGCTGTACAAATAGGCAATACTTAATTGGAATTTAATTGGTAGTGCCGGTGTGTATAGATATCGCAATGTGTATGCCGTTATCCATCTCAATAAAGTCTGAGAGAAATAGTTACTACGAATTAACTTCGCCGGATCTTCTTAGCGGGTCGCGATTCCGATCCGGTGCTAGATTTATTCGCGAAGCAGCTGATCTTGAATTGTTAGATGTCATTCGGAGGCGCTCGAACAGCTGTTAGTAAATCCCACCTTGGCTGAGCCTTTGCTCGCCCACCTGTCCTAGTGAAACTAGAAAGTCTTCTGGGTCACAAGTAAAAAATATATATAGTGGGATCATATTATGGCTTGGCTACCAGTAATTGCGCAGATTTATAAACATTGCAGACTTGATTTTTATTATACGACACCGTTCTCGTTTTGCACAAGACTTCCTTGAGCATTACGTTGATTTTGTCTGCAATTGTTATTTATCTGTCTGCGGTATTTGAACACGGACGCGGTCTGATCGCTCGTACATGCCTTAAATCCTTCTGCGAGCATACCCGATCCTGTAGACCGAATGGTAAACAGTCGACGTCGTCCTAAACACGACATTACGGATCCTCCCGATCCATTAACGGTGCTTTTAAGTACCACAGGCACCGGTCACCGTACTCATCGAACCCGTCGCTTGCGGCGAAGGGCTCGACGAGTGAATTAACCCATATACACAGTCCACTGAATTTCTCGCCGGATCTTCTCAGTGGGTCGCGTTTCCGACCCGGTGGTAGATTCTGCGAAGCACTGCTCTTGCTAGGGCCAGTGTTAGCAACACTTCCGATTTGAGCCCCGTGAGCTCACCTACATGTTAGGGTGAAGCTGAAATAGCCTCTCAAGGCTACCAGCATAGGTAGGAAAAAAAAAACTGCTGCGATTATTGTATTAACTCCTACGATCGGTATCAAAGACTTTCAATTGTTTCCCTAACTAATCTGGTAATTAATATCTTTCATAATCTAACTCTCTGTATGCATCAATTAAAAGTCATGAAATATTTTCAAAACCTCACATTTTCAACTCATAGTGCTTCGTAACATAAATTTTACTACTGTAAACTATTACCAAAGAATAACAGGGGTCATCGCCTTCAATGTAATTGCTGACAGTATTTCGCTCCTTAAAGACCATAATTGTTACCGTTTCTCATCTACAGCAAATAAGCCTTAAGACAAACGTGATATGGTCTATAATTGATTTTTGTTTGATAAGAGAGAACGTAAACTTATATTTGTGCGTTTCCGAAGTGGCATTGACACGATACGTGATGGTCATTGAACATGAATTTGGACACGAACGGCATGTCTAGTATTTATTGTGTGTGAGCTTTGAATTATTTATTGATGTGTGTACGAAAATAAATAAAAAATGTATATTACTCTTACTTATTCCGTTCGTAAAGGTTGGTATCTTTTTTTTTTAAATGCATACAATAGGGAAATGGATTGCATTCTTTTAAGATCTTCCTTTTGTCGATGTCTCCAAAGTGAAAAATTACATCCATAGCTATACGGGAATCTAGTATTTACTCGAATTGAATATTATTTTATTGCTTAGATGGGTGGACGAACTTACAGCCCACGTGGTGTTAAGTGGATATCGGAGCCCACAGATATCTACAACGTAAATGCGCCACCTACCTTGAGATATAACTTCAAAGGTCTCAGTATAGTTTAGAACGGCTGCCCCATACTTCAAGCCGAAACGCAATACTGCTTCATGGCAGAAATAGGTGGGGTGGTGGTACCTACCCATGCGGACTCACAAGAGGTCCTACCATCAGTAATTACGCAAAATATAATTTTGCGGGCATAATTTTTATTACACGATGTTATTTCTTCATTAGAAAAATTGTTATCCGCCTGCGGGATTCGAAAACCGGTGCATCGCAAGATACAAATGCACCGGACGTCTTATCCTTTAGGCCACAATGTCTTCATCACATGATATTCGATTAGAATATGGTTTTCTTATTAGGTTACTAACGTCATTTCTTGTTTTTAGCCGCTCTCAATAGAGCAGGATAGGGAAAAGTGTTTTTATGAACTGAAAATAAGATTGCGAAAGACCTCAATCGAAATTCCTTTTTTTTTCAAATCAAATTAAGAGAACTTTGTCTGAATTTTTTAGTTTTAATTTTGTTTTGACCAAAAATAATTTTTGCTGGATGTCAGATTAAGATGTTATAAATATACAGTCTGTGTCGTACAAGAATTTATTTTTTTATTTTTTTAACAATTTGTTTAGGAGGAGATTAAAAAATGCAGAAGCACGAGGCTGGTAAAGACCCAGGGCGGAAACAGCAGACCACGCTAACTAATACGGACAAAAGCTCACACTCAACTCAGATGAAATTGCTCACGCAATTACAAGTCTCAAAAAAAAAAAAGAACGAAAATTATAAAGATTGGTAGAAAATTACCCTTTTGAAAGTTAACCTTTTATCGATACGCGTTCGGATGTTGTAATTCAATATCGATATTCTATCAATATAATAAATCGATTCGACAACACGATTACGCCTGACACACAATTCACAAAGAAAGTTTTTTTTCATTGCCCTTGTAGGCAGACAGACGAGTATCAGATGTCAATCGAAATTGACAGTCATAAAGTTTTATAAAATGCATTAAATAATACAGATTATATTCTATGACGTATTTATATAGAAGCGACGCATAGCGAAGCATTACACATCTCTCGAGTTAAGATGTTTGGGTGATCGGTCCTTGATACGTGCGCAAAATTCGATAAACATGTCGTTCAAAGATTCCGTTACATAGAAAAGTATATACATACCAAGCCGTTTAAAAGCATGCTAAAAAGAAAGTCCGCACTTCGAACGTCAAACTCATAAAGGCCTGTAGACAGTGTAACATGACATAAGACAAGGAAACGTGACGTAAGACAACAGACAAGCCGGTTGTAAATGATCATATCCGCGTGGGACCGCTTTCTTGCGCGTGTACGCATTCATACGATAAATAACCGTGCGCGGTTTGGTTTGGTGTGTAATAGTGTGAAATCTTAGCAGTTTTTTATTTTTTTTATTGCTTAGATGGGTGGACGAGCTCACAGCCCACCTGGTATTAAGTAGGTACTGGAGCCCATAGACATCCACAACGTAAATGCGCATTACTGCCTCACGGCAGAAATAGGCAAGGTGGTGGAACCTACCCGCGCGGACTCACAAGAGGTCCTACCACCAGTACACCAGTGTGTAAGGCATTTTTTACGAATATTATTTTAATTGATTCTTGACGAATTAAATGTACACGACAATGCCGCTATTCACTTTAAAACTTAAGTTCGTAGTCTAAGCGGTTTTATTAACAACTGTCCCAATCAATACGATGCGCGATTCTTAATTCATCCTTCAAGGCATTATTTTAATGTTTATGCAAACGAGTCAAACACTATTGATGTCGAGTTCGTTTATTATATTTTTCAATTTCAGTAATTTCAAATACTCAACCGTTTTCACAGATTAAAACCAATCACGAAACAGCAGATTGAATCGTAAAAGAATTTTTAAATTATCATTAATAATGTCATTACTACTGTCATAATTAAAACTACTTTTACGATTTAATCTAGCGTTTAAAATAATAATTTTCTTGTCATTTACAAGTATGTAAAGTATTCGAAACGTCAGATATACATAACAATTGTACATAACAAACACGAGATTAAACCGTAAAATTAGTTTTAAATATGTCCAAGATTAATTGAAACCGAAGAACTAAGAAATATGATCACAATCTTCCTGTTAGTGCCAAAGTCTCTGTAATAAGAGAGACTTTGTTATTATGGTTAGGAATTTATTGATAACCATTTTCGAACCATTTTCTATACATCATAAGCTACGTATCTAGAGAGAAAAACAAGCATAAAGATGATAAGTATATTTAAATACTTATCCAAAGTAAATATAAAGACACTGCCTCGAAAGAATTCTGTGTTGCAGAGCTTGTGAGACGGTCTTATATTGTTAAAATTCGACTTCCATTTCACCAAATCATGATGGTTGATGGCATCTACGTTGTGATATGAAGATGAGGTGGATCGTGAGGATTTCCTTCCTATCCAATGCGTTAGTAAAATGGCATTGTTACGCCTATTAGTCAACCCACGAATTTAGTACGCTAGTAGGAAGATCAGGATGTTTGTGTGGTGACACATAGCTGTGAGTGGACGTGAATGTGTGGGTATCCTCCAAAATAGTATGTAGTATAAGTTAAATGCGTCAAGTTATAACGCCTTGTGAAATATGTTTAGTAAGTGTAATTAATATTACACTTACTAAACAAACTAATGTTTCCTCTACGAAAAAACAATAAATCAAATTAGTTAAACAACTATTTCAGTCTATAACAATCAAAATAATACATTTAATAAGGTATGTACCAGCTGTTTTATCAATTTAATATTGATTGTACAAATAAATAACATTAAAATGTATTTTACATGTTATTATAATGACTAGAGGTCCCGCAGTAGTCTAAATTCGACTATAATTAATTGGAATTGTAAGTTTGTACACTATTATGATTGTATTTTATACTTCTATAATCACAAATTTTGCCAAGGCTACACTATATAACAATATATTAAAAAAGACCACAAAGACAAACAATATTTAATCTATTCTCAATTGACCACAGACCTCAAGAACAAAACTTTAACAATAAATAGTATGCATGCGTGTGTGCGTCAAATACATGGTATGTAGTGTGTGTAATGTTTTCTTTATTGATTTAATGTATCTTTTATGCATTATTTAAAAAAAAAAATAGTATTGTGCACTTCTTCTCTATATCTATACTAATATTATAAAGAGGAAAGATTTGTTTGTTTGTTTGTTTCGAATAGGCTCCGAAACTACTGGACTGATTTGAAAAATTCTTTTTCCATTAGAAGCCGACATTGTCCCTGATGAACATAGGCTACTTTTTTTAATTTTTTTTAATTTTTTTTTTTGTTTCATGTGTGTTTTAATGTTTCCGAAGCGAAGCGAGGGCGGGTCGCTAATTCTCTATAAGTGTGGAAAATTTCATACTCCTCCGTCCGCGCAATTTTCGGAAAAAGGGATACAAAGTTTTTGCTTCACGTATTAATATATAGATAAGCAACGTATATTGAAACAAAACTTTACGAGTTAAATACTTAAAAGTCTATTCCAGATACACGTTTATAGCTAATATGTAAAATCTATCGTATCCAGAATGAAAAATAAAAACACGCACCACGGTTTAGCGTTTGTTGTATGCAGAATGTTAATAGGACCATTGCTAATGCGGTTTGTTTTACACTTTCCCTGATTTCTACATGTAGTTTGAGCTAACAACGCATTCTGTGATAGGTTGTTGAGTGCATTTAAAATAAAATAAAAACGTGTATGCATGCGACGTGGATTTTTATGATTTTAAGCCTAACTCATAAATACTAAACGTATAAATATAACATATTCTAAACCGCTTTGTTAGTATTGGTTTTCAAGGTTTTTTTTTAAATTATTTTTATTGCTTAGATGGGCGGACGAGCTCATAGTCCACCTGGTGTTAAGTGGTCACTGGAGCCCATAAACATCCACAACGTAAATGCGCTACCCATCTTGAGATATAAGTTCTAAGGTCTCAAGTATAGTTACAACGGCTGCCCCACCCTTCATAACACAATAAATTTGATTGCAAATTTTACCACAAAGATATATTAATATATATAAAGATATATATTCTTTTGGGTAAACGTAACTATTTTATAACACCAAACATTATACTATCAAAACAAAATAAGAATATTAAGTAGTACCTATTTAGTTGACAAAACTATTTTCCTGGCCGTAACAATTACTAAATCACACAATATGTAACAAAACAAGCTAAGAAATCCGAGTAAGTCTTTCATTCATGCAACGCTTGAGTGGTCAACAGTATGACAATGCTAATGATTTGAAGTACAATAAGCAAAAAATAGATGTCGTATTCATTTTCGATACTATCTAATCTATAAAAAGAACTGGTATTGAGTAATTTGTAGTAATAGTTTAAATATTAGCGTATTCACGTCTGACTCAATAATTATGTTATTTTTGATCTTAAACTATTACCGCAATGTATAAGTGAGGGTACTTGTTCTCCTTTTAATAAAAAGGATTGCTAAGTGCGTGTTGTATAACAACAGATACACAGTGAACTGACTTGTTACCTAATACGTGGGCTAAGTTCATAAATAAATAATAAAACATAATAATTACTAAACATTAAATAATTTAATAATAGTTAATAGCGCATTTAAGTTGTAGATATCTATGGGCTCCAGTAACCACTTAACATCAGGTGGGCTGTGAGCTCGTCCACCCATCTAAGCAATAAAAAAAAAAGAACTGACGACCTATTCAGGTTCGCGGGGATCCGCTGGATGCAAGCGGCGCAGGACCGTGTTTTGTGGCGCGGCTTGGGATAGCCCTATGTCCAGCAGTGCACGTCTGTGGGCTGATAAAATAGAAAAAAAATACTAAACGATAAAATGATAAGATCGTGTAATAAAATCGTAGAATATATTAATTTGAACTAAAACGCCCCATATAAGCCCGGGGACACTACCATATTGCAAGTGTATACTTATATTATAGGAATTAATGTTGCGGTGTTTACATTATAAGTTCCAGACAACACCTGGTATGTTAAGAGCAAATATTCATCGATAATAAATAAAAATAAAAAAAAATATTATAAACTAGCTGACCCGGCAGACTTCGTAGTGCCTCAATCGATAAATAAAAGACCTAAACTTCTGTATTAAATAAACTTAAAACAAACAAAAGGAATCCGTCCGATAGAAGGAAAAACAAAATTGTTATTTTTATTTAATTCCGAGCATTTTCATATTTATCTACTTTTCAAACCTTCTCTGGGTTTCCACAAATAATTCAAGATCAAAATTAGCCAAATCGGTCCAGCCGTTCTTGAGTTATAGCGAGACTAACGAACAGCAATTCATTTTTATATATATAGATTATTTACAAAGAGTTTGAGTGTATATACATATTTTTTCTTACTAGTATACTAGATACTACCTAATCTATTACCAGTCTAGTTTTGTACCGTGCAACCGTACGTACCAACTGACGTAACATTGCTTCATATGGTTCGATGGTGTCCATGAATGGATTGCGAATCCCATGGAACTTTATTAATGGTGGCAGATTAACCTTGTTTGTGCCGAGTGAAGATTAAATACTCGCAATGATTCTGTCACGATTCCGACCTTTAGTAACCGAGCTGTAAAAGCTATTCGCACTAATTCTTTTTTAATTAGCTTTTTTTCATTGCTTAGATGGGTGGACGAGCTCACAGCCCACCTGGTGTTAAGTGGTTACTGGAGCTCATAGATATCGACAACGTAAATGCGCCACCCACCTCGAGATATAAGTTCTAAGGTCTCAGTATAGTTACAACGGCTGCCCCACCATTCAAAAAGAAACGCATTACTGCTTCACGGCAGAAATAGGCGGGGTGGTGGTACCTACCCGTGCGGACTCACAAGAGGTCATACTACCAGTAAAACATCGAGCTCACAGCCCACCTGATGTTAACGGATTAACACAAAGAGGTGAATTCTGTCTCCCACCTCTGAGTAGTAAGTGGAGCTGTCAATGAAATTTAATTAACAGATGCCATACTTTTCAAAATGGATCGTTTATTATTTCACCGAAAAAATAAGCAGGACAGTGATATTAGTTTACTGAGAATGTAGCAGAGCTACTTACTGACAGTAAAAAGGAAGGTTAAGTATTAGTGGTAGCGACGAAGCGTATCTTAATGATAGTCCAAATGTAAACAGAAGTTTGTAAGGTTGCCAAATGTGATCATCAATGAGCCGTCCTGTTTCCAGCTGGTAGAGTCCAAGCCCTAGAAACTCCAACTAACAACATCACTGGATTGAGGGCGCTCTCTTGTGATACCTACCGGCGTGGTCTCACATGATGCCTGCACAGGTACCACATGGATGGGATATCGAAATCGTTCGCAGAGTATCTATGGGCGTAAGTCAGTGCTTTCTTTAGAAGCTCACAGAGCAGATAAATTTTTCTGTCCATGCACGACCTCCGTCTCAAAATGGGTGGTGGCATTTACGTTTTTGACGCCTATGGGTTCTGGGTAATAGTAAAAAAATGTATTATTGACAATAAAAAAAAAAGTATTATTGACCGGTAAACTCTGTTGTAATACCACACGTAATGTCTGCGAGACAATGATCTTAGGATCTGTGCACTTTCACTGACCGAGTGACGTTGTTTGTATTAGCGAACAGATATGAACGATATTTAGAGGTTTTTTATGGTTTCAGAAATATTTAATGAACCTTTTTTTATGTATTGCTTAGATGGGTGGACGAGCTCACAGTCCAGCTGCTGTTACGTAGTTACTGGAGCCCATAGACATCTACGACGTAAATGCGCTGCCCACCTTGAGATATCAGTTCTAAAGTGTCAGTGTAGTTACAATGGCTGCCCCGCCTTTCAAACCGAAACGCATTACTGCTTCACGGCAGAAATAGGCAGGGTAGTGGTACCTACCCGCACGAACTCAAAAGTGGTCCTACCACCAACTTATTGACCGTAACGACCTTCCTCGTGTGCTTTATCTAAATTTCATTGTTAGCTTATAATAGTACTTATTTTTTTAATAATAAAATGCTGGTCTGGCCATATTAGCTGGAAAACCGATACGCGTTGGGGTAAACGTGTTCTTGAGTAGAGACCTAGGTATTGGCAAGCGCAGTGCAGAACGCCTTCAGGCTCAGTGGAGTGATGATCTATGAAGGGTGGCTGGAAAGGTCTGGATGTGAGACGCCGAGGATCGTGCTTAGTGGCGTGTATTTGCAGAGGCCTATGTCCAGCAGTGGATTGTTTTAGGCTGACAATGATGATGATTATGGTGATGAATAAAATGCAAAGCGCAGAACCGAAAACGGATGAAGTAAAAGAAACAACTAAAAAAGAAACAGCAAATACCCTGTCTATGACAAATTACAATGGTTATACTGCTGGAGATAGAATCCGGGTTTTGACCGAGGGTTGACGTGAGACAGGTCATTATGCCAACTCCCTATGAGCAGCTTGATAAGTGGAGATGCAGCGCCGATTCCATCTAATGTGGGAAAAGGACAAGAAGTAGATGATTACGTAGGTGCGTGAAAGAGCAAATTGCCCGTGTGGTATAAAGTGGCTATTGAAATCCATTGACGGTCACCTGGGCTCGAAGTTGGAGTCTCATATGAATAAATGCTGCTCCACCCTTCGAATCAGAGTACATGACTGCTTCACGGTAGAAACTGACAGGACCGGTGAGCAGACTCAATCGCGAAGTAGTTGCCCTTTAGTTGTTAGGTCCCCGACTTTAATCTTTAATCTCTAATCATTTATATTACGCATAAATTCGTTATACTATGCGGTGATGTCATGAAAGAAATGATAAATTGTATAATTTAAATCAATATCTCTCAAATTGTTATGTATCAGTGAAATCATTTTGGGCCCACACTTAAAACGATTATTTGTAATAGATTATGCTAAGTTACATCTGAGCCAGGCTTAAGCATTAATAGTCTATTTCATAAATAGACTTGTACACACAAGCACAAAAGCTTTGTGTATCTTATTAAAATAAATTGTAACATGCTTCTTACAATATAATATTCTTTTATTTCGAATCATTTAAAACTAAAGGGTTTTGACCGTTTCTATGGCTTCATTATTATTATTTCCTTTGTGACCCTTGACCTTTGTTAAAGGCATCATATATTTGACCTTTATTTTTTATGTTCGAATTTAATAAACGTATACTTGTACAATTTTCCAAAAAAAATAATCGGATAGGTTGTGCTCCCTCTGGTAGTCGTTATCTCTGGAACGAATGTTCTAAATTCAAAATTCAAAATTTAAACAGCGCGCTCGATTGTACGAGAAAAAGATTTCGTTCACGTTACACAGTCCACTTTCGATTTCAAAACAGCTAACCGTATCGCATTAACATAACCATAAGGTTTGCGTTTCGGCGGCCACGGCGGGCACAGAGCGTGGGCGAGCGCGGCCTAGCACAACCGAACTACATTTTGAATTAGGGTATTATTACGATAAGATTCGAAATTCGAATTCTAAATCGTGGAATTCGCTGTTGAGAAATTGAAACTGTTCAAGAATCAAAAGGACGTATGAGACATGTAAAGGGATAAGAAAATATGCTCTAAGAAGTGCGACGTAAAACAAATTGTGGCAACTTAGAAAGATATGACGTAAGCTTTATTTGAAAAAATCGTAATTGGCTAAATCATGGATATTAGCGTCGTGCTGCCTAATTCAATTTTATTACGTAATTATATCTAATTCTTAATTTAAGCCTCAAAATTGAATTGGTTTCGAAGTAATCGGTAGTGTAGTGTCTGTGGCTTTTTGGCGGGAGCCCGATGACCGAAGTTGTGAGAATGGTTTTATTTTTTAATATTAGTGATTTTACAAATTTAAGCGTGTAATAATGGAGGCCTATTAAAGGTTTAGCATCTGTATAAGTGCAAAGGTTTGGGAAAATAAAACAAGGTCGCTGGATGTGGATTCCTGGGTCCAACAAACAACAACAACAAATTTTACTGGGAAATTATTTCATTTCATCGTATTTCATTCCATTTCAAATAAAAAAAAACATTTCGTTTCGTTCCAATTTTTTTAAAGCAGATTTTCTGTGTTTTCTATGTTTTGAGGATTTTTATCAATGGCATTGCAAGCAACCAACTTTGGTACTGAAAAAAAAACGGGTAATGATATTTTATCTTTTCAATTAACTGGACTTTTACGTGCTAGTCTCAGTAAATGACCACCATTTTACTGAGATTATATTTCATATCATATCATCTTATCTCATCTCATTTCATTTCATATTATCATTTTTAATAAAAATAAACATATAGATGAAGATAAGACTTGACGTAAAGGTCTTAGTTACCAGGTCATAAAATTCCTTAAAAAAATTATTACGTTCTAGATTCACGTTGATAATTTATAGAGAATCTTCCGAGAGTACTGGTAAGGTCATCCGGTGTTTTGTCTATTCAATAAACTAAATCTGCATTTGTTCCGCAATGTTCTACATTTTTGATATTAAAGTGGAACATTCCCATTCTTAACATGGCTGTGTCACGATGCGCTCAGTTTCACAAAGACAATGCGACATGTTTTATGTGTGAATATTGACAGGAAATTCACTATTGAATGTTGATTTTTGTTTGTGATTTATTAAGGAATAGATAGACACATTATATGGGATATCCGTGATATGATTGATGTTTTTGAAATTGTAATCGGATTTAATAGACTGGCACTGACATCTTTATTTTTTGTAGCGATAAACAATCATGTTTCCTGGTGGTGCTACCCGCGCTTATTATAAGCTCCGAAATTAGCAAAAAGTAAATTTGTATTAGTATAGGGTGTGTGTGATATTGAAAAAAAAAATCCATTCACACACAGTCTATACGCAGTAGAAGCGACACATTCAGGAGTATTCTATCTCAATCGCTCGCAAGCTATATCCTATAGATTTATATGATTGTCTCTTTTCAGTGCGCCATTTTAAGAAGGCGGCACGACATGAGGACCCTCTCATCGTGGCCGCTGGAAACTGCATACCCGACCCAGTAGACCGAATGGTAAACCGTCGACGTCGCCCAAAGCACGTCATTACGGATCCTCCTGATCCATTAACGGTGATTTTAGGCACCACAAGCACCGGTCACCGTCCTCGTCGAACCCGTCGCTTGCGACGAAGGCCTCGACGAGCGAATTAACCCACAGACACAGCCCACTGAGTTTCTCGCCGGATCTTCTCAGTGGGTCGCGTTTCTGATCCGGTGGTAGATTCTGCGAAGCACTGCTCTTGCTAGTGTCAGTGTTAGCAACTCTCCGGTTTGAGCCCCGTGAGCTCACCTACAAACGTTAGGGCGAAGCTGAATAGCCTCTCAAGGCTATCAGCATAGGTAGAAAAAAAATGAGCTCACCTACAAACGTTAGGGCGAAGCTGAATAGCCTCTCAAGGCTATCAGCATAGGTAGAAAAAAAATACTCTTTTCAGTGTCGCCTTTTCGTTTCATCCAGCATCAAAAACGGCGATAATAAATAAGTTTTCACTTCGTTTTTTTTGTTTTGTTTTATGGATTATTATTGCAGGACGCACTCTAACAAATGCGTTACATAAATTTAGAAGCTACTTTGTCTGTCATTAAATTAACTAAAGCAGCGAAGTCGTTATGGGAACCGGAGAATCTTACTTTCATCACGACCTCACGACGTGACCTGGGAGCATGACAGAAACCTCTCAAACATAGTTACAGAAACTAATTGAAGGCTAAGCCGCAACTTCACCTTTTGTTTTTTTGTGACGCCAAAGTCAGACGAGAATACTCCTTATTCGCGTTTCCTTCATTCGCCTTTTCATTATTCGCGGATTAAAAAATGTCACCACATTCCTATTCCTATATTCGCGGCTAAAGATTTATTTATTCGCGAATCCAATCGGTAAATAACATATTCATAAAAAGGATTCCAATATGTAGGTATCCAATCGAATATCCTTTATAAACGCGTTTTCCATACTCACGGTATCTTTATTCGCGGCATAGTTACGGAAAGAATATATGCGGATAATACAGAGCTTTTACTGTCTTTACATTTATTCATTCAATTATTCTCGAAATTCAATCAAACAACTCACTAGGAAGTTTGTTTAAAATCAGAAGATAAGTACTAAACGAACACGCAAAATGTCAAGCTATAAAAAAGCACACTAAAATAAGCAATCCGCTTTTTAGTTAAAGCAATTTGTAAGCATAATCTTGCTTTCATCTCACCTCACGACGATGAGCAAAGGCACGCGTGACTCATAGATCGAACTTGGGGCGTGTTATTGTCTGTTTTGCTGAGGTAAACAGTTACTTTACTAGATCCTTGGCGAGGTAGGTTAGATCTGAAATTATCGGAAATCAAAAACCAGATAAATGTAAGGTTTGTTGTAAAATAACTATAATATAAAATGTTGGCATACTAATAACGGCGGAGAACGAAGTAAAGAACGGACCATACCCAATCCTGCGGACTGAATGGTAAAGTCAACGTCGCCCTGAGCACGTAATTTCGGATCCTCCCGATCCACTAACGGTGCTTTTAGATACCTCAAGCACCGGTCACCGGTTCGGCAAGTAAATTAACCTACAGACACAGCCCACTGAGTTTCTCACCGGATCTTCTCAGTGGGTATTGTTTCCGATCCGGTGGTTTGGTGGATTCTGCGAAGCACTGTTCTTGCTAGAGCTAGTGTTAGAGCTTAGTGTTAGTGTTAGAGCCCCGTAAGCTCACCTACTCGCTCGGTGACGCTAGCATAACTTCTAAAGGCTATCGGCTTCGGTGGAAAAAAGTAAAGCTTAAGGTAGTCGTGAAAAAGCGTGTAGTGGGCACGCACCTAAATTGTAAAAATGGAATTTTAAGTAAATCGGTACAGAATTAAGTAAACTACTGCAGTATGTGTGTTATTTCCTGTTTGGTGGAAGCGTAGTTTACACAAGGAAATGGCAGATTTAGGAAAATAAACAGTCCGTGTATTAATGCATCGTTGTGTAAAAACGATTGTATTCTGGAAAAAATCAAACAAGATGTTGATTCCGTGAATTGCGTGATTATTAATTATTGAACATTACTTTTAACTAAATACACTTTTTTATTGTAAATGTAAAATTAAAATGGTTAAATTTATTGATAGTAATATTAAAAACATATATATTAATTAATTGTTTGCTAATCATATAAATAGGGTTTTTTTTAATAATTATGTCTATAACTCGCGGAAACTAAAGAAAATCCTGCACTATAATAAAAAAAACATAAAGTACATTACAGCTTATAAATTTGTAGCTGGCATATATGAATGTAATATTATAAATAAATGAAAGTTTATTGTTGGTATGACGTGAATACACAATTATCATAAATATTTCTGCCGAGAAACTGTTCTTCCAGTTCTCGCTCTCGTTCTCAACAAGCGCTTCTGAAGGCAGTATACTGACACTTCAACCTAATCTCACCCTGCTTCGACTTGTAGACACTACGAAATGAATGCCGCCGTCTATAGCGAGACTTGAAGTTGGACGCTTTTATACGCAGCCCACTCGAATGTTAATATACCTTCATTGCTGAAGAGTCCCATATCGACCCACCGCTGTACTTTTAGCTGGTGCGAACTGACTGTTTCAGGTGCTAGTAAGAGTTTGACACCAAAGTTGTTATAGTTATATAAAGTAAGACCACTACGCACTTATGGAAGTATCGTGTGCCAGATGAGTATTTATAATTTTACTTGCCGCAGCCAATGTGTTAATTTTATGCAGGATTGTGGTATACAGGCATACAGTAAACCTGCACAAATGAAGTTTCACCCAAGAATAGTTACCTGAAAAATAGGAAAAAGAAATTTTTAGTAAATGTTTTTTTTTAATTATTCAGAAAATCAACACTACACCGATATAATTAAAACTACTTTTACTTTACAGTTTTTATGGTCACTTACGACAGCGTACGTAGAAGTAAACTTAGTTTATGATTAATTAAATTATCTATGATTCACGAAACCTGAAGAAAATACTACATCACTGAAAGGAAGATCATTTGCAAACAGAACTTTTGCCCAGGAAATGCAAAATACATAGATAGCTTTGGAGTATTTGAAGTACTGCAGAGGACTTCGGCTATTACAGACTTTTCCGATTCTATTAATAAAAATGGAGCTCATAGAAACGCTGCTGACGAAAATAGAGCAAATAATAGATAATGGCCCGATTTCAAATGGCTTTCTTTCTCCTAGCCAGTCACCGGTAGCCTAAGGGGCTATTCCAGCTACGTCCAGACGGGTAGGTGAGCTCACGGGCTCAACCTGAGAGAATTTACTAACACTAGCCCTAGCGAAAGCAGAGCTTCGCAGAACTTACCACCGCATTGGAATCGCAACACACAGAGAAGATCCGGCAAATAGCATATGTATTCAGAGAGACATTTTCAAAATTCAGATCATGTGATGATTACCAAGTTGAATGTGAGAGATTTTGTAGCAAGCAGGTGTTTTGTTGCAAGCCTTTCCGTACGTTAATTAGCTGATAAAATTATAATTCCATCATTTGACTGAAAGCTTGTCATCGTCGAATAAGGATTTATGTCACTCAATACTAAGGGTCGTGGCCTCCTCCAATAACTTTCTCCTCGATTATCCTACGCCACTCCTGCCTCTCCTCTGCTGTGTGGATAGCAACGTGGACTGAAGTGTGGAGAGTGGAGAGTATCTGCTCCGACCAACGCATTGGACTTTTCTTCTGGGCCTTCTTCCGCATACCTGTTACCAGCGCGTGTCACGATATTGTGGCTTAATAAACAATGTTTATGTATAAGTGGTACAGGTAACACCAATAGAAAAACATTTGAGAAAAGAAGTCAATAGTGGGCATGCACTCATTTCTCAATCCTTGCAGATTTTTTAAAGTATCGGATAATTGCTTCATGAAATCGGATCCGACAGTACAACCGTCGGTGGTTGTGATGCCCAGCATAAGGTCAAGCGAGTTTTCTGATTCCGATCTCCGTCTCGGAGACGAACAGGCGCCGTAATGAAAAACTAAGAGTGGGTTTATATTGTCTTACACATAACACCTAACAGTAAACCTTGACACCAGAGAAAGATAGCAGTAACGTAATGATAAAAAGGATGACGAATTCAAAGCTTTCGATGTTGAAGAAAAACTTGCATTCCCATTTTATAAGCTCTACGATTGCAAACTATGTTGCTCCTACTCCTCGTGTTGCTTTCCTCATTACTGAGGGTTTTTTTTATTTAATTTTTTATTGCAAAGATGGGTGAACGAGCTCACAGCCCACCTAGTGTTAAGTGTTTACCGGAGCCCATAGACATCTACAAAATAAATGCCGCCACCCACCTTAAGATATGAGTTCTAAGGCCTCAGTACAGTTACAACGGCTGCCCCACCCTTCAAACCGAAACGCATTACTGCTTCTCGGCAGAAATAAGTAGGGTGGTGCGGCCTCACAAGAGGCCCTACCACCTTCGATCAAAAATAGTAACCCTATCACCAGTAAAAAGTGCTTCGCAGAATCTACCATCGGATCGAAAACGCAAAGTAGAATTTTGCGGGTTTGATTTTTATTACACGATGTTGTTCCTTCACCGTGGAAGTCAATCGTGAACATTTTTTATTAGTACGTATTTCATTAGAATAATTGGTACCCGCCTGGGATTCGAACACCGATGCATCGCTCAACACGAATGCACCGGACGTCTTATCCTTTAGGCCACGACTTTGACTTCAAACTCATGTTGTTGTGATTCATAGCATCATTTTCTCACATATAATTTCAGTTTCTATGTTATGTTATATTATATTGTTTATTAGTATGTTTTATATTACCATGTTGCTAAACATTCCTAAATTTATTATTTGGGTGTTATATGTGTACAGTTATGGATAGCATAAATAAATTGTTCTCTTGTTGAAATGTATGTTCCTCTGCTTGTGTATGTAACGTCAGTGTTAGCCATGAATGAGTTCGCGTCATCCGAAGACGGGCGTAAGAAGGTCTCATAATGAGGCCGAGGTCCGACTAAATATTTGTTGTTACGACTTGTTTTCTGTTGTTATTTGTTGATTTTCTTTCTTACGCTTATTTGTCATAATGATTGGAATGTTTTTTTTTTATATTTTAGAGCAAGGTAGTTTTGTAATAGAATAAATAAAATTGTTGAGTGCTTTACTATTGAACAAAATCTAAGTAAGAATTTACAGATTGTTTCTGTTTTATTGTGATTAGTATGTCTATGCACCAGATAATAAAATAAAAGAAGTCGTTTAAAAAAAAAGCATATCGACGATTGAAAGGCAAACATGACTAAGCGACAATGCGTGAACTTTACAGTAGACTAATTTAAAGTTGAAATACCTAAAAAAAAATATTTTAACGAATCTAGCTGTAGTAGAATCTAGCTAGTAGCTGTAGGATTGAAATGATTTTAATAGACCTAGAAATATATATTTTTTGCACATCGAATATGGTTATTGACTATCATTTATATACAAAGCAGTTATTGTCGCTTAGTCACGTTTGCCTTTCAAGCGTCGATATGAATTTATTAATAACTACCGACCCGTCCTCGCTTCGCTTCGGAAACTGTAATTTATTATTGATTTCTCCACTATTTACTGGTTGTTATTATACATATAAACCTTCCTCTTCAATCACTCTATCTATTAAAAAAAACCGCATCAAAATCCGTTGCGTAGCTTTAAAGATTTAAGCATACATAGGGACAGATATAGGGACAGAGAAAGCGACTTTGTTTTATACTAGTGATAAGTCGTTTTACAGTAAATATCTGATTAGTATATCCAAAAAGTTGCATGTATCATAGGTATTTAGGTATGTATATAAAGTGTGATAAGTCTTCTTGGTTTATTTTTTCATGCGTAAATTAGTAGTTTTATAATGTAGTGTTTCTAGTAATTCATTATTTCTGCTCCTATTAATTCTGCCCCTAGACTACAATATTGGAGCCACAGTTATTATTATAATAATTTTCAGCCCATTGATACCCACTGCTGGGCATAGGTTTCTCCTTTTTATACCTTAATATTGGATCGTCCGCGATTCTCATCCAATTCCTCCCCGCGTCCTGACCATGTCATCGGTCCATCGTGCCATATGTCTTCCGGCACCGACGACATACGATTCCATCATTTCCTCTTGCTAAGTGCCCTTATCAACGAAGAACTTTTTTAATCTAGTAAATATCCGAAGTAATTATCCAATAGTACAATTTACAGTAGATTATAAAAGTGTAATTTTTTGAATGCCTCCGTTGCGTCTAAACTTCTATATTGGCCATTTTACAAACGCGCCGGACCCCACTCCTGTTTGTTGATAAACATCATAGTTTGCAGCTGACTTAATCGCTCATCTTCCTGGATGCTCAGTGAATTTATTTCTAGGAATATCAAACGTCTAACCGCTGTTGGGAACGTGAAAATTGACGTCTAATTGCATTCTTTGCACCTTAAAGCGTTTTAGTTTGTGTATACGTGTGTTGGAATGCTGTGCTATTCAGCGGACTCGCTCCGAGCCTCTCATTGCAATGCTTCCAGATACACGGCCATATAAACGAAAATGCCATTTTTTTATTACATTGGTGGACAAGCTCTTTTTTTTTTTTTTTTTTTTTTTTTTTTTTTTTTTTTTTTTTTTTTTTTTTTTTTTTTTTATTGCTTATATGTATGGATGAGGTCACAGCCCACCTGGTGTTAAGTGGTTACTGGAGCCCATATACATCTACAGCGTAAATGCGCCACACACTTGAGATATAAGTTCTAAGATCTCAGTATAGTTACAACGGCTGCCCCACCCTTCAAACCGAAACGCATTATTGCTTCACGGCAGAAATAGGCGGGGCGGTGGTACCTACCCGTGCGGACTCACAAGAGGTTCTACCACCAGTGAACCACCTCGTGTTAAATGCTTATCGGAGCCCATAGACCCATATTATATCGCGTTATAAAGTATAATTAGCCGTAAGACATTATTGACTTGAAAATCGCTGGCGGTAGGGCTTCTTAGGAGGTAACTATGATCCTGTTTATTTTTGACGTGAGCAGTAATGCGTTTCGGTTTGCAAAATTGCGATTGAAAATTCATGTCTCCAGGTGATAGAATTTACACAGCCCACTAAGTTTCTCGCCGGATATTCTCGGTGGGTCGCGTTTCCGATCCGGTAGTAGATTCAGCGAAGCACTGCTCTTGCTAGGGCTAGTGTTAGCAACTTCCTGAGGTTAGAGCTCCGTGAGCTCACCTACTCGTTCGCTGAATCTAGTATGACCTCTTGAGGTTACTACAATAGGTAGGAAAATTACAGACGCCTGATGTGCGACTATACGGATTGGTTCAAATCGTATTCTCTAACGAATTCCACGATGAAGGAACAGTATTGCGTATTAAAAATCGAACCTGTATAATTACGTGATTTGAGTAATCTCCGGCAGCGTGTCCGGAAGGTAAATAACTTAAATAATTTAATAAGTCCGCTTAAATAAGTTACGTAATATAGAAACTTCGATCTTCATGTCTCAAGGGATCTACAGAGGTGGTCACATCACTTTGGAAACAGTACTTGAATCTGCCCTTCACGGAAATATTCAAAAGATATCGATCGCACAGTAAATCACGTAATTAACTTTTACGAAAGACATTACGAAATACGTTTAACGTTTTACGAACGAAATCTTACTTGAATTATTTCACGAACGCTTTTTTTTTTGTAGTTCACTTTTTGTGTTTTTTTTTTTTACATTTATACAAATAAGTGCTTCAGTAAAAGTTGTTATCATTGAAGTCAAGACTTTTTGTAATGTTTCCACGTACGTAATACGTAATTGGGCGTTTAATGAACGCGATTAATCAATTTTATATTAACTCAAGGCTCCGAGTCCAAAAATCGTCTTTTAGTTTCATAGATTTTAGTTTTCGCTCTTGATTGGTAGAACGAGCAAGGAAACCTGGTTTTAAGTTATTATCGAAAACCATAGGTATCATAATGAGAATACCTGCCTTCAAACAAATACGCAGGCCGCTACTTCGTGGTTAGTAGTTAGCATTCCTGAATGTTGCGCTGAGGGTCGTGGGTTCGATTCCCGCATCGTCCAAACATTTGCGGCTTGCTTGCTCTTTGTTTGGCTGTTTATTATCTATGTAGGATTAATAAAAATGGAACGTATGAAAATAGTGTGGAGCGGAACGTTAATGAGTGAGTGAGAGAAAACAGTAAGAAAGGGAAAAGAGAATGACAGAGAAAAGGAAGATGGCGAGGACGATTAAAATGAGCAAGCCGTAAAAAAGTCAAACTAAATTTTTAATTATTAGAAAATTTTAGAAAATATGAGTAAAAGTGCAGCAGTAGAGTAACTTTATTTTATTTATTTATTTATTTATTTATTTATTTATTTATTTATTTATTTATTTCTACTGTATGCACAAAACAAAACTTGTACACAGGCGGACTTAATGCCATGGGCATTCTTTTCCGGTCGACAAAAGGGTGGTGCAGAGATAATGCATGGTAGGTGCATTAACAAAAGAATAACAAACAACAACAACAAAACAAAAAAAGAACAAAATCAAAACAAAAATCTTCCTTAAAATAATATCTCAGTATTTTATGTGTATAAATTATATATTTTTAACGGCCGTCTGGTGTAGTGGTAAGTGACATGGTCACTACACAAGGGGGTCGCGGGTTCGAATCCCGCCAAGGGAAGATATTTGTATGATAAATATAAATGTCTTTTCCAGGGTTATGGATGTATATTAAATATATGTATGTGTATAATAAAAATCTTACATTTATATCCGTTATCTGGTACCTGTAACACAAGTTCTTTACGAACTTATCACGGGACCGGTTAACGTGGCGTGATTGTTAGTAAAATATTTATTTATTTAATAAATAAAAAAAAAACATGTCTATATTTAAATGTATTTAAGTATGTATATTAGTCTCTGGTGCCCATAACACAAGAAATCCTAAATTGGAGCCAGATGCCCATACGTATTATGTTCCCAGTTGTTTATTATATAACCTCTCCCCAGTGCGCATCAAATTTATTATTGCACCACCAGTCCAAAGTCCGCTCAGCGGACTTTCCACGTAATGCGCATATGTGCATGTCAATTAATATACCTACCCGTCCGTTTCAATCGCCAGTTTGTTTCCTTAATACAAAACATGGTGTTTCCTGTTACTAAAAATAACCTACCTACATATTTTTAATTTAAAAATATACATTAAAACTAACCATTAATACAACTTAGACAATACCTGCCTAATTTAGACTTAAATTAATAACGTTTTTCTACAAGGTATGCAATGTTACAGATCTTAATACTTCGTAACCGGTGTGACCAGTGTTCTGAATCCGAAATTCTCAAGGATAACGCGTCCATCGCCCACGCGTGGCTAATCAAACCGCATTATTGGCACGTTAATTTTTAATATGAATTTAAACTAGAAGTGACGCATTTGATAGTTTAGAAAAGAAGCAATTAAATTGACTTATCATTTAATGAGTAAATTTAAAATTTGTAATTTTAAACGACATTGGAACGCGATTGATGACAAGACTCAAGTATTATTTCGACTTTCAGTTTTATGATTTCCATACTAAAATAGTATTATTTCGACTTTTAGTTTTATGATTTCCATCCTTAAATAGGCATTGACGTCAAAAAACTTAAAAAAAAATTGGTATGCCTAAAAGGAGGTTTTTCTCAGGGCTCTCCCCGAAATCGTTGCTCGATGTGTTGACATTCAACGAGTATGGCGCTGATTCAATTTGAATAAAATTTAATTACATTTCATTTCACGATTGAATTCCACGGTGAAGGAATAACATCGTGTAATAAAAATCAAACCCGCAAAAATTATATAATAATTTGCGTAATTACTAGAGGTAGGACCTCTTGTGAGTCGGCGCGGGTGGGTATCACTACCCTGCCTATTTCTGCCGTGAAGCAGTAATGCGTTTCGGTTTGAAGAGGCAGCCGTTGTAGCAATACTAGAAACCTTAGAACTTATTTCTCAAGGTGGGTGGCGCATTTACGTTGAAGATGTCACTGGGTGCGCTTCAGTAATCACTTAACACCAGGTGGGCCGTATACTCGTCTGCCTATACAGGCAATAAAAAAAAAGGGTGCTTTTATTCTAGACGCAACAGTATAGAGCGAAAGATAACATCTGTAAAATATTTACTATTTTAAAAAGGACCTATGCGATATAATTATCTTTGTAGTTATCGATTGAATGTTAAATTATAATCAGTTATCAGTGGCTTATCAATAAACTACAACAACAAACGTATTCACACGGTACGCGCAGATGAATCATGTTTGCGCTCATCGCTTTGCGCACGAGCGTTTTGCACACGATAGATAAAGTCGCGTGTATTTAAACTGTCGGTACTTATCAATTGTTTTAGTACTTATTGTCGTGTCGAATTGTGTTTTAATAGCATCGCAACAATCTGCAAGTCGAACCGGTAAGTGTCGTTCTAAATTATTACACCGTATCGGAAAATGATTGACAACATTTCATAACCGTACCATATTTTGAATTTCATTAGTATTTAATTTCAATATTACTGTTTTCCTTACTGTCATATTATTTATGTGTTGGGCTTTGCCCATTGAGTTTCTCGCCGAATATTCTCAGTGGGTCGCGTTTCCGATCCGGTGGTAGATTTTGTGAAGCACTGCTCTTGCTAAGGCTAGTGTTAGCAACACTTCCGGTTTGAGCTCCATGAACTCACCTACACGTTAAAGGTAGTTTGTGATTTGAAATCGCAGTCTCAGTTTGAGAGCCGCTGTATTTTTCTTCAAACTGAAATCGATGAAAGACAGATTCTTGGACTGACCTGGAGGGCACTCACTTATTACATATTATTATATAGGAGTGAAAGGCTGTTCACCCAACATTTATCTTTGTAATTAAAGGAAAGTTTTATTTGGTGTTAGCATCAACAGTTCGATGTTTTTAATTTAATTTCAATTAAGTTTATTTCATTCAAATAGCTGTAGAAGTTTCTTTGTTATGATATTTTTTTCAAATTTTATTTTTTAAATGGCTCTCTTGTAAAGTTGTAAAAATTTCGCTTAAAACAAATATTCTTGAACCCCTTGATATATAGTACCTACATAATAATATCTTTTCAAGCCATATTATTCCATTATCGTGGAAGTCATTCGTGAATGTGTATTAGGACCTTAAGTAACGTAATTACTTTTTTAATACTAATATCAATGTCGCAATTAAGCCTACTCTTACGGTTTAATCTTGCGTTTATTAGATTAAATTGGAAAAGTCGTTTCAATTATATTTACGACTAGAGATAAATGAAGATATTTTTCTTATGCCTGTAGCTCGATGGCATGTTATTATGTCTATAGGCTCTTTTGACCGTTCATATCCAAGAGAGCTCAGATAGATCTAGAGTAAAATAAGATCACAAGATATATCTCAATAAGAGTACATCATCTGTCTGTTGGAAGCAATTAAAATAATTTATGCTTGAATTTAATTGTATTCTAAGAATTTTAACTTTACATTTTTTAATTTTCAGTTCAATAAAAGATGGCCTGCAAAACGAATATTTGTAAGCGTTTAACAAGTGAAGAGGATCAACGTAAACAATGTAATATCAAGGTATGCAATGATTGCTCATGTACCCCTGCTCAGTCTAAAGAACTGCAATGTGACAGATCTGGTTGCGTTTGTGTGCCGACTGAAGGAAAGCCATGCGTTTGCATTTGCAAGAAAGATGGGAAATTCGTTCGCTGTGACGACTGCAAGTGTGATGAAAATGGCAAATGTGATAAGCCGGAATGTCTCTGTGTAGCGACTGAAGGAAAACCTTGCATTTGTCTGTGTAGCGATTACAAAGGTAATATAAAAGTATGCGATGATAGCTCATGTACCCCTGCTCAGTCTAAAGAACTGAAATGTGACAAATCTGGTTGCATTTGTGTACCGACGGAAGGAAAGTCATGCATTTGCATTTGCAAGAAAGATGGGAAATTCGTTCTCTGTGACGACTGCAAATGTGATGAAAATGGCAAATGTGATAAACCGGAATGTCTCTGTATACCGACTGAAGGAAAACCTTGTATTTGTCTGTGTAGCGATGACAAAGGTAATATAAAGGTATGCGATGATTGCTCATGTACCCCTGCTCAGTCTAAAGAACTGAAATGTGACAAATCTGGTTGCATTTGTGTACCGACGGAAGGAAAGTCATGCATTTGCATTTGTAAGAAAGATGGAAAGCTCCTTCGCTGTGACGACTGCAAGTGTGATGAAAATGGCAAATGTGATAAACCGGAATGTCTCTGTATACCGACTGAAGGAAACCTTGTATTTGCCTGTGTAGCGATGACAAAGGTAATATAAAGGTATGCGATGATTGCTCATGTACTCCTGGTCAGTCTAAAGAACTGAAATGTGACAAATCTGGTTGCATTTGTGTACCAACTGAAGGAAAGTCATGCATTTGCGTTTGCAAGAAAGATGAGAAATTCGTTCGCTGTGACGACTGCAAATGTGATGAAAATGGCAAATGTGATAAACCGGAATGTCTGTGTATACCGACTGAAGGAAACCTTGTATTTGCCTGTGTAGCGATGACAAAGGTAATATAAAGGTATGCGATGATTGCTCATGTACTCCTGCTCAGTCTAAAGAACTGAAATGTGACAAATCTGGTTGCATTTGTGTACCAACTGAAGGAAAGTCACGCATTTGCGTTTGCAAGAAAGATGAGAATTCGTTCGCTGTGACGACTGCAAATGTGATGAAAATGGCAAATGTGATAAACCGGAATGTCTGTGTATACCGACTGAAGGAAAACCTTGTATTTGCCTGTGTAGCGATGACAAAGGTAATATAAAGGTATGCGATGATTGCTCATGTACTCCTGCTCAGTCTAAAGAACTGCAATGTGACAAATCTGGTTGCGTTTGTGTGCCGACTGAAGAAAAATCTTATTCTTAATTATCCAGCGATCACAAAGGTACCGAGTAATCAGATGATGGGAAATAGTCGAAAACCATAGTGCTACCATGATCTGTAATTTCGATTATTTTGTTCTATCATCGTATCTTTTATTCAATAAACAATACTTTTATCTAATTCTGCGTTTATTTAATTGAATTAGAATAATGCTTTTTCAATTACTTCAAAATTGAGAAGAAAAACTAAAAGTGACTACGATGGCCTGTATAAAAATAAAGTGGGCTATGTTTTCTGGCGGAAGAGCTAAGAGCTCATTTGCAACTTTAGCGACTTTCGGACCTCAAAAATGTAATGCATAAAGCAGTCTTCCCTCCACCCCCCTTCTTCTTTCCTTTCTTTCCCCTTCTAACCGATACCGATGTGCTCTACTACTTTGCGATAAAAATAGGCAATGGTAGTTACGCTTATTCTTGCGAGCTGATATTCATTCAGTTATTTTAAGTTCAATTTATATTGGAATATAAAACAAATGGTATGATTTATATTTTTTATATGATAGCGAAAAATTCTTGGCTCTAGTTCTTGTTCTAGACTTAACCACCCTAGATTATGAGGTTGAAGGCTTATTTGTATGAATATAAACGGAATCCACTCTTCAAAGTGGGAGGTTACCTTTATTGAAAATTTTAATTTTTTCTCCATACTAAAATTCATTACACAGTTTCGTCGAAAAAGAACATTCATAATGTTTTATTGGTAAACATAACAACAACCGTCTTAATCGGAACGTGAAATGAATGGAATTTTAATCCATCAAACTATTTCGAAAGATATCTATCTACACGTTAAATTTGTGGAACATTCTTCTTGGACATAGCAATCAAACAATAAAAACTAATATCAAAACTATTCAACTCTAATCAACTTTCATTGCTACACCACAAAAACTATTAATTGACACATGTCATAAATTATTTGACGTTTGTTGACGTCCCGCGGGCGATCTGTCATCGTGACAGCTACGCGGCCGCCTGGCGCGCTTCTTGGGTGGTATACGTGTACATAATTCGAACATAGAGATTTTAATGAAACAACGTAATTACACGTTTAGTGACGAGACCGGACTCTGCTTGACTGTATTATTATTCTTTACAAATAAGAACGATAGTCTGTGGTTATTTTAATGATTTGCACCATTAAAGCCAACAGTTCTCTTTTATTTGACAGTATTATCTTGAATTAGATTAAGATCGTGTATTGTTTTCATAATTAACCCTTTGATTGTCGTGCAGGTTGCCGGTGCCCTACGCGGCGTGCTGAAGTATGAAATTATATTACTGGTGGTAGGAACTCTTGTGAGTCCGCAAGGGTAGGAGGTACCACCGCCCTACCTATTTCTGCCGTGAAGCAGTAATGCGTTTCGGTTTGAAGGATAGGGCAGCCGTTGTAACTATACTGAGACCTTAGAGCTTATATCTCAAGGTGGGTGGCGCATTTACGTTGTAGATGCCTATGGGCTCCAGTAACCAGTTAACACCAGGTGGGCTGTGAATTCGTCCACCCATCGAAGCAATAAAAAAAATTTATGTCGATTTCTATTACTAAGCGCCTGGACTGTCTAACTTTGCCTTCTTTTGTTTTTTAATGTATATTTTGTCTTTTAGGGTGTTTTAGGAATAGATTAATTCTCAGTTACTTCGGATTCGGTCTTTCCCATAATTTACTAGATATTCCTTAGTAAGAAGATCGAAGAGAGAAAGCGACATAAGTAAATCAGTGCGCCACGCAGGACACCGGTGAATTATATGGCAATTAACGTGTTAATTCTCCTCCTTTTCGGATTTCTGTACGGTGATACCTTAGGGATAGCTACCATCGTCCTACGTCTGTTTATGCGTGCGACATGTGGACTGAAATAGTCGTTATTGAGACCTAATATCAACCAGTATTCATTGCGGCGAGAATTGAACGCATTGAAAATAGCTTTATTTTTAAATTAGATAATGTTTCTAAAACAAGTCATACTAATCAAGAAAAATATATGAGTACCAACCCTATCCAAGAACAATAACCCAAATTCAAACCATACGTAACGTAACCAACGTACCAACGTAAAGAGCACAGATACAGTAAAGTCCAATTTCGCCAACCGTGTACACAATTAATCTAAAAATTCACAGACTAAATACGAACAAAGTTAGATGTGACGTGATAGGCGACCTCCTTAAACTTGAACTCCGAGTTTCAAGACACGACCGTGACGCTGCGCTCCCACATTATTCACACACAAACAATGGAGTATTTAACTAATAGTTTTTTTCACTCAAAAACTAAGTTACACTTACGGCATTAAAATATTTCGGCGCGTTTCTTTGATGTTTCAAGATAGAGGGAATGCTTGTCGTAACTAATTTGTAATAAAAAAAGTTTAAGTAACTTTAATAGAGAGTGCTTTAGCGCTGTATTTTTTTTATAGCTTACATGGATGGAAGTTTCCATGCTTCACCCGGTGTTAACAAAAATAACAACAACAACTAAAATGCCGCCACCTTGAGACATGAGTTTTCAGTCTTACCTTTATAGTACAACGGCTTCTCTACCATTCAAACTGAAACGCATTACTGCTTCATAGCAGATATAGGAAGAGTGTTGGTACCTACTCATGCGGGCTTACAAGACCAATCCAGTAAGACAGCCAGACGAGCTCACAGTACACCTGACGTTAGACACCCCAATGTAAATTCCATCTTATGAGACTGGGCGAAGTTTCGATTTTGTTTTGCAACGATTGCCCGGGTAAGACAAGTCAATTCGAGTAGGTCAGGAAGGTAGAAAAACGCAGGGCTAAGAAATAGGCAAGGAACCTACGGTGTGTCCTGCTACCAGTTATTATGTTAATTTAAGCAAAATCGGATTTCTTTTAATATCATTCCTGCATTGTAATCAAAATTTCTACAAGAGTCTAATTGTTGTATAAACATTGTTATACAATGTTGATATGATTCATTTTACAAAGATTCTTAAATAATACACTCGTACAATGATAGCTGAATTGAACATCATTTTTATGTTGAGATTTTTCGAGCATTTCAGAAGAAAATTATTCTGTAATGTGACGAGGGGACATCAATCTGTTTTTGGAATTCTAAGCTCAAAGTAATCATTGTTTTTGTTACAAAACGTTTGTGACTGAACCTTGTAGTTAATGTGACTGCCAATTTCCAAATCATTGGGGTTAATCACAAAGGTCTACTACTTCGTAACGATCTTCATAATAATCTAGGTCTTGAATCCATTCATGAGTATGATGGTGCTTCGTATTTTTAAAAGTGGCAGCTGTTCGAGCGGTGACAATTGACAGATGACAGATGACGTTTTTGTCACTTTGACACAGCTCCGAGCGCTAATGTAGATTACGTGCGAGGCCTAAGACCAAAGAGTAATCGCGCGGCATCGCGCTTGTGCATTGCGTGTTCGCTGAAGTTGTCCTAGAGAGATTACTAAGTGAACCGCGTTAATTATAATTACCACTTTATTTCGGGTAATAAAGAGTTTATTGTTCGACCGAGTTATTTGTAATAAATTGTCCTTGCTTACCGTCGTTTTTTTTTACGTACCGGTATACTTGCATACAACATACAACTTGCAATGTCTTTGTCCTTGAGTTGATAGACCTCGGGCAGCTTTTAAGCTGAAAAGCTGCCGGTTCACAAATGTTCGTTCTGGCTCAAAATTTACTGATCGATCTAAGAGCACAAATTATTCAGATCTCACTGTGAAAATCTAACTCTCTACACCGGGATACTTTAACTCTTACGTCGTCGTGTCATTTTAGTTTTTTGACGACAATTCCGATCACGTCACACTAAATAAAAAGTGAGTATGGAAATGAAAGTATTAAGAACAATATACCTCATCAAATTACAAGGTAATGTAGGTCAAATGATTCTACAATTAATCTGAATATCGTATCTGCGATGTACCTAACCTCTATGTGTGTTCGTATGTGACGCCATTTTGCGATGTAGGTCGCATCCTCGGCTACTTGAATTTTGGCGAAACTTTCTAACCATATTGTGGTTTGAACTTAATGATATCATTTTATTGTACTTATTTCATCATGTATGTATGCGATTTTTCAAATCATTTCAAATAACCTAACATTTTCCATGGTAATGGTATACCCATTTAATTTCTAATTTCATCATCTCTTTGAACCATATTTTATCTTGAATGAGTTTCTGCAAGACCTAAAGTTTCTACATTCTATATATATTAATTTAGTTGCCTGCACCACTCTAGTCCAGAGACCACCAGTCGATTTGTAGATACGTGTTTTTTATTGCTTAGATGGGTGGACGAGCTCCACAGCCCATCTGGCGCTAAGTGGTTACTGGAGCCCATAGACATCTACAACGTAAATGCGCCACCCACCTTGAGATACAAGTTCTAAGGTCTCAGTATAGTTACAACAGCTACCGCACCCTTCAAACCGAAACGCATTACTGCTTTACGGCAGAAATAGGCAGGGGGTTGGTACCCACCCATGCGGACTCACAAGAGTCCTACCACCACGTTTAAACGACAAACGACAAAAAGCATCATATGCCTTAATCCCGGCATAGGATACTGTGCTATCGTTGTGCGAAATGTTTGTGATTCGCGAATCCTAATAATAAAAGAATACCGTCGATTTCTACTCATCAACCAGAATACGGTTCGCTCAAATAAATTCTCAGACCGCAAACAGTAAATACGTACGTACAACATGGCGTTTACATTACTTGTTCACACATTCACATGAGATATACTCCGGTGATAGTGAAGTAAGTACTTGTGACCGCAACGTGTGGTTGTCGTGCATTTGGCGTTCTAGAAACATCATGTTAAAAATGAAGTCTTGGTAGAATAAAAAAAAACCCTTATGTCATTTAATCTTAAAACTATTTTATGTCAATGTTCAATGCCTATTCAAATCCCGCAGAAAGATATAGTGTTTCTAATGAAATACGTAATTAAAATATATAATACAGGAATGAGTTTCATGGTGAAGAAGTAAATGCAATAAAAATAAAATCATAATTAGCTTAATCACTGATAGTTGCGGGCATTTTATGTGCCTACATGAGTAATGCATTGAGAGTCAGCTTTCATGTCTCAAGTTGGGAAGCATCATTTTTTGGGTTTCACTAATTACTTAACACCAGATGAATTGTGGGTTCGAAAACTCCTCAATGTAATTTAAAATATGATAATAAAAAATGTCCCGTTCATTCCGTTTGATAATGCTATCAGAATAACTAGGTAAAGTTAAGACAATACCGTAGATAATGTTTGAAGAATCTATAGTACTGAAATTTAGAGCAATTTTCGAAAATCTCTCCGCGCCGTAAGCGACAAGGGAACGATTACTATAACGGAGACAAACAGCTACGTCGATCAATGCGTCCCATCGCCTTGTGACAGAACCCCGTTATTTAGTCACACCGTTTGTTTTAGACTACGCGAGAAAAGTCCAAGAGAGTCAATAGAGACAATAAGAGCTTGGCTTGGACGAAGAAATGAACTGATAACTAAAATAGCAGCAACATTTTAAAATTCACTTATATGATTAACAAAAAATAATCTCACTGAAGAAGTAGAAACAAAAGTTTTGAGAAATAACCAATTTGGCTATGACGTAGAAGAGAAGTTTATAATCTCTCAATTTATTAGCGTAGAGAGTGACAAGACTGAAGCACAATTTCCCGATTGTAATTTAATATGTGCAATTAAAACTGAATTATATTTTTTTATTGCTTAGATGGGTGGACGAGCTCACGGCCCACCTGGTGTTAAGTGGCTACCGGAGCCCATAGACATCTACAAAGTTAATGCCGCCACCTATCTTGTGACATGAGTTATAAAGTCTAAGTTTTAACAGCACAACGGCTGCCCCGCCCTTCAAACCGAAACGCATTACTGCTTCAGGGCAGAAATAAGGTGGTGGTACCTATCCGTGCGACTCACATGATGTCCTGCCACCAGTAAATCATTACCATTTCCAGTATCTCATTCAAATATATAAAATAAAAACAGTTTTATATGCAGTATCACGGTAAGCACGCTTTCGATACCATTAACGACAATATCTGGTCGAGATCAGTGGAGTTACGGTAAGCGTCAAGTCAAACAAATCTGTGTGCCGTGAAGGTACGGGCCAGATACAATATAGATCCGTTATTACTGCAAATACTTTGGGAGTTCGTTTGTAAAAGACGATTTCAGGTCAAATTTTGCGAGGAGAATGCATTCGTTTTATTCAACAGTTAGTTTCAAATGGTGTGTAAGGTTTGGTTGGATTATACGTCTGCAAAGCTATATTCGGAGTTTTGTCAATTTTCTCTGTTAGTAAGGTTCTGAAGAAGCGCGTATATGTACGTGCCATAATGACTGTTTCTGCTGCATAGTTTCATATTTCAAGTTTTAATTTATCGATTTGAGAAACTAAATAAACAATACATCCTTAACGTGTATTAAAAATAGGTAAAGAAAAAAAGAAAAAAAATAGATTTCACCATTAACACAACACGTGAGTAGATAAGTAGATAGCGAACAAAAACCAGAGAAATTAATGACTTAAAATTTACTAAAAGATAATAAAATAATACTACTTTATAACATACCTAAATCACTTTACAAAAAAAAAACATTTCTATATTTTGAAAGAGATAAATAAAAAGATATCGACATTGGAGAATTTTGTATCGTGTACCCCCACATGATCTACCTACAAATGTATTTGTAGTTCAATTCGTTCGAGCCTTGCACATCTAGAAGGTTTATTTAGAACGCGCCGAAATACGACTACATTTAAATGAGTTTGGAAATAAGATAACACATAGAAACATGCAAAGAAGTTACCGCAGAACGATGTATTAGTTTAAATATTATTTCACCACGAATATCTATTCTTAACTTCGGCTTAAATACCTAGGCAAAGAACAAATGAACCTGTTCCTCCACGAATTTTTCACTACAAATACACTGGTGAAGTTAATACAAAAATAGTGGCAAAAAATGTTAATACGATTGTTTTACAGTTTGGGGGATCATTATTTCAGTAACGATCCCGCAGACTTTAGATAATATGTGTATTTTTAACTTTGCTTCCGATAGCACGGAGATTTGATATGGGAGCTTCCTCGTCGAGCCCGTCGCTTACGACGAAGGGCTCGGCGAGTAAATTAACCCACAGACAAAGGCCACTGTGTTTCTAGCTCGATCTTCTCATTGGGTCGCGGTTCCGATCCGGTGGTAGATTTTGCGAAGCACTGCTCTTGCTAAGGTAAGTGTTAGCAATGTCGTCATGTTTGAGCCCCGTGAGCTCACCTACTAATTCGGTGAATCTAGGCTCGAGGCTACTAGAATAGGTAGAAAAAAAAATGGAAGCATGGATATATTTGCCACGAGAGTGTCTGTCTAACCCTGTGACGTGTTAAAGACGTAGCTTCGTTTAATTGCGATATGTAAGACGAGATTTGGCGGTGAACTGTCAAAACAAACTGTAAACGTTAACATAACATATGGTTATTTCGCTCGTATCCGGGTTCGAAACGCGTTCGAGAATTTTAATGAAATCGCTGTTCTTATGTTTTCTCTGACAAATTCATGTGTAGCGGTTCGGAAAGAGAAAATTTGTAGTTCGGTTTAAATTCGAAATACACAGTCGTTACATACTGTGGTGAAGATTTTGAGGTGTTTTTAAGAAGAAAGCATGTGATAATTTAAGGTCTATAGATACGACTTCGCTTCTCTCTGATGACGATTATTGTCAACGTTAAATATCTGTATTTCATACGCTTAGTTGGCTGATTCCTTGACCTTCGAAATAAGATCATACCATCCTAGATCTTACGTCATTTTCGTTATCAGTTATCGACCTCATTGCGAAAAGCAGCCTCCACAGTACCGTACCAGCTTTATCTGGGACGAGCCATCAGTCAGCATTCGTGTGTTCACTAAAGATATCATTTCTAATGCCCCAATCCCTTTCTCGCGTTGGACGTAATAGAAGCAGCGCAGATGCCCTGATTTAGTCTCGGCATATGCAATATACCTGCCATTATGCAATTTCAGCATTTTTCTGATATACTATCGTCTCGCTTTTGTGGTCTAGGATCTTACGTGGATTTTCCTTGAGCGCTAGCTTCCAAGAAAGTTGTTCTCAACACGGTTCTATAGATTCGTGAATTTAATAAATCCTAAATTTACTAATGATCACAAAACAACATCGAGAATTTGTAAGATTAGATAAATATATAACAAACATTGTAATCTATTGTAAAGTGGTTATATGGGGATCGAACTCAATTCTCAGCCACAAATGCTATCAATATTAAACAAATTTAGCATGTGTTCAATGCACTTGTCTGGCACTTATGTTTCTGGTACACAGATAATCCTAGCTCTGTTTTAAACGGTCGATTAAATTGTTTTTATTACTATTTATAAGCAAGTTCGATAATTAATGTCAGGATAATGTTACTATGCCAGTCCTCACAGAGTCCGTGTCTACAACGTGTTTAACCTCCGTTTAAAATTCTCCATTTAACAACCCTAACTTGATTGACGTGTAACAACCAGCTGTCATAATATGTGGTTTTTAGTGGGTTTGTAAATCAATTCAAATCGACACGGAATGTTTCGGAATTAAACCTGTTTCGTGTCCTCACGAGGTAACCCGGTGACCGTTCACGGACGATTAAGTAAACGAAGTATAATTAGTGGTTTTATTGATTTTTTTTATTGTTTTATGTATTGTTTGGATATGAATACGTTATGATACGCAACAAATTATAAATTCCGGTTAAAAAGAACATGGACTATGACTTCAGCTAGAAGTAACGTAATAAAATCATTGTTTTTTCAATATTTTCGTTCCTAATATTACTAAGTCATCAATATATATCCTGGCTTCGAACAATGATACAACGGGGATTGAAATTACAAAAGAAACAACTCAGAAATGTTTGTTAGACCCAAAACTACTGGAGGTGCTTACAGAGCCTCAAATAAACTGGTACAAGATCCAGGAGAAAGAAGGAGGTTATCTGCATTTATGATTATAAAAATTACTATTAAAATTATATATTTACGTCCTCATTTTTAGACAAAATCATTGGAGTTTTAGCATTACTGTTGTAAGGAAAACAGTACGAAACCAAAATGCGAGAGTCATAGTCTTTTACTACGAAATTCCGCGTACACACCACAGAACGATTTCAAAGAATTTTAAAGAAACTGTAACAGAATTGATACGTACATTATTTCCAACAAAATTTTACTTTTCTACGCTCGAGCATTAACTATTTAGATCTTTTTTAAACGTAAATTTTACTAAGACAAATATTTACCTACCTATTTTGTTTTATATTTGTTTTATGTAACCGCTTTTATCTTAATTTTACATTTGATATATATAAATTTACAAATAGGTTTTATTTATAAAGTCCTGGAATGACTGTGTCCTATAAAAGCCCTGGTGTTTGTCATTTCGCTGGCAGAGTAAATATGATGTAGAGCACGGTTCGAATTCTATGGGACTCTGTTTTTACAATGGTTTTTCAAAGTTTTTTCACCAAATCAAAGACAAATGATTAACTTGAAAATGTGCGCACGTAAATTTACTTCAAGATTAACTAACGCCCAATCGTCTCCTCAGTTTTTTTTATAATAGATTTTTTGACCTAGTAACTAAGACCTTTAGTCAACACTTATTTTAATTTATTTTTCATGAAAATGATAGCATGGAGTGAAATGAAATGAAGACGACTAATTTGAGACATTAATCAACTGGTATGAAATTAAATGAAATGAGATGAGATTATTTGTCTCCTCTATACATTTTAGCAGTAAAACTTCGCCCCATAGTCATAGTTACTTTACAACGATTAACTGAATCATATCATCAAGTCTTCACAAAACGTATTTTTTAGTATCCTTTTTTGCTCCCAAACCATTCACATCAGCATGACTTAATGTTATCACAAAACAGTGCCCGTTTGATTACCGAGAACTGTTTTTGCGGGCGGCACGTAGAATTTTTTTAAATAAAAAAAGACTTGAATTCTCCTAAGTATATGTTTCTTGGTTTATTTATTCTCGTTACGACAATGACAGATGAATTTCTGCGGTCACGTGATTTTTTTGTTGGACTTAAATTATTTTGATCTTTGTCTAGCCAGCGGACTAGATCTAGTTTTAAGGCCAGGGTAACATTATTTTGTAAAATATCAGAATAAAAGTTCGCGTAGATAGGTGAACGAATTTACGATCTATCTAGTGTAAAACAGAATCAAAGATATCACGACATGAAAGTCACCACCGACCTTGAGAAAGAGGTCCAAATCTCAACTGTATGCTATGGCTGCCCCTTTCATACCGGAATGCATGACTGCTTCATGAAAGAAAACATAGACAAGATAGTGATACTTATCCTCGCAGACTACAATTTATAAACAATACGAGAAAAACATACATACTTTTGTCATTATTACGTAATGTTGTTTCATTCAAATTCATGAGAAAAATTAAACTCGCAATATTTAAGAATAACATATTATGTCAACAGGATTTCTAATCAAAGTTTTATTAATGTTTCTAAGACTAAAAAAAAACATGATGACATCAATTGTTGATCAGGTTTGAGCCACTAATCAGTATTCTTGTTTGTACAAGATTTTATAGGTATTCTTTTATTAATGTTCACTTTGTTTTGATTGTGGCGCTTTTTTCAATGCCACCAAAATTCTTAAATATGTGCTATGATGATGGAGATCGGTAATTATGTCCGCCTCTACGTCTAAAGGGGATCTGTTTCGATTCCTGACTCAAATTCAGTATCTTTTGTTTACATATACGGTCTGGGTATAAATCATTTCTCTTGTTACTTGTGTGCTTGCTTATGGCCGTTGAATTTCGAACATGTTCGAATTTCGAATTTTTTTTTTTTTTTTTTTTTTTTTTTTTTTTTTTTTTTTTTTTTTTTTTTTTTTTTTTTTTTTTTTTTTTTTTTTTTTTTTATAGCAAGTAAGAGGCAAACGAGCAAGACGGGTCACCTGATGGTAAGTGATTCACCGCCGCCCACGGTCACCAGCGTTTACGCCAGTGCGTTGCCTACCCTTCAGATAAGAATATGCTTTTTTCTTGAATAACCCAATGTCGCAGTTGTTGGGGAAGACCGCTGATGGCAACGAATTCCAGAGATTTACTGTGCGTGGCAGAAAACTGTTTTTAAAACGCATTGTAGTGGAACGCCAACCATCCAGATGGTGCGGATGATAGTTCCGGCGAGACGATCGGTTGCGAAAATCAGCGGCTTCTATTAAATTGAACAACTCCTCGGAACACTCCCCATTGTAAATTCTGTAAAGTATGCATAGGGAAGATAAATCCCTACGCAGTGCCAAAGGATCTAGCCGATCGGTAAGTACAGGATCGTCGACAATCCGAGATGCCCTACGTTGAATTCGGTCAAAGGGAGATAGCTGATAACCCGGAGCCCCGGCCCAAAGGTGGCAACAATACTCCATGTGAGGCCGCACCTGCGCCTTATACAGCTTAAGGCGGTGAGCCGGCTTGAAGTACTGTTTGGCCCTGTTGAGTACTCCGAGTTTTTTGGAGGCCATTTTAGCCTTGCTCTCCAAATGACCGCCAAACTGGACAACACTCGAAATGTCTACGCCCAGAATGCCCATGTTCGGCTTGGCACAAAGGTGAGTGTTTCCGAAGAGTGGCGATGCGACAAAGGGGGCTTTTTTAGCGGTAAACGCGCAAACTTGAGTCTTAGAAGGGTTAAACTGGACTAGATTTAGTCCCCCCCAATCGGAAATCTTCACAAGGGATGATTCGATTTCAGACACAAGTTTGTTCCGACACTCATCGACGTGATCCCGAGAGATATTGCTGCGGCCGAAATACAGTGCATCCACGGTACTGTCATCCGCATAGCAATGAATGCCACTGGTATGCAACAAATCATTGATATGCAGAATGAACAATGTCGGGGATAACACGCAGCCTTGGGGAACACCAGCATTTACGGTCCGGGGGTCCGAGCATGAGCCGTCTACGACGACTTTAACTCTCCGTTCCGCAAGGAAACTGCCGATCCACCTACAAAGTCTCTCAGGAAGCCCATAGGAAGGAAGCTTCGATAGTAAGGCTTTATGCCAAACCCGATCGAAGGCTTTCGCAATGTCCAAACTAACGCCTAGTGCCTCACCCCTACTCTCAACCGCCTGCGCCCAACGGTGAGTTAGTAAAGCCAAAAGATCACCAGCTGATCGGCCTTTGCGGAAGCCATATTGGCGGTCACTGATCAGCTGGTGCTCTTCCAGGTAGCCCATGAGCTGGCGGTTGATTATGGATTCCATAATTTTGGAGAGCAAGGAGGTGATAGCGATAGGCCTGTAGTTGGACGGATCTGAGCGGTCGCCTTTTTTAGGGATCGGGTGTACTAGAGCCGTCTTCCATGAATGTGGGACAACGCCGAGGACGTAAGAGTGTCTGAATAAGCGCGTTAAAACCGGTGCCAGCTCTGGAGCACACACCTTCAGCACAATAGGAGATATTCCATCGGGCCCACTCGACTTGTTGACATCCAGGGAGAATAGTGCTTTCCGCACAGCACACTGTGTGAAGCGGACGTCCGCCATTGTGGTTTCACACCTCGGGATGGTAGGAGGAGTGTTCCCCCTGTCGTCAAGAGTCGAGTTTTCCGCAAAGATAGAGCCAAGAAGATCGGCTTTCTCCCTTGCGGAATAGGCCAATGAACCATCCTCCCCACGCAAAGGTGGAAGCGTCGACCGACAGAAATTACCCTGGACAGCCTTGGCGAGAGACCAGAACGCACGAGAGCCAGATGGCAGGCGCGCCAGTCTCTCGCCAATTCTCCCAACGTAATTTGACTTTGCCAATGCAATTTGCTTCTTAAAGAACCTGGAAGCAGAGTTGTACTTCTTCTTGAGTGAGTCAGAGTTTACATCCTTAGCGGCCTTTGCCATAGCCCAAGCCTGGTAGCATTCCCGTTTGCGACGATGTGCGTCACGGCAGGACCCACCAAACCAGGGCCGAGACCTGCCACCGACAGGCACCGCTGAGCTAGGAACAAACAATTCCATGCCCTGCAGCACGACGCCGGCAACCGAGTCAGCGCAGGTGCTAGGATCCTCTGACTTGAAGCAAATCTGCCCCCATGGGTAGGATGCAAAGAAAGAGCGCATCCCGTTCCAGTCTGCTGACCTGTAGTGCCAAACACGTCGTCTACCAGATGGAAGTGGTTGTGACGAGACGGTGAGAGGCACCACGCTCCGAACTAGGCAATGGTCCGATGACCCGAGAGGAGCATCGACCCATACCCGAATGGGTTCGGGGCGAGAGGTCAGCAGAAGGTCCAATAAGGAAGGCGAATGGTCTTCCACATCCGGCACACGTGTGGGAGAAGGTACCATCTGCGTCAGACCATTGGCAATGGCAAAATCGTGAGCAGACCTTCCCGCATGGTCAGTACGTGTTGACCCAAGCCAGTCAGAGTGGTGGGCATTAAAGTCGCCCAAAACCACAATTTCTGCGGTAGGAATCTGCTCAAGTATTCTGTCAGTGGACACCTGCAGGTGCTCGAAGAGCCGGTCAATTTCCGAATTTCCGCTATGAGACCTGTAAAGGCACGCGTAGACGCGAATGTGATCCTCACAATCGACGCGCACCCAAAGGGTCGACAGGTCTCTGCCTTCAAGACTGCTGAGCCTACGGTAACAAATTCCCTCCCTGATGTACACACACACGCCGGCGCGTGGCACAAAAATGTGCTCCAGGCTATAGGCCGGGTACTTTAGATATGAAGTGTCAGTTGGGGAGGAAATCTGCGTCTCCGTCAGGAAAAGCAAATCTGGCCTTTCCGTCTCGAGATGGTGGTGGACGGCATTTAAGTTCGAGTGAAGTCCCCTGATGTTAGAAAAATCCACTGCTAAAGTGGAGGGGGACTTCCTCGTTATTGGGCTCAGTTTGCACCCAGCAGCTGTGATAAACGACGCTTGATGTGCCCCCCCAGAATACGATGGGCAGCCTGAGCCAGAGCGAGAGGATAGCATCTCTCGCTCTCGCTCAGAGAGGGATTCTCCAGTCTCTAAGAGACTGGTACCCTCCTGGGGTATTTTATTTGTATCACTCGTCGCCATCACAAAAATCAAAAATAGCATAAGGGGTGGGGAAGGAAAGGGAAGGAGAAAGGTCACAGAGGGTGAGGAATTGTGGGACAGGGAATAAAAAGACAGGAAGGGGCCAACTGATACTCATTCCCACACGCAACGCAACAGTCCCTAGAAAATCTGTTGCGATACGTGTAGTATAATGAAAGTGCCAGTTGCTATTTGGGCCCCGAGGTAGAGGGATAAGGGCACCGGGACTCTCACTCACCAGTCGAAACGCGGTGGCCTCTAGGAGGCCCCCACTTCACGCTGATTTTCTGTGAGAGGGTAGTGTTTCACCGGTCGATCCTGCCCACCTACGTGCTACAGCGAACTGCAGACTTAGATCTACTACTCTAACTTAGATCTACTACTCTAAAATATATATATTTTGATGGTAGGACCTCTTGTGAATCCGCGCGGGTAGGTACCACCATCCCGCCTATTTCTGCCATGGTTTAAGGGTGGGGCAGCCGTTGTAACTATACTTGGGATCTTAGAACTTATATCTCAAGGTGGATGGCGCATTTACGTTGTAGATGTCTATGGGCTCCAGTAACCACTTTAAACCAGGTGGGCTGTGAGCTCCTCTACCCAACAAAAAAAAATGTGTTACTTGTTTGATTCATTCAAAGAAAAACCATTTTTGCTATATAGAAGGTGAAGTCTTGGAATTTGCAATAAAATTGCGACAGTTAATAACTACGTAGTAAACAACTTACGTATAACACTATACGGACAGATGTAGGCGATATTTCAAGGAAAAATACTCACTCGGAGAGACTTCTATACCAATAACTACAGATTATCTGCTTCTGCATCATCCCCACGATTATTCCAAACTAAGCTTCTACTAGTTTTAATACTGATTAGATTCGGAAGCAGGATTTCAGAATTCGGATATTAAACACAAATCTGAGACATATTTCAAAAACTGAACTTTAATCCGTCGTCATATGACGATAAATTTGATCTCAATTGATTATACTTTCAAAATGACAATAAAAATCACGACAATAGATCGGATATTTCACTTATTTTCATGAAACATAAAAAACACATTCAATGATTATAATTATAGTAATATATATATTAATACGTGAAGCAAATCTTTGTATCCCTTTTTACGAAAATTGCGCGGACGGAGGAGTATGAAATTTTCTACATTTATAGAGAATATAGAGAAGAAGTGTACAACGCTAATATTTTTTTTAAATAATGCATAAAAGATACATTAAATCAATAAAGAAAACATTACACACACTACATACCATGTATTTGACGCACACACGCATGCATACTGTTTATTGTCAAACTTTTGTTCTTGACGTCTGTGGTCGAATTGAGAATAGATTAAATATTGTTTGTCTTTATAAATATTTTTTATAGAGTAGCCTTGGCGAAATTTGTGATTATAGAAGTAGAAAATACAATCATAATAGTGTACAAACTTACAATTCCAATTAATTAGTCGAATTTCGACTACTGCGGGACCTCTAGTTATTGATAGCTACATAACAATTGTCTGGATAACATTTGTTTTTAAAATCGATTTAACTGTGCAGACTACAGATCAGGCTAAAGAAGAATCAAGTTGAAGACGGTAAACTAAACACAAAATATCACGATTGAACTAAATAAAAGCGATTTTTGCAAGAATGAACCTTATAATTAAAATTGAATACTTCATTCCCTTCAAAGCTAAAATTTTCAAACGCTTAATCATACAATGAACATTCAAAACAAACGTTTAATATAAGCTATTGTACATAGCGCAGATATAATCGAAGCAAGAGGCAATACTTACAGTCCATAACTACCCATTGTTACAGACAAAAGAATTTAATTGCGTCACACAGAATCGAATTGTATCAATACGTAGGCAGGTGGAGGTAGGTGTCTTACGAATGCCGCGACCTTGGCATAGATAACGATGAGCGGTATTCATAATGATAATATATTCAATAAGGATGACGGTACATTTTTTATTTATATTTTTTATTTATTGATTAGATGGTTGGACGAGCTCACAGCTCACCTGGTGTTAAGTGGTTACCGGAGCCCATAGACGTCTACAACGTAAATACGCCACCCACCTTGAGATATAAGTTGTAAGGTCTCAGTATAGTTACAACGGCTGCCCCATCCTTCAAACTGAAACGCATTACTGCTTCACGGCAGACATAGGCAGGGTTTTTTTTTATTGCCTAGATGTGTGGACGAGCTCACAGCCCACCTGGTGTTAAGTGGTTACTGAAACCCCATAGACATCTACAACGTAAATGCGTCACACACCTTGAGATATATAAGTTCTAAGGTCTCACTATAGTTACAACGGCTGCCCCACCCTTCAAAACGAAACGCATTACTGCTTCACGGCAGAAATAGGCGGGGCGGTGGTACCTACCCGTGCTGACTCACAAGAGGTCCTACCACCAGTAATTACGCAAATTATAATTTTGCGGGTTTGATTTTTATTACACGATGTTATTCCTTCACCGTGGATGTCAATCGAGAGCAATTGTTAAGTACGTATTTCATTAGAAAAATTGGTACCCGCCTGCGGGATTCGAACACCGTTGCATCGCTATATACGAATGCACCGAACGTCTTATCCTTTAGGCCACGACGACTTCAAAGGTGGTGGTACCTACCACATAACGCCCTACCATAAGTTCGAAATCCTCTTTGGGTCGTTGAGCTAGCCGAATAACAATTAACCTTGTTGTGATCCAATAAGAACCAGTATTGTTTATACACCCATACAGAACAAAGGCATTGTGAATAAAATTAAAAAATTAAAACGTAATTTCGATAATAGCTAAAAGTCTAAAAGGAGTATATTATAAAAACAACAGACTCGTTAAATGAGGTAATTAACATTAAAATTAAAATATATGTTTATTTTTTGGGATCAAAAAATTGTTTGTATACACGTACACAGCTTCCTGAGAGGTTACATGTGGAATGATAAACACACGCGGGGTTAGTGACGCGTGAACAATGCACTTGGCGCGAATCCAGATTGTTTTCATTGTTTTAAACGATACGGGAAGTTGAGATTTGAGTATCGATTTTACAGAAGCAATAATCGGTTCTTCAAGGATTCGGGGAACAGAATTTGCAAAATAAACATTGTTTTGACTATTAATTTGTTAGGGTTGTGTGTGTGTGCAGTTTGTTTTTTAGAATATTTGTTTCGTTTGTGGTCCACATATTGGTGGTTGGTTCGCTAGCTACTTGTTCTTGTACAATTGCGAAAATTAATATTTCATCAAAGCATATACCTAGTCCAGCCATAAGTAATATAATGGAGGCGCTCGCACACGCCTTGAAATGTGAGGCTGAAGTCTCAATTGCATTTGGTATAACAGCTGTCCCACCTACCACACCGGAACGTATAACAATTTTGGGACAGAGGTAACCAAGATAATTACTAATATAAAACATAAAAAACCACAATTGTTTTGCTCAAAAACTTTGGTTGTATCTGCCCCAGTGATATATGAGCCTACGTTCGTTCGCATATCACACATGCATTATACACAAACCATGACATCATATCCAAGTTACCGTATTAAGAAATATTCCATTTACGGAGAACTTTATTCAAAAACCGTGCTGATTTCGTTGTGGTTTTTCGAAACATGTTTGGTATGTTTCGTCAATGTGATACGTAAGTATATGAGTTCCCATTCGGTCTAAATTTTTTTATGAATGAAGGATTACTGGTGGCTCTGCGGCCTTTTCTGTTTCACCAGGACAGGTGGGCGAGGAAAGGCTCAGCTAGGAGGGGTGGGATTTGCTAAAAGCTGCTCAAGCGCCTCCGAAGGAGACCTAACGGCTCAAGGGCAGCTGCTTCACGAATGCATTTACTACCGGATCGAAATCGCGACCCGCTGAGAAGATTCGACCAGAAACTCAGCGAGCTGATGTAGAGTTATGTATGATGTATGGACGGGCGGACAAAAAAAACTATGACTTTATTTCGGTAAAGTTTTTATCGTTGACTGTATTTATGAACAGTGTTTGTATTGAAGGCTTCGTTCGCGTAGCTGGATAAACGGGAACACGACGTTAAGTGGTTACAGGAGTCCATGGGCATTCAAACGTAAATACCCTACCTTACAAATCGTAACTTATGACTACTTTACGGCAGGAACATGAAAGAAGGCGGTTTCCACCCGTGTTGATTTACTACTATCAGTAAACGCCAGTTGGCGATTGTAGTACGCTGCCATAAATACTCACAGGAGGTCGCTGTCCCCGGTGAATTCATTAGTCGCATTTCGCGACGCCCACATCAAGAGATGGGATGGTCCTATTCTAGGTCGACATCTCGCATTTCGTCAACATTACCGCGCATATACAGCAAACAAATTCTTCCCTAATGTTATGAGCAGCACTAATCTAGTTTCAATGGTGCTAAGACCTCTTGTGGTTACTGCTGGTAGGACCTTTTGTGAGTCCGCACGGGTAGGTATTACCGCCCTGCCTATTTCTGCCGTGAAGCAATAATGCGTTTCGGTTTGAAGGGTGGGGCAGCCGTTGTAACTATACTGAGATCTTAGAACTTATATCTCAAGGTGGGTGGCGCATTTACGTTGTATATGTCTATGGGCTCCAGTAACCACTTAACACCAGGTGGGCTGTGAGCTCGTCCACCCCTCTAAGCAATAAAAAAAAACACTACAAAAATGCGCGTAAAGTGCTTAATGACGAATTATCGTGAGAAACTAGACCCAAATTAATTCACGAAAGTCATTACCTACGTGCGTTTTTTTATTTGCTTAATCTGTGACATTAACCTTCTTTTTTATTACTGCGGGCTAGTTGATTTGTTTTACGGGAGTCGCAACCTTGAATTTAGTGGTAAACAGTGTTAAAGATAAGCTAAGTTGCAGCGAACTTTATGTTATTTTTCAATGGTGGTTTTCGCCGTGTATATCACGAAATAAGATCGGCAAATCACAGATCTGTTAAGATTCCTCTTGTAATACTGGTTTTTAAGTTAATGCCACCAGAAATGCGCTCTGGTTGGCCAACGATAATTATACAAAGCCTCACTGAATTGGATAAGTGACGAACAAACAATAGAATAACTAAAAGTCACTCAGTTCACTCTGCACAAACGGGAGTAAGCCCTGTTTCAAATCAACTACATGATACAATAGACGAATTATTTCCAATATCATACATTTTTTTTAAACTTGAACTTGTATTAAATTATTCTTGAAAAAATACTTTTACATATGTAATTTAAGTGTCATTTCCTTTTTTACATTTAACACAATTGCTTGTTATATTATTGATATGAAATAGTTTAATACGGACTAATAATTTAGACAAGGAGTGAGTGATTCCGGTATGCAAAAACAGAGCTTTGACATAAAATTTATATGGCGGATAATTGACATTGCAGTGTCCTCTCCTTCTAACATGACAATTAAAATGCCCAAACTACGATTTTTTATTACAAAATTAGTACCATTCAACATGAACATTACTTTTTAATAAACATGAAATATAGTTTGTCCAGTTTCGAACCAGCGATCACGTGGTTCAGGTCCGCCACTCCTCAGCCACGAGACCGTCTCAAACCGGATTGGTTTACAGTCGGTCGTGAACAGCTAAGCCGGCGCAGTATAAATTGCATTATTTTAATTCGACAATACAGTTAGTTCGTGCAAATGATAATGGGACCTAAGTTTGTTTTGTGATTTTCGTGACCGGTACCCCTTATTGAATAATTTAATTCGGTTAAAACACAATGGCCATTGTGATTCGAAGATCCGTGCTATCTGTGCACATCTCCAAGATACTTATGAACTTATTTGGGTTTGGCTTGGTGGCGATATATAATTTACATGTAAAATTTTCGATTCAATATTCAAATTATCACGTAGTAAAGTAGCGAATACACATAATAAATAAATAAATTCAGCTGGGAACGACAAAGCCGCGTGGGTTTTTGAATTGGTATTCACAGCAAGAGCGTTGAGCATTTATTTGGTCAGGTCTTAGCATTATATACCTGTTTCTCCTTACTAAATCATAGTTAGATTACGTTCGCTTGTGACTAATTTACAAAAAATAAACCTGTATTGAATGAAAGTAACGAATGCTTAGTTTGAAGCGTGTTTCATGCTAATTTTAAATACAAATCTAAGCCAGCGATTATAATGTTTTATTTTTTTTATTTTTTATTGTTTAGGTTGGTAGATGAGCTCACGGCACACCTGGTGTTAAACGGTTACCGGAGCCCATAGACATCTACAACGTAAATGCCGCTACCTACTTTGAGATATGAGTTTTAAAGTCTCAGTATAGTTACAACGGCTGCCCCACCCTTCAAACCGGAACGCATTACTGCTTCACGGCAGAAATAAGCAAGGTGGTGCTACCTACCATGCGGATTGACAAGAGGTCCTACCACTAGTAATGTACAACATAATTGTGTGATGAAATTATTGGATGGTGGGAGTTTGATTGACTCGAAGGCGATTTATACGCTGTTATTAGGTTATTATTATATAGTGATAGATACATACATAGTTTTATATAAGTTTAAATGTAAATGTACATGATTTATGAATTCTGTTATGGTATTTTGTGAAACGTTGCGAATTGGTGCTGCAGGTGCCGGTAGGTATATTTCAAAAAGTTTGTAAAGGCCGACATGGATAAAAAACTGTCTTGGATCCAAAGAAATCATAATATTTATTAATCGAAAATCCGCAAATAAAATGTGGTCTTAAGAAACACGTTGACGCGTTACATTCGAAACATAACGGACGTGTTAAATGCCGAATGGTCCTTGAAGATATGAAGAAGAACATTCGTAATAACCACGAAATTTTGAAATGCTTTCATCTGTTTCATCTATTTTTACGAGCTTATAGTTTCAACCTCAGACGATGAATAGTAGACTTGTGATATTTACGAATACAATACTAAAGTCTATAATAATTTAAAAGAAAACATTTTCTTATTCGAAAATACACTCTGTTAGTTTTTCAAGCCGAAACGCTTTCATTTTGAAGAGGCTTATGCACGACCGGAAACAGGAACTTATTTTTCTTTTCAAGTGATTTTGAAATGCTGCGAAAAATGTGTTTTTTTTTTTTAATAAATTTAATAAATGTAGTATTTGACTAGTGATTGAAAATCGAACGTTGTCACTGATATTTGAAGGTTAAAATTTATCATTTGTTTTGAATTTACTTATTTTTCGAGCTATTTATTATTTGAAAAAAATATATAACTATATATAGAAACCAACTAAAGCTTGGGTAGCATTAAAGCTGTTTAATATAAATAAAAAAATCGGTTGATAAACGCAGGATAAAATGGCACTTTTCTGTTATGCCTTTGCCTATTTATAACCTTGAAGATAGAATTGAAGTGTATCTTTATGAAACGGTAAGTAATGCAACGGGATTGGGCGTGGCACAGGATGCTCCGAATACCATGCACCGCTATGAGAACTAACAAGTCCATTTTAATACAGCTAAAAATCCAAAAAAGGCTCTCTGCCATCTGGCAAGACCGTCCTTTTTTTTATAGCTTAGATGGGTGGACGAGCTCACAGCCCACTTGGTGTTAAGTGGTTACTCAAGCCCATAGACATCTTTTTTTCCTTTTATTGCTTAGATAGGTGAACGAGCTCACAGCCCACCTGGTGTTAAGTGGTTACTGGAGCCCATAGACATCTATGACGTAAATGCGCCATCCATCTTGAGATATAAGTTCTAAGGTCTCAGTACAGTTACAACGGCTGCTCCACCCTTTTTAGCCAAAACGCATTACTGTTTCACGGCAGAAATAGGCAGGGTGGTGCAGGGTGGTGGTACCTACCCGTGCGGACTCACAAAAGGTCCTACCACCAGTTAAAGAGCTTCTTCGGACACATCATGCGGTCTCCCAGATAATCCAGATATGAATCTGAGAAAGCAAACGCGCCGTGAGCAGAACACTATCCAGATGGTCAGATCTGGTTAAGAAGGCAGTTGGTGGTAGTTTATACCATGCGGTCCATGCCGCCCATGACCGAGCACTATGGAGGTAAGTCACATGTGGTCGCGATCCTCAGCAGTGAGGGAACGATGAAGAAGAGATCTAATGCAAAATTAAATCGAAGTTTTATTTCGATCGTGATTGAAGGTTTTTTTAAATAAATAACGGTTGTGTCATTTTTTCATTTGGCATATTTGATTCCAAACGGGTAGGTACGGTCGGCCTTTCCGGCTTAAAGGGTGTATCAACCAATACACAAAGCAAATGACCCTTTAACCTTATTCGTGTTTCAAATGAGGCACGGCATTGAAGTTCTGTGAAAATTCATTTAAAATTTCGTTTCATTAGACGACAAAACTCCTCAATTATGCGGAATTGTTGACAGCGCAATTATTTAAGAACATACGTTCAGTGACAGTTTGAAATGCTACTTGCTCTGAAATATTAACAGCATTGACATTAAAATGGGTGAGCCCGATTAAATATTTAACTCAATGCCATTACATGCATGCAATATGAAGCAATTAATACTCAAAATACAACAAATTTATTAATGAAACAAATTATTTTTCGCTTATTTCGAACGTACCACGGTCCCATGCTAGCATACTGAAAATCAGTGGACCGACCCCTCCATCATCCTCAGCATCATCATAGCGCTCAGTTATGGGAGGAAGAAAAAGAGATTTCTTCAGATACAAGATATTTCTTTTTATAATTGACAGTTAAAATGAAATAGAAGCGGTGTTGCGAGGGTGAGGAGACTGGGCCAGAAATGCTGAGAGAGGAAGTTCGGATGGATGAGAGAAGGAAACGCATTGATCGGTAGTACCTTTAACATCACGATTACACAATTTCGTCACCTACCCCAGACACCGGGCAGTTTTAGTGCTACGACTGATTGCCTTTCTGGTCGGCATGCTATCACCGGAATACCCCGCTGGGCTAGAATCTGTGAAGCTTGAGGAGTGCGACCTTCCACCGACCTTGTGGCCTTTCTACCACTTTAACATAAACTCACCTTATCTATTGTTATTAGCTACTGAAACCCTAGCCCCTCATTGTGACTAGTTTTTTTACTGCTTAGACAACGTAAACGCGCTATCCACCTAGAGACATAAGGTCTAAAGTCTCAATTCTATAGTATAATAGCCGTCTCAACTGTATCGCATTACTGCGTCGCAGTAGAGTTAAATAATATCCAGTAAAAATTTGAAACTTCGACACTTCGGTTGTTAGAAATGTCAAGTTTATGATACTATACCTTAAATCGTAACTGAATCGTGAACAACTGTATACAATGCGACCTGTGAGCGCATTGGTCTATAACTCACAAAAATCTTATAAATAAGCCACATATTACTAGATATGGTCCTACTAGTGGTAGGACCTCTTGTGAGTCCGCGCGGGTGGGTACCACCACCCTGCCTATTTCTGCCGTGAAGCAATAATGCGTTTCGGTTTGAAGGGTGGGGCAGCCGTTGTAACTATACTTGAGACCTTAGAACTTATATCTCAAGTTCGGTGGCGCATTTACGTTCTAGATGTCTATGGGCTCCAGCAACCACTTTACACCAGGTGGGCTGAGAGCTCGTCCACCCATCTAAGCAACAACAAAAAAAAAAGATATCTTTTAACTCTTAATACACAACTGTACTTCGCCTATTAGTTATTCAATTTGCTATTCAATAAATTCTATTCATCGATTAAACTCAAGTCGTGTTCGTAGCTTTACGATCATTGTAAATCTTAAAAAGAAATTGCGTATCGTAACTTTAAATTAGGTAATAATGAACGTCCGGATTGATCTTATTGAATTTAATTACGAGTTACGCAAATTTGGAATTTCACCTCAAACCGCGTAGTCGAACAGGTTTGTGCCGCATTCTTGATCGTTTCCGCAGTAAAACTTACTTATCTGTACAGTTATTAGGGTTCGATTTTGTGATAAGAAAAAAAAAAGAAAATATTTGAGAAAAAACAAAAATAAAGCCCGCTGAGTTTGTTTCGCCGGTTCTTCTCAGGACTGTGGCTTTTTTTGGAACCGGTGGTAGAGTTAACACTGTTATTTATATTTTGACATTCAACAAGTGTGTTATACTGACATCTAAGTTGAAATAAATGATTTTGAAATTTGAATTTTGAAATTTGATAAAGAACGGCGGCATATTTTCGCCTCGTTTTCTTTTTCGATTGGAATCAGTCGAAGTTGTTAAAGACTTTAGATAATGGCTCTCGGTGTTCCTCTTGTGTCGTGTGTGTGAATTGGTTAGCCGCGTCGCAGCTGGTACTAGCACGATGTGAGTCCGTACGGGTAGGTACTACCCCTCTGCCTATTTCTGCCGTGAAGCAATAACGCGTTTCGAAGTGCGGGGCAGCCGTTGTACTGTAAAAACTGAAACCTAAGAACTCATGTCTCGAGTTGGGTGGCGGCATTTACGTCGTAGATGTCTATTGGCCCCGGTAACTACTTAACACCATGTGGGGCGTGAGCGCGTCCATATACCGTATAGCATATAGCAATTAAAAAAAATCGAAAATTCTGAGGGAACCATCTGTTTTTATCTTACACTGACTTTATACTGATTATTCATCTTTAAGCTAAATAAAGAAACGTAGGTAAATATGTACTCGCAAAATAGCCTTCATGGATGTGAAAATGCCCTGATACTTTTCTTCTGCCATAGGTAAGTTTTAAGACACTTTGGTATAGTTATCTTTCGGTTGTCGTGACGCTAACTACCCTCTTTTTCCTTTTATAACATGATTTCTGGGCTTTTACCTTTCGTTTAACGCAAAAAGAACCAACATTATCTTGAGCGGTTTGTTTCACTTCGACGCTTGAAAGGCAAACATGACTAAGCGACAATAACTGCTTTGTACACAAATGATAGGCAATAACCATATTCGATGCGCAAAAAAAAACATATTTCTAGGTCTATTAAAATCATTTCAATACTACAGCTACTAGCTAGATTCGTTAAAATAAATTTTGTTTTCAGGTATTTCAACTTTAAATTAGTCTACTGTAAAGTTCACGCATTGTCGCTTAGTCACGTTTGCCTTTCAAGCGTCGACTTTTTTTCATATTCACGATAAAAAGATTCAAGTGCTACATAAGCTATAGCCGTCTTCTCTGTAAAATGTAGCGTGCTTTTTATATCAATAGCTTCGAAACCATACGCAGAATTAACTTACTCTTTAGCGAGTATTTGGCTTATGTCATAATTTTATAAATACACTAGCTGACCCGGCAAACATTGTTTTGCCATATATAAGATTTCTAGGGAATTTCTAGTGTAGAAAAAAAAACTTATTGTAAGTGTGTAAGGATGTGGTAAATGAGTGAAAGAGGTATGTAGTGCTGTGAACGATGAGGGAATATATAATAAAAATTACAAAACCTCATTCAACCAAATAATACCTCATTATAATAAAAAAGGAGTCGGAGGATGGAGTCGCTCGCATCCGCAGGAAATACCTTCAATACCCTGCACGTGTCCTCCGGGTGGTGCAAAACGAGCTTGACAACGCCGAGTTTCGGGCGGCGGATTCTGATAACCCGACCCCCAAACTGGGGAAACTCACTTTGGAGAGGCTACAGGGGCCTAGAAGAACTAAAAATCTTCAAAAAAACCTGGCGTAGAAGGCAAGGGGAAACCACTACGACTATCTCCCTAGAGAATGTCCCGACCTTAAATGATGAGTACAGTAAATGAATATGCGAGGTCGGATGATCCGACTGACAATCGGCGCTCGGTGATACCCGGGTCATCGCGTGTGAAATTGGCTACCGAAGGCACCGTACGGGCTCGGCATCAGGCCCGGACGACTGCAAATGCTACTGATGACCATAAGAGAAAGCTTCCGACCCGACATCCACACCGAATTGGAGCATGGAATGTAAGAGGTCTAGTACAGGAGGGAAAACTGGAAATCGTCGAAAAGGAGATGATCACTCGTCGGTTGACTATACTTGGACTGTCAGAAACACATGTCAAGGGCTCAGGACACTTCACAATGGCGGAAGGAAATACATTCTACTTCTCAGGTCACGAAAGTAAAAGCCAGAACGGGGTGGCCATCATAGTTTCACAGACGTTTAAATATGCGGTCCTTGGATACAACGCTATCAGTGATCGTATTATGACTATTAAACTTAGAGGAAATCCGCTACCTATAAATATTGTCCAAGTATATGCACCAACGGCTCAGTCTTCAGAAGAAGAAATCGACAGTTTTTATGGAACACTGGAAGACTGCATTAATGCTTTACCACGCCGTGAAATGCTTTTCGTGCAGGGTGACTGGAATGCGAAAATTGGCGACACTAGCAGAGACGATCATCTGCGGAAAACTGTGGGGCACTATGGACTCGGAACGCGTAACGATAGAGGTGAACGATTCCTGGAGTTCTGCGTCGGAAACAGCCTCGCAATCACCAACACATTTTTTCAGCATCACAAACGCCGACTATACACATGGAAATCGCCAGGTGACCGGTACCGGAATCAAATAGATTTTATAACTGTTGACCAAAGATGGAGATCGAGCATAATTAACACCAAGACCCTACCCGGTGCAGACTGCGGTAGCGACCATCAACTACTGATGGCGGAGGTGCGCGTCCGTCTTAAATCACCTAGACAGCCACCAAAAAAGCCATTAAGACTTTCAAGCGGGGAGATAGAATACTTCCAGCATATAACAGAGTCCACTCTAGGGACAGAAGACGTAGCGGAGCACACAACTGAACAGCAGTGGCTGGTCTTTAAAAGACATATCAGCGAAGCTGTTGAATGTATCAAACAGCGACGGAAACCACAAGGTAAAAAGAGAGGCTGGATCAGTGAGGATACTTGGACCATCATTGATGAAAGAAGGAAACTCAGAGCAAATGGTCTTACAACACCCGCCGAAAAGGCAACGTACAGAAGTTTGTGCAAAGACATCCAAAGACTTTGTAGGAAGGACAAAAACTGCTTCTTCACGAGTATTTGTGCAGAAGTATAACAACACGCGCAAAAATATCAAACAGCGGATCTTTTTAAAAAAGTAAGACTATTAACACGACAGTTTAACGCTCAGTCGTGGGCAATTGAGAATACAGATGGGGAAATCATCACGGAGATCGATAAAGTTGCAGAGAGATGGAGTGAATATTGCGCTGATTTGTATCATCTTGAGCACGTTATGGATGGTTCTGATCCTCTGGAAGGATGCAATATACACAACATGGAGCTGGAGCCGGATATTCTATACACAGAAGTAACTGCCGCTATTGGAAAATTGAAACCAAATAAGGCAGTCGGCATCGATAATATTACCGCCGAAGTTTTGAAGGGTCTCGGAGAGAAGGGAGTTGCGAAACTTGTAGACTTATGCAACTCAATATGGCGAAGCTGTGAATGGCCGAAGGATTGGACTCACTCTGCGATACTGCCATTACACAAAAAAGGCACTACCAGGAGGTGTGACAACTATAGAACGATTGCCCTGATATCACACACTAGCAAAGTACTGCTGCATGTCATTAACTCAAGGCTTAGACACTTCCTAGACTGGCAAATTCCACAAGAACAAGCAGGATTTGTTAAGGGAAAGGGTACTCGCGAACAGATACTCAACGTAAGGCTTATCATAGAAAAGTGCTATGAGTATAACATCCCGGCCGTTCTATGCTTCGTCGACTACCAAAAAGCCTTTGACTGCGTTAGTTGGAAGCATTTATGGTACGTGCTTAAGGACATGGGCGTTCCCATGCATCTGATTCAGCTGATGAGAGCCCTGTACCTGTCGGGACGGGGATCGGTACGGATCGGCCCAGAACAATCAAGAGAGTTCCGATTTGAGAAAGGAGTGCGCCAGGGTTGCATCGTCTCGCCCATACTTTTTAACATCTATGGCGAATACATAATGCGCAAAACCCTAGAGGAGTGGGATGGTGGCGTCACAGTTGGGGGCGTAAAGATCTCGAACTTACGATACGCTGATGATACCACATTAGTGGCGTCATCAGAAGAGGAAATGGAGGAGCTGCTGCGACGTCTGGTTATAGTTAGCGAGGAAATGGGACTAAAGATCAACCAGTCCAAAACAAAGATCATGATCGTGGATAAATACGGCACCCTTAACGAGAATAATATTCTTGGCCAATACGACATCGTCAAGACTTTCGTGTACCTCGGCTCGATTATTTCCAATAGAGGTGGATCGGAAACCGAAATAAGGCGACGCATCGGAATGGCCAAATCCGCTATGAGCCAGCTAAACAAAATATGGAGAGATCGAAACATACTCAAGAAAACGAAAGTGCAAATTGTTGAGACGCTCGTTTTCTTAATCTTTTTGTATGGGGCTGAGACCTGGATCTTGAAAGAGTCTGACAGGCGACGCATAGACGCGTTTGAGATGTGGTGCTGGCGGCGCATGTTGCGCATCCCTTGGACGGCTTTCCGGACGAACGCTTCCATCCTCAACCAGCTAAAAGTTGACCAGAGGCTATCCACCAAATGTCTATATAGAGTGCTCCAATACTTTGGTCATATAGCAAGAAAACCCTCTGACAACCTGGAGAGACTCATAGTGACGGGTAAAGTGGATGGAAGACGATCCAGAGGTCGTAGCCGAAAAAGATGGAGTGACCAAGTGTCTGAGTGTCTGGACATGAGACTGAGCCACGCACTTCACTGTGCCACAGACCGACATAAGTGGCTACAAATTACAAAAAAAGGTCACAGGCGGGCGCATCACGATGCTCAGCAATGAGCGATCGACTGAAGGAGGAGGAGGGATAATAAAAAAAAAAGTCCAAATAAAAAAAAATATGTTAGGGGTGGACAACCCTAATCACTTAGGGGTATGAAAAATAGATAGTAGCCGATTCTCAGGCTTACTAAATATGCATAAAAAATTTCATGAGAATCGGTCAAGCGGTTTCGGAGGAGTATGGGAACGAACATTGTGACACGAGAATTTTATATATTAGATTTTTTTTTAAACCCGAACGCCCACTATTTAAACAAGCAAACTCATCCGACACGCGCAAGCTCCGGAAGCCGTACTGGAATGCCTTAATGATCTGAAAATAATGTTTTCGTGTAAACACGCAAAGTTTATGTTTCAATAACATATATATGTGACTAACACTCATTGTTTATGATATGCAAATAAAATACTGACGCACCGTTTTCATTGTAAGCTAGCTATTCATAGTACGTCTGTGTTTAATTACTCTGAAGTTTCTGTTTCAGTCGAAACGTCTAGAATAGCATTCGACGGTGATTTATGTTCTATCTCCGACTTGACTCTCTATTATTATACAACAAAGTTCACCCTTGTATATCTTGAGTTGCTTATCGTAATAAGACAGGATCTGTTGCAGGATCTTAATAATTCAAGTCTGCATTTTTTCCCTACCTAGCCCAGAGGGCTATTCTAGCTACGACCCGATGATAGATGAGCTCACGGGCTCAACTTGAGAGAATTTGCTAACACTGCTCTAGCCACATCACCGGATCGGAATTACGACCAATTGAGAAGATCCGGTGAGAAACCAGTAAGCTGTGTCTATGGGTTGGTTCGCTCGTCGAACTCTTCGTCGTAATCGACGAGTTCAACGAGGACAGTGACCGGTGCCTGAGAGGCCTAAAATCACCGAGAGTGAATCCGGGGGATCCGACAAGACATGTTGCGACGGCGGCTTTGCGTTGCCCCGTCGCTTGGGTTGGATAGGAGTCTGCATCCTAGACGTAGCACAGAGCTCGCTCTTCTCTCTCTGTCCTCTGCAAGCGATCTGTTAGATAAGCTAGCTTCTATTTTTTTTTGGGCTGGGGGCCGAGCCTCCTACGTGGTCCCCGTGTCTAGGGGGCGCGCGGGGTATGTGGGACTGATCCGCGACTGCGAGATCGCGGGCCCAAGGATGTTTTCAGGGCCCTACCCACTAAATGACTCCCCTGCACTCATCGCCCAAGCGTCCGATCCCCTCCGAGGTCAGAACCCGGATGAGGTAAGGGGGTTACCGCGATCAACACTACAACCAGACGGTGCAGCTCACCCCAAGGACGCCTGGCTAACGGAGCCTTCGAGACGAATCGAAGGCTCTGAAACGTCAGCCGTCTCGGTTAGATAAGCTAGCTTCTCTAGCCTCATTTTTTAATTGTATATTTTATATTAATTTTAATTAGACAACGTGTTAATCTGATATATTAACATTTTTGTGATTAATCAAAGACGAATTTCGTTTCATAAGATTCTCAATTAGTGCATTTTTTTTTTTAATAATAAATTTCGCATCTATTTAACGAAAATTAATTTAGGCGAATTTTTGTTTTGTAACGAGATAAACGTGTAAAAATACGCAACGACTATCCGTAAATAGGTTCTGAAAGAAAACCGATACTATGATGTGTCTTTTGTAAGCCATTTTTGCCACGAAACCGTTCTGCATTCAGGTTTGAAGAGTGGCACTGCTATTGGACATCTTGTCTTAAAGTGAGTGGCAGCAGAGGTGATGTCTATCTTTTAACTAAGCGGTACTGGTTTGCCCTTCTAGAGTAATAATAATGGGGTGCATCGCAAAATAAGCTTCAAACTAGAAGTGAGAGAGTTCAAATTCATATTGATCTAATCTTCCGCCGCGCCGTTATAAATTGCAGCGGACGTGCGTTTGCACTTTCAATTAAAAGTTCCGTACCTGTGGTGTTTATAGATATCAAATCATCAACTTTAAAAAAAAGTTTTGTCCGTATTAATGTCATTCATTATGATTTTCCGGATTGGCTAATGAATCCCTTATGACAGCGCCAAGCGAGTCCCTTTTGGGCCGATGGGCTTGATCCCAAACTAGGTGACACATCAATATAATAATATATTATCAGTATTTTTTGGTTTAGTATATGGGAGTTCAGACTACGGCTTAGACAGCTGTTCAGTGTCGGGGCCAGATAATACTGGTTTACGCTGAACCGCGCGGTTGCCGGAATAGCAGCCTTCGCCCTATACGTCTTTTCTTTAAAATAAATATATATCTAAAATAGTCGTAGAATCGGAACTTATCGAAATACTAAAACAAATTCAAAAGCTCTCGAACACTCCCGACGCAATTCCAATGAATTTATAATACTTCGGTGGCTGATCAAAAACACTGTGCCCGAAAAAAACATAACGTCAAAAAACTAAAATAAAAGAAGCCTTAAACGAAGCAATCCGCACGATGGTTACCGTTGCACAGTAATCACCGTTCCGGGTCGTTGGTCGTCCGGAAACGGTCACCGTCCGACGTCACCACCTGTCGAACATTGTATCCCATAATGTTGGCCAGCTGGTGTCGATAACGCTTGTACTAATAACGCTCCGATAAACTTTGGGTCGATTGAACAAAAAAAATAGCAGGCGATTTATAAAGTGCCAGGGTAGATGCTATTTTTAACGTAACACAAAATAAACATAAATAATTTTACACGAAGAACAATAAAAAGATATATCCTCCTACGGCAGTTTTCAATTTCACTCGGTCAGAATTTACACAGTTGAATGAGATATTGATAATTTAATTCAATTTAATTTTAAATTGATAATATAACATTTATTTACGCATAAGCGTTTTTACGATAATCTATCTATCTATTTATATAAAAATGAATTGCTGTTCGTTAGTCTCGCTAAAACTCGAGAACGGCTGGACCGATTTGACTAATTTTGGTCTTGAATTATTTGTGGAAGTCCAGAGAATGTTTAAAAGGTAAATAAATATAAAAATGCTCGGAATTAAATAAAAATAACTATTTTGTTTTTCCTTTAATGTGTCCCCCGTCGGACGGATTCGTTTTGTTTGTTTTATGTTTATTTTATACAAAAGTTTAGGTCTTTTATTTGGCGATTGAGGCACTACGAAGTCTGCCGGGTCAGCTAGTTTAGTTTAAAAAACAATAATTAAAGTGATAATAGTTTTGATGTAAGCTATGATATTAATCCAATTATACAGGAAGAATGATATTTGATTGAGTTCAGTTGCAGCGTGTGTATTACCGTTATTTGTGGAAGAAATTAGGGAGGAAAGTAATGTGGAAGCTAAGGGCTGTCGTCGCATGGGCTGGTTGCATAACCGAATCCTATGATTAATACGCGAACTCTATATCGTGTCTGTTTCTCGGCACAAGTAAAAAACTTCAGAGGTGTCAAGGGACACCCGGATGGAACGAAGTTCCTTTCGATTAATTAGTGAAGGAATTGTAATTTTTTTTAAGTTATAATAATAAATTACGGCATTATGAAGAAGAAAAAAACAATACTATGAACTAAATTACTATTGTTGAAACGCTATCTCGAGAAACTGTACTCATTACGCGGACCAATCGGATACGAGCAATGTCACGCGATAAGCGCCTACACGTTGATTGGTCAGAATGACGGATCTAAAAAGTGTCGTGACAACTTTTCGTAAGAATTTTTTCCGTCTAGCCCCCTGTCACAACGCGCGATAAGGAACTTCGTTCCAATAATTCACAAATAAACTCGAACTATGTAACGTTTAGTTTCTTATGATCATCATCAAATAAATTTTCAACAAAACGTTTCCTTTGTTAGGCACATCGGGTCCGTGACCTAGATTTTTAATTAGTGTTTATTTATGATCAAAGTGTATTAACGGGCAGTTACACGGCCCGCATGTTTTAAACGGAGTATTTTGAAACAATTTAACCGTTCAAGATTAAATTCTCAACGTCAATCCCGATTCGCTTTAGCCGGATCGAACCGAGCATTGTTACTGATCTCATAACAGACTACAAAATTGCATAATGCACATGCAGGTTTTAATCGCGAGAGTTTTTTTTTAATTTTTTTTTATTGCTCACATGGGTGGACGAGCTCACAGCCCACCTGGTGCTAAGTGGTTACTAAAGCCCATAGACATCTGCAACGTAAATGCGCCACCCACCTTGAGATATAATTTCTAAGGTCTCAAGTATAGTTACAACGGCTGCCCCACCCTTCAAACCGAAACGCGTTACTGCTTCACGGCAGAAATAGGCGGGGTGGTGGTACCTACCCGTGCGGACTCACAAGAGGTCCTACCACCAGTAAAGCCAGTTACGCGGCCTTCGATCGATTCATACACTCGGCCGAGCTTGCGGAGCTTCTACTCTTAAGCTGTCACTGTAGCCCGTGGACAGCAAATTCTGAAAGGAAATGTTTCACTATTGCTTTGCGCTTGAAATAGGAAAAGCGGTACTAATGATACAACGTATGCGTAATTCGTTCGTGTATTGTAAAAATTCGCAATTTAAAATTTGTTATTATCTAAATGTATTGTGTTCCTAAGTATTTTTATTGTTTACAGTCTATTAAAAAAATCTTGCTCTTTTTACCCTTATCCTACGTTATTTGGAGTCGACTGAGGATGTCCTATTATCGTGATTGTTTAAAAGAACATAGTCATGTAATTTTCGTTGAAAACCTGGGATAGATAGGATAGTGCGACTATTTAAAATTAAATTATCAAATACATATTATCAAATTATTAGACGCATCGCACGAAACGACTATGCGATTAACTTTAAGCTACACGAGGAAAAGCTAATTTGTCTTGGATGCCGACATAAAAATTGATCAGAAGGCGATACGAGGCGTAGGAATTTGATTTACGACGAAAGCTGCAATGGCGCTTAGCCAAAAGCTGAGACGACAATATTATGCATTATAGACCATTTACAAGTATAGAATGAAACAGGCAAAAATTACGTTAGTAATGACATAATACACTTATTTTCTTTAAAAAGGTAGGATTACTGTTTCCCAAAGGCCTTTCCAGTTTCGCTAGAACAGGTCGGCGAGCAAATGCTCACCCAGGAGGGATGGGATTTGCTAACAGCGCTCGAGCGCCTCCAAAGGAGACCTAACAACTCAAGAGCAGCTGCTTCGCGGATGAATCTAGTACCGGATCGGAATCGCGTCCCGCTGAGAATATCCGACGAGAAATTCAGTGGGCTGATGTATTACATTGGTTACATGGGTTACATTGCATGTGGAACTTTTACGGTACGGTTACTTGGCACTCTAAGCCGGCTCCTAATATCAGAGCTAAAGGCATCTAGTGCTAAGGTTAATAGATCTGAGGGATCCGTAAGGACGTGTCTAGGGCGTGAACGGTGACTGGCTCCTGCCTGAACAGGAATCGAAGAGTAGTCAGCGGCAGCAACGATAATACACATCTCACAAGCCGCTACTATGTTCTCATCGTCCATCAAACATACTTTTTTAGCAAATTGATATCCATAATTGCCATCCACGCCTACGATTCCATTGTTCCAACATTGCTCTCAAGCTTAAAATTATAATTATAAGACCAATGAAAATATAATCTGGAAAGATATTATTTCACCTAAAGAAAATGTTGAAGAGATAAAGAAAAAAGAAAGGTTGTGTAATAATGTCGTGAAAATTCTTCCCGAAAGCTTGTAGTAAGACGATCGTCTGATGTTTTAGAATATACGTAGTAAACAATGGTTGGTAAGGCATTACGATATTGTAATTAAGATAATGCTTTTAAAGCTTTTAAGATGACTGCTTAAATCACTTATTATTATTATTATTATCCGCCTTGGCTGTACCTGGGATTGCTGGTGCCTTATGGGCACGTAAGGACAGTGTTATCTACCATATTATGTGAAATAACATTTGCTGTCATCTAGAGATATAGTCAGGTCAGTATTGTATTAAACTTAGATTTATCCAATTCAATTAATTTGCAAAACAATTTTATCGACATTCCGGTTTAAGTTCTGTGGATTAAATACTTAAATTCAAATCTTAAGATTAGTGTATATAAGTTTAAATTTAATAAAACGTAAAAAAATACACGAAAGATTAAGGAAATTTATGCAAAAACAAAACATCTCTCACCTCAAATTGATCCTCTTATTTTGACAGCTGGAACATTGAAGACCACGAAAACTAAGTCACTATTAAACCATTTAGTAATCAACTGAACAATTTAACGTACTAGCACTGCACTTATACAATAATTACTGTATATTTCGTTTATTTATATATTACGTCGATGTTATTTCGCGCCAATGGCGACGTGCGCGCGCGCTCTCATTCGTAGACTACTGAAGCGCGCGCCCGCCATTTTCTCCACGCGAATGGAGGGGATGAACGTGCAGGAAATAAAGAATGAAAAATAAGGCTTTTGTTTTGTTTTCAATGCGGAAATGATAATCATTATTTGCGTTTCATAAACACAGTCTGGTCACAAATATGGTTACAAAAAAAAAAGTATGGTGTTATCGTCGAATTCGAAACTATATTCGCACGCGATTTTTTGGTGTGGTTTCGTTTTCACGACTTTTTTTATGAATACACTTGTGATATTCAAATTGGGCGGGGCGATAAACAGGACGAAATGGCTGTGGTAACATACACAAAATAAACAAGGTGCCAAAAGTAATATATATTTGAAACTCTATCCGGTTTGTATAAGGCGAATATTCGTGTACCAATCTATTGAAAGGTATTATGAAAAGTCCTCTGTGACAGAAAATGATCTGGCCCTTCACGAAGTGCTCGTATTAAAAAGGCTATAAAAGCACGCAAGATAAACAAAAAAAACGTATCCAAAAAAATAATATTTTGACTGACTTTGTGGTGCAGCAATTAATTAGTGGCCCTGATTTCTGGGCCGAGTGTCCCGGGTTCGATTCCCAGAAACTTTCAACCATTAATTCACACTCATCGGGAAAATAATTTTTAAAATGCCAATGAAAGAGCACATCGATTTCTAATCAGAAGGTATATAAAATGTTATGCTTCTTTGAAAATGACGGCCTTACATACAGCGGTTAATCCCCTAATTTTCTTTTAAGGCGTGATTTAAAGAAAAAAAACTACATTTGTTAATGTTTACGACATAAATGGCATCGATATGACTATATTTCAAAGTCAGCTGTCTCAGTGTAGTATAACTATATATGCTCTCGCTTTGCTTCGGGAACTGTAATTGATCTTATTGAATTTTCTTTTCATTTCATTATACTTTTCTTTTAAATTTTCAAGCAAATCTGGCCCAGACAGTAACAAACACAATAAAAAGAATGTAACAACCAAAAAATCTAATCTTTCCTCTTCTTATATTCATGATTCACTATTTTGGGGATAATTGCTTATACATAAAATATAGATTTAAGCTGTCGCGGGCTTTTTTGTGAGTCTATTTAAGATAAACGTTTCCATTTTACATTATATATGAAGTCGTCGTGGCCTAAAGGTTAAGACATCCGGTGCAATGGATGTTACGATGCAACGGCGTTCGAATCCCGACGACAGGTGCAAAAATTTCCAATTAAATACGTACTTAAGAAATGTTCACGATTTTTTTTTTTAATATTAAAGGATTACTGGTGGATTGAAGGAGGGGTGGGATTTGCTAACAGCTGACCGAGCGCCTCCGAAGGAGACTTAACAACTCAAAAGCAGCTGCTTCGCGAATGAATTTACTACCGGGTCGCAATTGCGACCGTTGAGAAGACCCGGCGAGAAACTCAGCGAGCTGATTCATGGGTCAGGTCGCACGATGAACTCTTTGCCGAGTTCGACGAGTACGATTACCGGGGTCACTAAGCCTGCTCCTAAGGCGTTTAATGCAAAGGTTATTGGATCTGATGAATCCGTTAGGGCGTGTCTAGGGCGTCGACGGTGACAGGCTCCTGCGTGATCAGGATTCGGGGAATAGTCAGCGGCGGCAACGATAAGACGATTATCATGACGCATATCCTTATCGAAGTACCGTTCTGACGCTGACTTCATGTATTTCTGGATTGATTCGAGGCCCAGGTCGTCGTGTAGCTCAACGTTCCTCACGAACCACGGAGCTCCGACGGCTAACCTGCAAAAGCGGGATTGTAGAGATTGGAGGGCGTCTATGTGCGTGCGGGCCGCGTGAGCGAACACAACACTCGCGTAAGTTATGACGGGCCTTATGCAAGTTTTGTAAAGTGTCACCTTGTTCCGAAGGGACATTTTACTCCGATTACAGATCATGGGGTAAATCACGATTGTCTTCCACGGTGAAGGAATAACATCGTGTAAAAAATCAAACCCGTAAAATTATAATAGCCAGAATAGCTTGCAGATGGCAGAAATTTTCTTATTTACTTGACATTTATCGTTATATTTTGGGTAATTCACAATATATCTTTATAAATATATCCTATGTATTATTCTGATGTGCAAGCTTTATTATTGTAAGCTTTCATCAAAATCGATTCAGTACTTTTTGAATGAGAACCAAACATACATGCGTACATTCTTACAAACTTTCGCGTTTGTAATATTAGTAGCATTTATGTCAAAACTAAGTACTTAACGCCTAGTCAATTAAGAATAGCAATGGAATCAGACATTTCTAACGGCGTAACCGTGGACGTATAAAAAATAATAATATGTAAACATTAATCTATAAATTAATACTTGGAGCGAAAACTTTGTAGCCCTTTTTACGAAATTTGACTGAGTATTATGAAATTTCCCACACTGATAGAGAATATAGCGAAGGAGTGCTGAATGTTAATCATTTTTTTTATTATGCATAAAAAATTCAGTAAATTACCTAATAAAAAAAACATTATACACATTACACTTAGAAGTCGTCGGGGCCTAAAGGATAAGACGTCCGGTGCATTCGTATCTAGCCATGCAACGGTGTTCGAATCGTGCAGGCGGGTACCATTTTTCTAATGCAATACGTACTTAACAAAAATGTTCACAATTGACTTCCACGGTGAAGGAATAACATCGTGTAATAAAATTCAAACCCGCAAAATTAGAATTTGCGTAATTAGTGGAGGTAGGACCACTTGTGAGTCTGCACGGGTAGGTACCACCACCCTGCCTATTTCTGCCGTAAAGCAGTAATGCGTTTCGGTTTGAAGGGCGGGACAGCCGTTGTAACTATACTGAGACCTTAGAACTCTTATCTCAAGGAGAGTGGCGGCATTTACGTTGTAGATGTTTATGGGCTCCGGTAACCACTTAACACCAGGTGCGCCGTGAGCTCGTCCACCCGTCTAAGCAATAAAAAATAAAAAATAAAAATCATCCCTATGGATCAGGGAAGCGTTGTCAGGAACCAAGTTCTAAATTAGTAAAAAGTTCCATAATTGATACACAATTAAGAAATTTTATTTTGTATAATATTCAACGAAAAAAATATATTTATACACATAACATTGAGGTTAAACAACCGCACAACCGACATGATCTATTATATAATGCAGTAATACTGCGAGTATTAGTAGATTGAGACCGAGAAAGTTGCAAGGAAAAGATAAGTTTATTAAATTATTAAACGATGTTATGGCAGAGATTAAGTGAAATTGAAAGGACAATGCCCATTTTCTATGGGCGTTTGGGCCCCTAAAAAAAGTTGACGCGTCATGATGGTTTTAACTTATTTTGATAGACAAAGAAATATCGTTTCATATTCAGAAAACTATTTTTATTTTCTCACCCAGGTTTAAGAGAAATCTGTTTTTTTCTGCAGCTAAAATTAAGTTGATAATTGTTTTTTTCGAAATCAAAAATCGCTTTCATAATTATTTACAGTATTAAATAAGTTAATTGTGGTTAATGTTGCTAGAAATAAGCCCTTACGTACATTTTATTATTATTATATCTATATTATTATATATTATTATATTATGAGGATTAGGATGAGGGCATTAATAATAATACATTTTATTATTATTATATCCTCATAATAATAATAAAATGAAATGAAAATCCGGAAGCCGACAACGATATTGTTGTTGTTGTTTTTAAATTCGCCAATAAGCAGGCAAAGAGCATAGCCTATACAGCCTAGTCTGTCGTAGTTATATTTTTTTATGTCAATAAAAGGCCAGTGTATCTCTTTTTATTGCTTTTTGGGAGTTTTGACGTCAACTCGATGAATAGGTCATTGAGTGAGCATGAATTTCCGCAGACCTTTTATCTTGAAAAAAAGAAACAGTCACTGCTATGTTAGCCACAGTTTTATTCCAATGCTTCAATAATCGTGAACAACAATTATTGACGTTTAATACACAAAGCAACGCCCAAATATTATACATCACAATAAACTATTAAAAAAACATTAAAATAAAACTTCAAGTGACGCTTCACTCGGGTTGCTGCCAAAACTCTCTGATCATATATAATAAGAATAGAGTAATGGTAGGCCATTGAGATGTTTACTAATCGAATCATTAATATCTAAAAATATTAAATAACATAACTCATGGTTTTTAGTAATAATTATTATTACAATATATATATATTGAATTGAACAAAAATAAACTAAAAAGTCTGTGAATTATAACCATTAGTTTCTTTTTTTTAATTTGTTGTTCAAGTCACAGACAACTCTCGTTTGGCAGCATATAGGTTTACTATAAGGCTGTATGGGCTAAGCCCTTTGCCTATTGGCGAATTAAAAACTATGGCACTAAGTTTTGGGATGTTATCAAATAAGTAATTTATTTTTTTGTAAAACAATGCCACGGCCAAAGAATTGTTGATACATAAACTAAACAACGTAAAAAAATAAGGCATAGTTTTTCAAGTACAAATAGTTTTGACATAAAGTTGGCCCACTTTTGGGCATTGTCCTTTGAAAAAAAAATTAGCCGGCTTAATGTTTTATTAATTTCCTTTTAGGTATCGTAGAAGTCGATCGTGAGCATTTATACGTACTAGAGGTCCCGCAGTAGTCGAAATTCGACTATAATTAATTGGAATTGTAAGTTTTACACTGTTATGATTGTATTTTATACTTCTATAATCACAAATTTCGCCAAGACTACACTATAAAAAATATTAACAAACAATATTTAATCTATTCTCAATTTGACAACAGACGACAAGAACAAAAGTTTGACAATAAATAGTATGCATGCGTGTGTGCGTCAAATACATGGTATGTAGTGTGTGTAATGTTCTCTTTATTGATTTAATGTATCTTTTATGCACTATTTAATTTTTTATTTACTTTGAAGAAATCTATCTATATATATAAAAATGAATTGCTGTTCGTTAGTCTCGCTAAAACTCGAGAACGGCTGGACCGATTTGGCTAATGTTGGTCTTGAATTATTTGTGGAAGTCCAGAGAAGGTTTATAAGGTAGATAAATATGAAGATGCTCAGAATTAAATAAAAATAACAATTTTGTTCTCCGTTTGATGTGTCCCCCGTCAGACCGACTCCTTTTGTTTGTTTCAAGTTTATTTTATACAAAAGTTTAGGTATTTTTTTTATCGATTGAGGCACTACGAAGTCTGCCGTGTCAGCTAGTAGTTGATATAATTGTTGTAAATATATGAAACAGTTTTTGTTTTATTGCCCTAGTCAACCGATTCGGACTAGAATTATGACTATCTCGTATTCTAGTTGAAGCTGATTACTGTATTTCGCAACTGCTAAATCTAATGTATTCGTCCTGAACTAGATTACGAATATTAAAATGTTACCCGTATAACGTATACCTACTCGAAATAATGCAAATACTATTTCAAATATAGATGCAGGCTATGAATATAGGGACACACAGCATGTTGACAATTTTTTTACTTTTTTTATTGCCTAGACGGGTGAACGAGCACACAGCCCACCTGGGGCTAAGTGGTTACTGGAGCCCATAGACATCTACAAAGTAAATGCTCCACCCACCTTGAGATAAGAGTTGTAAGGTCTCAGTATAGTTACAACGGCTACCCGTCCTTCAAACAGAAACGCATTACTGCTTCACGGCATAAATAGCCGAGGCGGTAGTACCTATCCGTGCGGACTCACAAAATCTATTGTTTGTTACTTAGCCTTTAAAATATGCAGGAGTATATAAATTTTATTCGTCATCATCATCATTAGCCCGCATCCATTAGGAAATAGGCCTCCCCCAAGGTTCGCCAGTCGGTCTTTTTTTCCCTACCTTAGAATTAGAAATGCAAGAATGAAAACCATTCACTTAGAATCATTGCTATTATTTTTCCATCAGGAGTTTAATTTATTTCAGTCACAATTTCAGTGCAATAATAATAACTAGTGGTCGCCCGGTAGTTGAAATTCGATTATAATTATTAATTTCAATTATAAGTTGAACATTATTATGATTCTAATTTCAAAGACTATTACACTTCTATAATCACAAATTTCGCCAAGACTATAGAAAAATATTAATAAAGACAAACAATATTTAATCTATTCTCAATTTGACCACAGACATCAAGAACAAAAGTTTGACAATAAATAGTATACATGCGTGTGTGTGTCTAATACACGGTAGTGTGTGTAATGTTTTCTTTATTGATTTAATGTATCTTTTATGCATTATTTTAAAAAAATATTAGCATTGTGCTCTTCCTCTCTATATTCTCTATAAGTATGGAACATTTCATACTCCTCCGTCCGCGCAGTTTTCATAAAAAGGGATACAAAGTTTTTGCTTCACGTATTAATATATAGATACGAATGATGGTTACGGAGAGAAGATCTTCCCTGTGCTATTCCTTGCTTGCTGTTTTTGTTCGGGACTTGTATAGCCAGTCAGCCTTCTAAATGTCGTTGGTTCAGGGTTTTGTTTTATTTATTTTAATGCTATGACATCTATCGCTACACTACAAAATTATATGAACTTTTGCATTATGAATTCAGAAGAAAAAGCAAAAAATATATTAATTAAAATATAGGTATAGAGTTTTTGAGGCTATATATTTCACAAAATTTACTGGTGGTAGGACCTTTTGTGAGTCCGCCCGGGTAGGTACCATAACCCGCCTATTTCTGCCGTAAAGCAGTAATGCGTTTCGGTTCGAAGGGTAGGGCAGCCGTTGTAACTATACTGAGACCTTGGAACTTATATCTCAAGATGGGTGGCGCATTTACGTTGTGGATAGGTATGGCCTCCAGTAACCACTTAACACCAGGTGGGCTGCGACCTCGTCCACCCATCTAAACTAGAAAAAAAAAAAAGTGTGTGTGTCCGCTCCGACGCACGACTGGAGTTTACTGGATATAAAAAATTAAACGAAACAATACGAGAAATAGTTCTATATTACGACAACACGATACACTACAGATTATTAACAAATTAACGAGACACAAAACAAACGACTAACAAATATATGAAAATACAAAATGAGAGAAACGCGCGATCAGTACGAGGCTTTGTGGCGGACTGCCGGCGCAGCAGCCCGGCGCGCATTTCGTGTGACATGCGCATAACGCATTTCGTGTGACATGCTAGTACGATTTTGGTCCCCATAATTTTCATACCCCGGGCCTATATATGTAAATCGATTCTAAAGGAGTAAACTCCAAAAAGGATTGTCTCTCGAACATATTCAATAAATTTTTTGGAAATACATAGTTTTAAATCATAAAGGTAACAATTTGTTTTATAAAAAGATTTAGTGATACATTCCTAAACATGTGTGTTAGAATTAATGTAAAGCTTGTGACGTCAGTGGTTGTTGGCAAATCATTTTTTGAACAATTTTTTTTTAAATACGAAATTAGAAAATATTATGAAGAGGTCCGTTGAAAAATCGTGCCTTCAAACAGCTCCAACCCTAACGTTACCGACGCAAATATTTTTCTTATCAACGAATATTCACCGCGCGGAAGAATTGCTCGAACAATTTTTCTTGCGACACACAAAAGTTTCGCGATGTCGCAACCCAGCTGGTTTATTTCCGTACTATTAATTTTCTTCCAGAACAATCTGACCGATGGCAGCAACGGAATTCTAGAATTTACGAATTCAGAATGTGAGTGTTAACGTCTTTAACGATTATTTTTTTGCCATGGGCCGAAGATCTTAGATGCCGTAACTGGGCGAAGTGGGATCAGGTCTCTATCTCTCCTTCTGCCGCCTCCGCAGAAGTCGAGCATTGTCTACCAACCACATTTAGTTAATGGTTATTATTGTTTTTTTAATACAATAATAGGCCGAGGTATGTTGAAATTTTTAATAATAATATCTAAATGAATCGCGAATGCTGACGCAGTAAGGGCTCTACTACTATAAGCGGAGCGTCTCCTGTTCGAAGTTCGAAAGCACCACGAGGACGAGGACTTGGAGAACACCAGGTCATTCCCCAGTTTGTAATCTACAAATAAACTTTCGACCCTCTGCGCTTTTTTACCGCGTTTCCTTGTCTTCGCATCAAATGAACGATCTTTCAGTCGCAAACGCTCGCTAGTGAGTCGCCACACTTGTAACTAATTAGTATTATTTATTTTTTGTGAATACAATATCCGAATAGTCCGCACCTTAAAATGAAGTTTACCTTTTAAATAAATTTAGACTCGCGAAGTGATTGCTTAATCTACTTTTTTAGCCATGTTCAACGAAGAGAGCTGATTATTTTATTATTATTGAATAGTAATAGTAGCAAATGTTGCTTTCTAAATTTCTTATTCATTTTTCAATACTTTTTTCAGGATATTCGTAGTGACTGATGTTGAATACTTTTATGTTTATATTTTACTAGCGACCCGCCCTCGCTTTGCTTCGGAAACTCTAATTTATTATTGATTTCTCCACTATTTAATGGATGTGTAATTAACACCAGGTGGGCTGTGAGCTCGTCCACACATGTAAGCAATAATAAATAAAAAAAAAATAAAAAAAAAATAAAAAATTATACATATAAACCTTCCTCTTCAATCACTCTATCTATTAAAAAAACCGCATCAAAATCCGTTGCGTCGTTTTAAAGATTTAAGTTTACATAGGGATATAGAAACAGAGAAAGCGACTTTGTTTTATACTATGTAGTGATTAAAATTAAAAATATTTCTCCTTTTTCGTTGGGTAAACGGGTGACAGAGCTCACGGCCCGTCTGCTGTTAAGTGGTTATCATATTTCATAGACATCAACATCACTGCCGCCAGTCATCTTAAATGGCCATGTCTTAATTAGATCGTGTCACTTGTTCCACTCCCCAAACCTGAACACGTGAGTGATTTATGGTACAGACGGTAATACCTATTCGCGTGAACAAAAGCCCCACAGGTAAAAATTTCGTGTTGATTTTACCTTTTAAATTCAAGTACAAAGATAAACGCACCGATAGGAACTCAGAAGCTACTTTGTACTGTGACCAATACCTTGTATGTCAAGGTGGACAAACAAATTGTTGTAAAACACACACGAAACCACTAAGTTCTTCGAAGAAGTTAAAGGACGAGATAAAAACAAGCAACAAATATCCTATTTCGTTGATTTGTGTTAATGTGTGTGTTTTTTGTTACTATTTAAAAAAAAACATAACAAAGCTAATTATAAATTTGACTCCTTGAAGATTCAGGTTTCCAGCGAAGATCAAACCTTTTTATAAATAAATAAATATTTACTAACAATCACGCCACGTTAACTGGTCCCGTTCTAAGTTCGTAAAGAACTTGTGTTACAGGTACCAGATAACGGAAATAAATGTAATATTTTTATTATACACATACATATATTTAATATACATCCATAACCCTGGAAAATACATTTTTATATTTATCATACAAATATCCTCCCTTGGCGGGATTCGAACCCGCGACCCCCTTGTGTAGTGACCATGTCACTTACCACTACACCAGACGGCCGTTAACTTTGTCGTGCGTTGCAATTCCAATGAGTATCCCTAGAGCCTTCTAAGGGTGTTTGCGTTCTCGGGGTCGACTTTTCGATCGATGTTCAGTATCAGAGTCATTCGGAGGGTAAAGTCAAGTTAGCATCTAAAATGCTGGAAGTCCTCAATAGAGTAAAGCGGTACTTTACACCTGGATCTTCATCCACCTTCAGACCTTTGCTTTATAAAACACAGTTTGGCTTTGAACGGAGTACTGCTCCCATCTCTGGGCCGAGGTTCCCAAATACCAGTTAATTGATTCCATACAGAGGATGGTCGGTCGAATTATCTATGGTACCGTTCTCACGAATCGTTTGGAGCGTTTGGGTTTATGGGTGAACTTTAGGAAGGACTTTTCATCTTAGGACTCCATTACCCATACAATAAAAAAAGCACGTAAGCTTCTACAGTTCTAAGATAATTTTCAGTTTTTTTACATTAAGCCTTGCATTGAAATCACCCTCCCGTTTTCTTCCACATGTACTTATTTCAATTATTATATGTTTTAAAAGAGTTTAACTTGGCAGTGCCTTATTATGTTTCTGGTAGTTATTAATGATAGCAATAAAAGAAAATAACAGATGATCTGACTTTGGGTTCATTTTGCCTTGCATTAATTGTTTAAGCACTTCAAATCCTGTTGGGTTAATTTAACTGCTATTAGCTAAACACTGGCACTAGGCAGACGAGCATACGGCCTATCTAATAGTGAGTGGTTACTGTCGCCCATAGATTATAGCAATGCCAAGGGTAGAACCAAGCCGCTAATTACCACCGAGTAATCTATTTTTGGAACGAAGTTCCTTACGGCAGGCTTGGAGGAGATAGGGATTTTGCTGCGCGACCGAACTGAAAAAAATGTGATAGTAAAAACGGTAAGAAAAAGTCCGTGGAATAAGGCCTTATTTTCCGCATAGCTATATTTCACCGCGCGATTTTTTTCTCGTAATTCTTTTTTTTTATATATGGAACTTCGTTCCTATCCGGTGTCACACGACACCACACATCTTTTTTTCCTACCTATGCTGATAGCCTTGACAGGCTATATTAGCTTCGCCCTAACGTGTAGATAAGCTCACGGGGCTCAAACCGGAGTGTTGCTAACATTGGCCCTAGTAAGAGCAGTGCGTCGCAGAATCTACCACCGGATCGGAAACGCGACCCACTGAGAAGATTCGGCGAGAAACTCAGTGGGCTGTGTCTGTGGGTTAATTCGCTCGTCGAGCCCTTCGTCGCGAGCGACGGGTTCGACGAGGACGGTGAACGGTGCTTGTGGTACCTAAAAGCACCGTTAATGGATCGGAAGGATCTGTAATGACGTGCTTTGGGCGACGTCGATTATTTACAATTCAGTCTACAGGATCGGGTATGTAGCGAGCAATCCAAACAACGCGTCTCAAAGGAAGTCGCGTTGGGGGAAGATCGCGCATTAAGGTTTTGCGTTCCAAAAGGATCAAAAAGGACTACAACCAAGTGCGGTGAAAAAGTTAGTTCAGCTAATCTTTTGTTTGTCATGAGCGTTCGCATTGCACATTCGCAATTAAACTTTAACATCGTTACATTCAAGACGTTTCGTTATATTATTAATATTGAAGAGTGAAAAAATATCCCTTTTTTTCCCCTATCAAAGTGTTTGACAGCTGTCAGTGAATTCGAACATGGCAAGGGGATTTTGCTTGATTATGTACTTTTCGGTGGTGGTACAGTCTATTACGCCGTTTTACAGTTCGAAGTCATTAGAAGGATATCCTGCCGGCTATTTGAGTGACTGTAAGTAGGTCTTAGACTATTATATTTAAATTACTACTATATGATGACCAGTTTTTTTTATAACGCCATCTTTTTGTGTCTTTAAAGCAGTTAGTTGCCCTCAATTAAGAAAAATATTATTATTCGCCAATAGATGTCGGGAAGAGTTGATTATTGAAAACACGAATAAAACGATATTTTCTGAAAATAAATCGTAGCTAGATCGATTTATCGCCTCCGAAATCTCCTGCGTAATGCGTTAATGAAAATCGTTGGAGCCGTTTCCGAGATTCGGATTGTATATATACAAGAATTGCTCGTTTAAAGGTATAAGATTCCTGAGGGATACAGACCGCACAACATTTAGAAAACAATTTCTTAATAAAAAAAAATCCTTATCTATTCGCTTGTTGTCTAAAAGGATATTCCAGCTGTTGGGTAGGTGAGCTCACGGGCTTGACTTAAGAGAACTTGCTAACCCTAGCCCTAGCAAGAGCAGTGCTTCGCAGAATCTACCGCCTGATCGAAATCGCGAACCACTAAGAATATTCGGCGAAAAACTTCTTAATCATTAATACAGTTTTAAATAGTTAAATGGGCCTTACGTATCTGTTGTTTATTCGACTCGCTTCATTTTTACTTCTGTCCCATTGCGTTGTTTTTTTTCAATTCATTTTCCTTATGACATATTCACTTTTCAAGGAACGCTAATGAACCATTAAATTTATACCCTGTAAGCAAACTTAGTCGTCATTTTTTTTAATTGCATTCTATTTATATTTAATAACTATGAGCCTTCCTTCGCAGTCTTTTTATTAATAAATACGCTTTTATTAGCTTCAGACGTATGTATGTTAGTATGTAATGGAATCTTTGAACATGATTTTGACCCTCTTCAAAACGTCGGATTAACTCGAAATTTGGTATACTTGTTAAGTAAGATGATTTAAGTTAAGTACTATAAAATTTTCGAGCGTCACAATTCACGTGCTCTTATAGCACTTAACTCTATCTTCACGTCTTTTTCTCTTTCTTGCTTAGCTCCCTACCTATATTACCTTCACATCACTGATAATCTCAGGTCGCCATCGACCCATTTAGCCTTATTCGCCGAAGACACGACCGTTTACTACTCGAGAAGAAACAAGTTCCTAATCGCGAGGAAGCTTCAGAGCGCAGCCGTAATTCTCGGACAGTGGTTCTAAAAATGCCGCATAGACATCAACCCAGCAAAAAGCACAGCGGTCGTCTTTTAAAGGTGGAGCTTAACCCTTATCTCTTCCCGCATTAGACATAGAAACCTCACTCCCTCGATCATCCTCTTCGGCCAATCAATACCCTGGGCCAGGAAGGTCAAGTACCTGAGAGTCATCTTGGATGCATCGATGACATTCCACCCGCACATAAAATCTGTCCGCGACCGCGCCGCGTTTATTCTCGGCAAACTTTATCCTATGATTTGTAAAATGTTCCTTCTGAATAAGGGGACACTTTACAAAACTTGCATATGACCTATCAAGACGTACGCGAGTGTGGTGTCCGCACACGCGGCCCGCACACATGTAGACCCTCCAAACCATCCAATCACGTTTTTGCATGTTAGCCGTCGGAGCTCCGTGGTTCGTGAGGAACGTTGACTTACACGACGACCTGGGCTTGGCCGTAAACAAATGAAGTCAGCGTCGGAACGGTAGGTACTTCGATAAGGATATGCGTCATAATAATCGTCTTATCGTTACCGCCATTGGCTACTCCCCGAATCCTGATCACGCAGGAGCCAGTCACCGTCGACGCCCTAGACACGCCCTTACGGATCCATCAGATCCAATAACTCTTGCATTAGACACCTTCAACTCTAACTACGATCCGATCCGACTCCGGTTAACGTACTCGTTGAACTTGGCAAAGAGTTCGACGTGCAACCTAATCCATACATCAGCCCCCTGAGTTTCTCGCCGGATCTTCTCAGCGGATCGCGATTCCAATCTGGTAGTAGATTCAGTTGCGAAACAGCTGCTCTTGAGTTGTTAGGTCTCCTTTGGATGCGCTGGGTTAGCTGTTAGCAAATGTCACCACCCCTGGCTGAGCTCTGCTCGCCAACCTGTCCTGGTGAAATTGAAAGGCCTTCGGGCCACCAGTAGTCCTTCCTTCATAATAAAAAAACCCGATAATAATTAACTAAATAATTTAAATAAAAAAATTGTATTATAAATAATTGAAAATGTGGAAAAGCTACCGAAATTATCTCCTTTGTCGTATAACTCTTGTCAGAGCGGTCGTGATCGCGATTGAGTATCATTGCTGTGGGCAGATGTTAAGCGCCTCACGAGCAATCGCCACTTCTCCCGATTTGTGGTGAGTCTTGTATTAACCGAAATTATAGTCAAGCAGAAAAAGCATTAAAAGGAACTAAACTATTATCGTAGCTATGGATAAGTCGCAGAGGTGACTTAAAACGATTTAATCTCGCGTTAGTACTTTCAATTTAGAAAGACAGACTTTTAGAATACTTAAAAAATTTTCGTGGTCACGGACAACTAAGATATTTGTTATTTGTTGTTATTTAAATAATTTGCTAAGAACCGACGGACTTTAACAAAAAATTATATATATAAATATTTATACTAACTTTAACCTTGTCCATTTTACCATAAATTTTTTGTCGATCTGTCAATATAACGTACTATAATTCATTCGTTGAATCGTTTGATTGCTTGACTTAATTATATTGTAAATCCTTTGATAAAGCGATAATAAATTTTCCATAGCATTTTTTTAAATTCATGTATGTTTTTATTTTTTATTGCTTAGATGGAAATAAGAGCTCACAGTATACCTGGTGTTAAGTGGTTATTGGAGCCCATAGACATCTACAACGTAAATGCGCCACCCGTCTTGAGATATAAGTTCTAAGGTCTCAGTACAGTTACGACGGCTGCCCCACCCTACAAACCGAAACGCATTACTACTTCACAGCAGAAATAGGCAGATTGGTGGTACCTACCCGTACGGAATCACAAGAGGTCCTACCACCAGTAAGCCATTGTTCAACAGGCGAAAGTGAGATTCAAGACACCTCAGAGACTTCAATTTCACATACATCCTGCACCTCTGTGACTAGGGTGATCCCCCGTGAATTCACAGCGTGAACGCCGTAAGTCCAATGAATATCAGATCGAAGTTTTTTTTCATTTAAAAAAATAATCCATAATCATCAAAATTACTGTAACCCTTTAACAATAGTAAAGTTATTGAGAGGTTATTTCCTCAAACCTGGGCCTCCGTGACGTCAGTACGATAATAGACGTTTGAATCTATCACTATCTGTGTATATTTTCGAGTCGTATTAAAAAAAAAAGAAACACAAAAAATCATCAATTAAAAATATGTATGACGCACTATCGATCTCAATAAAATAAATAATCCATCTTGTAACGCAATCTTTGAACATGATTTTGACCCCCTTCCAAACGTCAGATTAACTCGAAATTTGGTATATAATAAGCTTTTTTTACAATAAAATCATTTTTTCTTACACTATTTTTAATTCAATTTTTTTTTTAATTAAGCACCCCTTTCAGTTATAATGAAATTTTTAATCTTTCAATATCTTTCGCATGAAATATTGACGCATTCTTCAAGATTTCCAATTACCATATCCCAATACCAAGTGAAACCATAGACTTGCTTTGCGGGCGGCGCGAATACGTAAGATCCACGGAACTCCAAATATTCCCACAAGAGCTCAGTCTATTTAACCGGTATTTACTGGTTTCACAAATAAGATTTATATATGAGTACGATTATAAGGAATCATTTAGTCGTAGCTGACGTATCGAACTCACAGTCCATCGGGCATCGAGCTGCTTATAAGCCTATAGTCTCTAGTTCTATTTATTTATATTTTAATCTGTCGACATCGCTGAAGGCCTCACAGTGTACCCTGAAATCGTATCGTTATCTATATTAAAAAATCAACAATGATATTTATGTATCGATAATGCTTACCTCACGAATTTGTCATTAAACAAATATACAGTATATAGTTATTTACGTGTCCGCCTCAAATCAGTCATACATTCCGGAACGGATTTTATGCGGCAATTCTTTGGAATGTGCCATGGTCTTTTACTGTGTATCTGTTACCGTAAAAGCCCGAATATTAGTAAATCTTAGGTGTTACCAGTAAAACTTAGGATTTACCAACACGAGTCGGTAAATGTAAGAATATGTAAAAAAGAAATTATTTTTTCGGGCTTTTACCATTAGAATTTAGTACATGCTAGGATTTACCAATGACGGTTGGTAGATGTTCGTTTTAGAAATAAAACAATGCATACTTTTCAATCATTTATTTGAAGTTAAAGATAAGGAAAACGACAATTTATTATAATTAATCAATCGTCAATTTTAATAGTTAGTAAAAAAAAATACTTGTTACAACACGGGGCCCTGTTATATTTCAGATACATTTACTTGTGTTTTATTCCTCAAATTAATACTGTTTGTGTCTTGTTATGACTCATTATTAACAAAATTTTCTTCCTTTAAGGCCATACGCCGAACACGTATTGATATCGACGCTTGAAAAGCTAACATGACTAAGCGACAATGCGTGAACTTTACAGTAGACTAATAGTAATTTAAAGTTGAAATACCTGAAAAAAAATTCTATTTTAACGAATCTAGCTGCAGGATTGAAATGATTTTAATAGACCTAGAAATTTTTTTTTTTTTTGGGCAACGAATACGGTTATTGCCTATCATTTATGTACAAAGCAGTTGTTGTCGCTTAGTCACGTTTGCCTTTCAAGCGTTGATATGTTTATCTCAACCTTTACCGTGTCTTTGAGTGAATGGTAGTAAAAGTCCGAAATAAACGTTGATCATAGAACGGTTCGGACTTTTACCATTAAGAGTTATTACTGGTGGTAGGACCTCTTGTGAGTCCGCACGGATAGGTACCACCACCTTGCCTATTTCTGCCGTGAAGCAGTAATGCGTTTCGGTTTGAAGGGTGGGGCAGCCGTTGTAACTATACTGAGACCCTTAGAACTTATATCTCAAGGTGGGTGGTATCTCCGGGTGGGCGCATTTACGTTGTAGATGTCTATGGGCTCCAGTAACCACTTAACACCAGGTGGGCTGTGAGCTCGTCCAACCATCTAAGCAATAAAAAAAAAGAGTTGGTAAATCTTAGGATTTCCTAGAAAACCTTAGGATTTACCGTAGTTCTTTACCGTAGGCTTTTGCAGTAACATATGTACTATCGACACGATATGTTAGTAAGCAGTCGTAAAAAAGTAAAGTTAATGATATATGTCGGCGTTACGTCAAGGTTTTCACACATAAGATCTGTTACAATGAAAACGCAATACAGTTCTATAAAAACGTTAACATTAATTGTTTTTTACAAAAAGACACGACTTAGTATTTACACAATTAACCGTTTTGTTTTTGTTATAGTAACTACATATTCTTTTATAGAAACAAATGGAATTACTGTGAAACAATTCATAAAATGTAGCTTAATATTCACAATAAATATTTTAGTGATTTTTACAGGTTTTTTTTTTTATTTTTATTTTTATTTTTTATTGCTTAGATTGGTGGACGAGCTCACAGCCCACCTAGTGTTAAGTGGTTACTGGAGCTCATAGACATCCACAACGTAAATGCGCCACCCACCTTGAGATATAAGTTGTAAGGTCTCAGTATAGTTACAACGGCTGCCCCACCCTTCAAACCGAAACGCATTACTGCTTCACGGCAGAAATAGGCAGGGTGGTGGTACCTACCCGCGCGGACTCACCTACCACCAGTAATTACGCAAATTATAATTTTGCGGGTTTCACTTTTATTACACGACTAGCCACCCGCCCTCGCTTTGCTTCGGAAACATTAAAACACACATGAAACCAAAAAATAATAATAAAATTTTTTTAAAAAAAAGTAGCCTATGTTCATCAGGGACAATGTCAGCTTCTAATGGAAAAATAATTTTTCAAATCGGTCCAGTAGTTTCGGAGCCTATTCGAAACAAACAAACAAACAAATCTTTCCTCTTTATAATATTAGTATAGATGTTATTCCTTCACCGTGGAAGTCAATCGTGAACATTTGTTGAGTACGTATTTCATTAGAAAAATTGGTACCCACCTGAGATTCGAACACCGGTGCATCGCTCAACATGAATGCACCGGACGTCTTATCCGTTAGGCCACGACGACGACATTTACGACGATTATTTTGACAGTAATTTATGTTTTTAAACAGTAATATAAACATTAACTATGGTAGAATAACAGTTTCATATTGCTAGTAATAAATAAATAATAACATAGAATAAACTAAGCTATATATCATGTTAATTATTGCCAATAGTTGCGTTTGCACCCATATGAGCATTTCTCAAAATAATTGCACCACCAATAGAATAATGTACTAAAATAAAAATGTTAAACTAAAGTATTTTTTTTGTTTTCATTTGTAGATAGGTGTCTAAAGATTTTGAATATGAGGTTTGTTGTGAGGTTTAATATGTAATAAAGTAGATAAATGTGTAGAAATATACCAAGGGCGGAGAAATATTCTTATTTTGTTACCGTCTATCAATTACGTTAATTAAAACACCAAATCAATTTCGTCAACTTTTATGCATTTCAATAGGGTGACATAACCACCCGGTCGTGGACGGGCTTGCGGTGCGCACTCTGCGTGCTGTGGGTCTCGTCTGCGGGGGAGTTGCTGGACTTCGACCGGGCGCGTCCGTAGGTGGCGGATCACGGGCCTCTGGGCAATAGTCACAGGGGCATCGCTCCTTCTCTCCCGTTGTGTTACGGCGGGAGAGATTGAGCGACGCGGACCAAAACCAGCACCGGGGGCTACACGCTCTCCTCCCCCTTCACCTGCTGAAGAGTGGTTCTTCTGGAGATGCGTGGGCCTCCACTTTTTTCCCTTTTCTTTGTTACTTTATTGTTTTGTTTTTACTGTCCCTTGGTTATTTTTATTTATCTTAAGTTTTACCCTGTCTCTTTCTCTTCTTTTGTTTCCGTTCATTGTTTTATTTTACACGCCTTTCTATTCTTCTTCGCCTGTGGTTTTATTTTGTTTTATTTGGTTTTATTTTCATCTTCTTTCCCTCTCATACCCAATTCTAAGCTCTGACACCCGGCGAGAGAATGAATGGCTGGTGGGGGACCAGTCGTTAGGGTGTCCCAGGGAACCGTAACCCGAGTTAAAAAAATAAATAAAAATTTATGTAATGGCCAGTTTAAAAAAGTTATTACCCCAGGAGGGTACCTCCCGCTCAGCGGGAGGAGAATCCCTCCGTGTGGCCGACTCGTCGGACGCACGCTGCCCCGCGTACTCTGGGGGGGGCAAAAACTGCCTAGACGTCAGGTCCGGGAAGGACGGAGTTCAAAAGAAGAAAATTATGTCCGAGAAGGACCCTGAAGTAAGCTCCTTAAGAGCCGATGTCGTGTCGGACAACGATATGGCCACAGTTGGTTCGGCCCAGTCGTCGACCCATTCGTCGCCGACACGACGACGGCGGAAAAGGGTGCTCAATATAAGCTCGGACGGGCTGAGTAGCAGCTCCGGCTCGGAGGCTCAGGATCCGATAGGTGTGAAGCCCAGAGCAGTCACGCCGTCAAAGCGTGGACGGGGACGCCCTGCGACCACAGGGCAGTACGTTGGCATGGCCGCTGCCAGGCAAGCGTACCTCAAGGCACAAAAAGAGGAGAAGGAGCTCACTGAGATCGCGCGCACCACACGCCACAAGAGGAGAGCGGCTGAAGGGTCTGTCCCTAAGCCCGATGCCGAGCGTAGGCTCCATCAAAGTGCAGAGGTGGCCCTAATGGTCGCCGCCAAATCCAGCAGCCCGAAGGGCACGTACGTGCGTGCACTGAAGGAGTTGGCAGTCACTGTCAAGGAGGCCACGGAGGACCTTGTGGGCTACACCGCAGCCGAAGAGGCTAAGAGACTGCGAGCGGTCAACGTCAAGCAGGAGCAGGATATCCTGCAACTGCGTAAGGAGCTCGATGAAGTTAGAAGGGAGTTGGCGAGGGTTTCGCAGGTGCTAGCGTTGCCCACATCGACTGCGACCCCGGCCCCGAACACCAAGGAGGAAGAGGAGGAGTTGCGCCTACAGCGCATTATGCGAGCTGTCGGCACTATGCTCGACGCTCGCTTTGAAGGGCTGGAGGCACGGCTTCTACCGGAGCCCCGAATGCGACCACCGCTAGCGGCGGACAAGCAGAGGAGCCGGGAAAAATCGTCTAATCCCCCTATCGTCGTTGACGCTGCACCGGATGCGGCACCGTCATCAGTGCCACCGATGACATTGGCGAAAAAGAGGATGCGTGGCCCCAAGAGAAGTGTCACCGCGCAAGTGGCTTCATCCGAAACGCACACCTTCCTCCCGGCTCCAGCTTCCATGATCGAGAGCTGGTCAACGGTCACCCGTAGGGGTGCTCGACCGAGGGAGGAAGCAGTGAGGACGGTTCCAGCGGCAGCTATCGCTGAAGCGGAAAGGAAAGACCGGTCTTCTGTAAAGAGGAAAGAGAAGAAGCTGCGCCCTCCACGCACTCAGGCCGTTGTCCTCAAGCTGCAACCAGAGGCCGTGGAAAGAGGACTCACGTACCGCACTGTACTCGCCGAAGCGAGGGCCAAGGTAGATCCTGGGGCCCTTGGAATACCCATCCAACGCATCCGGTCTGCAGTGACTGGGTCTAAGGTGCTGGTAGTGGAAGGTGCAGACCAGAGCGCCAAGGCCGATCTCCTGGCCCAAAAGCTTCGTGAGGTTCTGCCCGCAGAAGGGGTCATAGTGACCAGGCCAGTAACGACTGCAGCCATCCGCATCAGCGGACTGGATGACTCCCTGATGCCGGAGGAACTTACCGCGGAGCTTGCCCGGATTGGCGAATGCGCTCCTGATGCGGTGAAGATCGGAGACATCAAGTCTGGCCCAGGCGGGATGGGTCAAGTATTGGTCCGGTTGCCCGTCGTTGCCACGATGAAGGTTCTCGCCGTTCCAAAACTGAGGGTTGGTTGGAGCGTGCTCCGCGCTTGTTTGTTAGAGGCTAAGAAGCTACAGTGCTTCCGATGCCATGAGCTAGGGCACGTGAGCGCCCGATGTCCTTCGTCGGTCGACCGCAGCCGGGATTGTTATCGGTGCGGCCAGACCGGCCACGTAGCGGCCGGCTGCTCTCTTGCACCACACTGCGCTGTATGTACCGCTGCCGGCAGACCGGCGGACCATGTCTCCGGGAGCAAGGCTTGTGCCAAGTCCCCGAGACCGAGACTTAGAGGAGGAACTTCCGCTGCACTTGAAAATGCACGGAGGCAGCCCGGTACGGCTATGGAGACATCGAATGGCGTCCTGTTATGACAGGTGTCCTTCGATTCCTGCAGGGGAATCTCAACCATTGCGCCAGAGCTCAGGACCTTTTGTTCCAGAGCATGGCGGAGGGGTTGACCCATCTTGCGGTGGTCGCCGAACCGTATCGGGTCCCTTCGAGCCCCGATTGGGCGGCCGATTTGGAGGGCCGAGTGGCAATCATCCGGCGTTGTTGTGTGGGTGCTCCGCCTACGTTTGCCGTTGTTGAAAGAGGTCGCGGCTTCGTTGCCGTCCTCTGGGCCGAGATATTCGTGTTGGGAGTGTACTTTTCCCCAAACAGGACGCTCGCCGAGTTTGAGGTTTTCCTCAGCGAGCTCAGCCGCGTCGTTGGAAGGTCGCACTTCCGACGGATTCTCGTTCTGGGTGACCTAAATGCCAAGTCATTGTCTTGGGGTTCCTCTAGGACGTGCCCCAGAGGTAGAGCGGTGGAGGAGTGGCTGGTCGGAAGCGGTCTCCTCATCCTCAATCGCGGTACGGAACTCACATGCGTGCGACGTTTGGGCGGGTCCGTGGTGGACGTTACATTCGCCACGCCTGACGTCGCATATCGCGTACGCGGTTGGGCGGTGATGGTTGGCGAGGAGACCCTCTCCGACCACCGTTACATCCGATTCAGTGTCGCCGCGACCCCGGTGGGTTCTGTTCGGGGCTTTTCCTTGTCCATCAGTGGCAGCGCTAGGGGTCCTCGTTGGGCCCAGAAGCGTCTCAACATCGAGCGGTTGCGTGAGGCGGCCATAGTGCAGGCGTGGCGTCTTGACTCGCTTGGCGAGCCAGCAGACGTGTGCGAGGGGGTGGAGCGTCTGCGCGAGGCAATGTCACGGGTGTGTGACGCTGCTATGCCTCGCGTGAGAGCTCTCGCTCCTAAGCGCCAAGTTCATTGGTGGACCGAGGAGATCGCCAGCCAGCGCCGGCTATGCGATATTAGTCGTCGCACATACCAGCGATATCGACGACGAAGAACGCGCCGGGACCCCGACGAGGAGGACCGCCTGTACGAAGTGTACAGGACGGCGATAAGAACCCTGCGCTTGGCTATCGGGGAGGCGAAGGAGGCCGCCTGGAACGACCTACTGGCCTCGCTGGACCGTGACCCGTGGGGGCGGCCCTACAGGCTGGCGCGTAATGCGCTTCGCCGTTGGGCTCCTCCCGCAACCAGCACCCTGCCGCCGGAAACATTGCAGCGGGTAGTCGGGGGTCTGTTTCCCGATTTATCCGGGACGGACTTCGTCCCCCCTGTGATGACAATGGCGCGGATTGCTGATAGCGAAGAGCTTGAGGACGTCTCCCAGGTGGAGTTCGATTTGGCTGTGCAGAGGATGCGGGCTAAGCGCACGGCACCCGGTCCCGATGGGATCTCGTCCCAAGCGTGGGCGCTCGCCTTGACAGGTGACGGCTTGGGGCCTGCCCTCCAAGGGCTATTCAGCAGGTGCCTCCGTGAGGGCAGGTTCCCAGAGCCATGGAAGACTGGTCGGCTTGTCCTTATTCCTAAGGAAGGCCGGCCACGTGACGAGCCAAGCGGGTACCGCCCAATCGTCGTGCTGGACGAGGCTGGTAAGCTCCTCGAGCGCATCGTCGCCAGTCGCCTCGTCCAGCACCTCGAAAGCGTTGGGCCTGACCTGGCTCCTAACCAATATGGTTTCCGGAGAGGTCGCTCCACCATGGACGCGGTCTTGCGCGTCCGCCACCTCTCCGATCGTGCGTGCTCCGAGGGGGGCGTGTTGTTGGCTGTGTCGATTGATATCGCCAACGCCTTCAACACGATCCCTTGGAGCACGATCGTGGAATCGCTCCGGTTTCACCGCGTCCCCCCTAGTCTCCGCACCCTGATAGAGGATTACCTCTCAGGGCGAAATGTAGTCTTCCCCGAGAGGAGGGGGTGGGGACGGAAAGCGGTGTCGTGCGGGGTCCCGCAGGGGTCGGTACTGGGACCACTCCTGTGGGACATCGGTTTCGACTGGGTCCTGCGCGGTGCTAGCCTGCGTGGCGTCGACGTAGTGTGCTATGCCGACGACACGCTGGTGACGGCCCGCGGAGCTGACTACAGAGCCGCAGCGATCCTTGCGACGGCGGCGGTCTCCACCGTCGTTAGTCGCATTCGGAGATTAGGTCTTGAGGTGGCCCTCCGCAAGTCCGAAGCGGTGTGCTTTCACCCAGTCCGGAGGGGACCTCCTCCGGGAGCGAATCTCATAGTCGGCGGAGTATCGATCGCTGTCCAGCCGAAGCTCAAATATTTGGGCCTTGTGCTGGACAGTCGATGGCGCTTCGACCACCACTTTGGTGAGTTAGTCCCGAAGCTGCTGGGGATGGCCGGCGCACTAGCCCGTCTTCTCCCCAACGTCGGTGGTTGCAGCGCCGGCGTCCGGCGTCTGTACCTGGGGGTCGTGCGCAGTATGGCTTTGTACGGCGCTCCCGTGTGGTCGCCCGCACTCTCTGCGCGCAATGCAGCTTTGCTGCTACGAGCGCAGCGGGTGCTCGCGGTGAGAGTCATCAGGGGGTACCGTACGATCTCCCGGGAGGTCGCCTGCGCCCTCGCCGGTTCCCTTCCTTGGGATCTCGAGGCTGAGGTAGCAGCTGCGGTATACCGGCGCAGAACACAGTCCCTGAGTCGGGGACGGACGCCCGGCCCGTCGGCTGTCGGTCGGTGGAGGCGTGCTGCGCGTCATCTGGCGTACGCCAAGTGGAGGGAGCGGTTGCTGGAGGAGCTTGGCCAAACTTCAGTCACTCGCCGACGCACCCTCGAGGCCCTGGTGCCCGTGCTGGAGGCATGGTCAGATAGACGACACGGCGTGCTCTCCTTCCACTTAACGCAGGTCCTCTCGGGGCATGGTTGCTTCGGGAGGTACCTGTGGAAGGTCTGCAGGAGAGAGCCACATCCGGGTTGCCACCAGTGCGGGCATCCGGACGATGACGCTCAGCACGCACTCGAAGCGTGCCCGCGTTGGGAGCGCTCGCGGCGAGACCTCATCGCGGTGCTGGGGAGAGACCTCTCCTTGCGGGCTGTCATCGCCCGCATGCTAGAGGACCAGAATTCTTGGGAGGCCATGACCAGGTTTTGCGACCTGGTCATGGCGTTCCGTGAGGCTGAGGAGCGCGAAAGGGAGTGGGATCCCTCTTCGGCTTCACAGCGAAGAAGGCGGAGTGGGCGGCACGGGCGCGAAGCTCCCGTTCATCTCCCGTAGGGGCTGTCGGGTGCCGGGTGCGGGGGTGCCCGGTACTCGGCTGTTGGTCCGGTGGTGAGGCGGTGCAAGGTGGCTCCTGTGCACCGCTCACGGTGTGTCTCCGAGACGACGTCCTGCGGGATTTTCCCGGGGATGGAGTGCCGTCCTATTAACAGGATGGGTACCGGCGACGGCGAGCCTTCGGCGCGCACTGTGCGGTACCGTGGGTTTCGTGGAGTCGGAGTGGTGGGGCTCGATGGGGTTTAGTCGGTAGTCGTTCTGCGGGGCAAGTGCTTCGTGCGCCTTTTTCAAGGCGTAGTCTCCTGTGAGAAATTGGGGGAGGTGAAGGACCTCGGCTCTTCTCTTCTCCCCTTCTTCCTCTCAGGAGGCGCCGGAGTCCGACATAACCCGGTCTGTTACCCCCCTCGACCGGGTATCCGTAAATGGATTCCCCAGCGTTAAAAAAAAAAAAAAAAAAAGGGTGACATAACCATCATTTTACGTTTCTATAAAAAACTGTTAACATTTACAGCAAAATGTTACTTATATAAGTTGTAATATATCCTTTATGTTACCATTTGCCCACAACTTTGTTTTAAAATCACAGTAAAGCAGTTTTAATGTTGTTTTATTTTTAAATACGTTCACAAATGAAATAACAATACACTTCTTTTGCTTTTTTCATAAAAATTGCAGGTTTTAAGATAATAAATAAAAAATTTGAAAAGAAATACGTGTCCGCTTTTATGGGACAGTAACAAAAATGGAATACTGGTAACAAACTAGGATTTTATAAGGCTAGTTTTCGTAGTAGTTCAAATTATAATAAACTTTGACCCGTGTTAAAAATAATTATAATTATATTTATATATGTAGATTATAGTATGAACTGCTGTCAAAGGACATTTAAACATTTTTCGTTTAAAAAATACCCTATTCAAATATTTAGTAACATTTACGAGTAGGTAACAAAAATATCGTTTCAGTTCTTTTTTAATCATAATGAAAAGGAGGCCTAACGGTTTCTAATGCAGTAAAATCCTTTAATAGCAATAATCACATTCATCGGCTGGATAGTGATCGTATAAATCATAATCACATCTTTGGCACCAGAAAAATTGACAACGTAATAATATTTTTATTTCTTCAGCGTTCATACTTGATACAAAATGCAGCGGATTATTAGTAGTAGTAGTGTAATAGTACAACAAAAAAACAAAGAAATTGACGCCGTTGTAATTGTAATAATTATTATAAAATTATTTTAAACAGAAAGTTAAATAATAATATATTATATATACTCAGCCTAATGATTTCCTATTTTGTTACTCTCTTTTCCATTTATACGTTACCACACAAAAGTAACAAAAAAGGAAGTAACAAATCAAGTACAACATGTTATTTTATTTGTAAACACATGCAACTCACACGATTACTCTTATTTCGATTTGATTAACGAAATCAAGAATGGGAGCTTTAATAGTAGGTTAAGTGAAATAACAATAAAATCTGCACTTATCTATGTTTTTTGAGTAACAAAGGTGGAATTTTTTTCTGACCGCTAGCTTAAGTATTGACTTTTACCGTTCGTACCGGCACCAGAAAGAACTAGTCGAAATTAAAACAAGACGGATGCCAAGCCGGCTAATGCTACCATTATTCTAAAATATAATTGCATTAATCGATTCTCATATTTCTTCAGAATTATGGTAACAAAAACTGGAATTTCTAGGTGGAACTTTTTACGGGACAAGTTAAAATCATTAATTAGAAATTTAATTATAAAGTAATGCTAAAAAGGATGTTTTAGGATGAATTGTGACTTATGGCTATAAATAAATAATATTTTATATTTATACAATGCCCATGTCCATTCAACTAAAGATCGATGGTTTGGTAAGATATTGAGATTAGGACACTGCACTTTTCATACAACTGGTTGAAGCTGATTTATGATATATATTTTTAATGAAAAAATCTCATTGTATCTGTTTTTTTCCTTTCTAATAAGTAGAGTAGTTTTACTGCTTACACAATTTATAAAAAGTAGTAATGATCTAATATATTAGCCGGAACAAAATATTAAAAAAATGGGACAGAGGCTAAAGTCTATTGTGCAATAATTTTGAGAAATGCTCATATATATAAAATAATATGCACATATATAACCAAAATAAAATATGCAAGTAAAATTTCTCATATAAATAATAATAATATGCACATATAATGATATAACCAAAATAAAATGTGCAAATAAAATTTATCCTGCCAATTAGACTTTTTCCGAATAAAAACGTAAGTGTAAACCAATCGCTTTCTCCTCGTCCCAGGTCCTGGAGGCGACAGGGAAGCAGTGATCACGAAGAACAGCCTCAAATACCTGACGATGACCGTCGTTGGGAACGGAAACTTTTTGACGGCAAAACGATCTACGTACACTTATTATCAAATGAAGCAATTAGCGAAAGACCCGAACATGGATTTCAGTAAGCGAACAGCTGTATACGTCGGAGGGTATATGGACAGTCCGAGTTATCCAGTTGCAAGTCTATTGGCCCCACAGTATCGACGCCAAGGATATAATGTTCTGCTGTTGGACACAAATAAGTTTACGGTCATGGAGTATCCTTTGTGAGTTCACTTTGATCGCCCAGTCGATTTTTTCACGCATCAAGTAATAAGGATGAAAGGCGATTGCGTGCAGCTAAGATGTGAATGTTGCGATGGATGTGTGGAGTAACGAAAATAGATAGAATACGGAATGAATACGTTAGAGGAAGTTTGAAAGTGGCATCTGTGACAGAGAAGCGCGCTTTGGGATGGTATGGACATGTGATGAGACGAAGTGAAAATGAGGTTGCTAAGAGATTGTTAACTATGAATGTGGCAAGATATAGAAGGAGAGGTAGACCTAAGAAGAAATGGATGGATTACATGAAAGAGATATGTATAAGAGGGGAGTGAGCGAAGAAATGGCATTTGTAAGAGGAGTATGGAAGGAGAAAACATGTTGCGCCGACCCCAGGTGACTGGGAGAAGGACAGGAACATAGAACATAGAAGTAGAAACACAATCAAAATGTGCATCTGTACTTGAACTAGGTGATAAAACCTGTATCTCAAGTAGTAGTGCTCCTCGTACAAAGAATACAACAGCTTTACTTCAGATACAACAGCTATTGTTTAACTATTTTAGTGTGTATTTAGTATCAAATAACCCGTTTATTATAAACCCCTAAATTATATTAGTATATGAATTTCGATAACCATTTAACAACAATTAAGCCATCAGCTTGTTTACTGGCCTAATAAGAAACTTTTAAAATTTGAAGAAAAAAAAAGAACAGTTAAAAATATCTATTGTGTTTTATTAGGCTCATACAACAACAACAAAAACCGATAAATTTGCCTTTTAAATATTTTGCGTCTGTTCTTCTTGCAGGGCTGTCCGCTACATAAGAACCGCTGCCCGACACACAGCAGAGATGCTAGTCGACCTAACAAAGCACGGTCTGGATCCAAAAAAACTAGACCTGATTGGCCTTAGTTTGGGCGCGCACACAGCCAGCTTCATCGCGAAACGCTTCAAGGAACTAACCGGTGATACCATATCGAGACTCACCGGGTTAGATCCAGCAGGACCGTGCTTCAGGAATTTGGGCCCCGATCAGCGACTGGACTCGTCTGATGCGGACTTCGTGGACGTCGTCGATACGAATATAGACGAGTTTGGTATGGCTGCCCCGGTTGGCCACGTAAATTTCTACGTTAACGGAGGCGAGTACCAACCTGGCGATATTCTTTGGATGCCGTGCAACGCCTTCTGCAGTCATCTAAGGTCTTACACCGTTTGGTTGGCGGCACTGCAGTATCCAACCTCGTTTATAGCAATACAGTGCGATTCTGTGCAAGAGGCGAGAAATAAAAATTGCTACGATAGAAGACCTTTAGTCACGAACGTTGTCGGTTTGAGTACGGACAAGAGTAAAACTGGTGTATTTTACTTAGCAACGCACAATAATTATCCGTATTATTTAGGAGAAAAGGGACTGAAGAAGGAATACGAATATTTCCAGTCTCATATGGAAGAAATTATCAATAACGATAGTATGAAAATCTGATTAGTTAATCACGTAGCGGCCTGTTTTTTGTTATTATCATTGTCAATGTTTCTAAAATGTACTTGTCGTCTCATTATAAGCTGAAGCTTAGTTTTAAAACGATCTCTAAAATACATATTTAACGTATTATAATATACTAGCTGACCCGGCAAACATTGTTTTGCCATATATAAAATTTCTAGGGAATTTCTAGTGTAGAAAAAAAAACTAACTTATTGTAAGTGTGTAAGGATGTGGTAAATGAGTGAAAGAGGTATGTAGTGCTGTGAACGATGAGGGAATATATAATAAAAATAACAAAACCTCATTCAACCACATAATACCTCATTATAACAAAAAAAAATGTCCATATAAAAAAATGTCCATATAAAAAAAAAAAGGTAGGGGTGGACAACCCTAATCACTCAGGGGTATGAAAAATAGATAGTTGCCGATTCTCAGGCTTACTGAATATGCATAAAAAATTTCATGAGAATCGGTCAAGCGGTTTCGGAGGAGTATGGGAACGAACATTGTGACACGAGAATTTTATATATTAGATTAGAAATAGAGCGTTTTGTGAGTTTATCTTACTTAATAAAACAGATTGGTTTTAATCGTTATTCGGTGAACACATGCATGGGAAATAATTGTGTTTTCAACTGACTTTTTGATTTTAACTGTAACCCCTAGATGTCGTTGAATGTTAGTTTTACTATTTTCACGAAAAAGCGTTAAAGGTTAAATTTCAACTTATTGATTTCTTGGTAGTGACATCATCCGACATCAGCTTAGCTTCTTTGTAAAATAAATAGTTTTGTCACTAGTCCGTTAACTAAGTTATACAGACGTAACTAAGTTATATATCCGTTAACTAAGTTATACAGACGGGTATTTTAATACTATTTATATGTATCTCTATCTGTGGTTAGTTAGGTTACTTCGCTCGGTGAACTCACCGATTACGAGGACAGTGACTGGTGCTTGAGAGGTCTAAAAGCACCTAAAGTAAATCCGGAGGATGCAACAAGACATATTTCGGGCGACGGCGGCTTTGCGTCGCCCCGTTCACATACAAGTTTTGGCTGTGTTTCCCGACCGCATTTATAGGATACTCATTTCCCCTACTACACTTCTTATTCATCGCCCTAGCATCCTTAAACTACCGTATAATATTAAGTAATCATGCCATTAATATGAAGTTCGAAAAACATATAAAGTCCTCTGGAGTGTTGCTATTATAATAGTGACCTTGATGTTTCAATCTTTAATTAAGCTAGATACACCGTCGCACTGCACGCCACCGGAATAGAGTTCATCCATACTGCCTGGAGCCACTGCGTTCATCCGCAGTGCGTTTCCAGAGAACATTTTTGACACGTACCATCCGGCTTTGGAATGAGCTCCCCTCCACGGCAATTCCCGAGCGCTATGACGTATCGTTCTTCAAACGAGGCTTGTGGAGACTACTTCACTGTAAGCAGCGGTTTGGCTCTGCCCCTGGCATTGCTGAAGTCCATGAACGACGGTAACCACTCACTGTCGTCAGGTGGACCGTATGCTCGTCTGCCTACATGGCCAATAAAAAAAATGCACTTTTTTTAGTTTCGTAGCGACTAAGTATAATAGGTAAAACTTTAAAACTGGTTTCCGAGTGTCAGCAAATAACCAGCTTATGTCCCCATAGTTCTTACAGGTACTTTTTAGCCTTTGCAAAGAACTTATAGGAAATTTCCTGCCTTGTACGTCTTATTTATCTCAATTTCAATGTAAACAACATTATGGAAAACATTAATAATAAAAATGCACAAGCAGGAAATACTTAAACCTGTTGTTTTTTTCCATTTTACACCTATTTTCGGTATGTAACTCAAGGTTAAAGGTATAATAATAATAAAAGACTTTGCACAAAATAATTTATTTAAACCTTAACACATCTTCCTTGTTGACATCTAAGAAATACTGCGACAACGAGTCGCTTCCTTTCACCAAACCTTTTTCTTCTAAATAATACGGAAACGTGTTCTTTGTGGCCAAATAAAATATACCTTGCTTAGTTTTATCAACTTTCAATCCTAGTACGTTCGTCTCTCTCGGACCACCGTCAAAGCAATTCCCTATTCTGGCATCGTATACCGAATCGCACTGAATTCCTATAAACGATTTTGGATGATAAATCGCTGTCACCCATAACAGGAAGGATCTGATGTGACTGCATAAAAATGTGCACAATATGGGTATCAGTATGCTTTGTTGGTACTCTCCGCCGTTGACATAGAAAGTGACGTGTCCAATAGGCGCAGCCATACCGTAACCATCTATATTAGTGTACACCACATCTAGGAACTCCACGTCCGACGAGTCCAGTCTATCTTCAGGGCCGAGGTTCCTAAAGCAGACCCCTGTAGGATCAAGGCCCGTGGCTCTTTTAAATTTGGTTCCCGTCATGTTTGTGAAGCTCTTCGCGGCGAAGCTCATGACCTGAGCTCCTAAGCTGATCCCGACGAGATCCAGTTTGTTTATGTCGAGGCCTTCCTTCATGAGTTCAACCACCATTGAAGCTATATGCGGCCCCAGGGCACGACTAAGACGAGATGCGCTGACAACAAACCATAAATCGATTAACATAAAAATATACAAGACTGGCATACGGCCCACTTGATGGTGAGTGGTTACCGTCGCCCATGGACTACAGCAATGCCAGGGGCAGAGCCATGCCGCTGCCTACCCATAAGTACTATCCGCAAGCCTCGTTTGAAAAAGGACACGCATATATGCAGAGACTGTTATCATATTTTGACCTACTAGTATCGGTTAAATTAACTTTTGAAAACTCGTGTAAAATGTACAATTTTAAACAAGCCTTAAGATATGCATATTAGATCGTCTTTACATTTCTTGTTGTTGTTTCTCTTTTCCAAGAAAGTACAAACTTTTTTTTTTTTTTTTTTTTTTTTTTTTTTTATGATTGAAAGTTTACTGGTGGCCCGAAGGCCTTTCCAGTTTCACCAGGACAGGTGGGCGAGCAAAGGCTCAGCCAAGAGGGGTGGGATTTGCTAACAAGTGCCCGAGCGCCTCCGAAGGAGACCTAACAACTCAAGAGCAATTGTTTCGCGAATGAATCTACTACCGGATCAGAATCGCGACCCGCTGAGAAGATCCGGCGAGAAACTCAGCGGGCTGATGCATGGGTTAGGTTGCACGTCGACCTCTTTGTCGAGTTCGACGAGTACGGTTACCGGGGTCCCTAAGCCTGCCCCTAGTATTAGAGCTGAAGGCATCTAATGCAAAGGTTATTGGATCTGATGGATCCGTAAGGACGTGTCTAGGGTGTCGACGGTGACTGGCTCCTACATGATCAGGATTCGGGGAGTAGTCAGCGGCGGCAACGATAAGGCGATTATCGTGACGCATAGCCTTATCGAAGTATCGTTCCGACGCTGACTTCATGTATTTCCGAATTGATTCGAGGCCCAGGTCGTCGTTTAGGTCAACGTTCCTCACGAACCACGGAGCCCCGACAGCTAACCTGCAAAAGCGGGATTGTAGGGATTGGAGGGTGTCTATGTGTGTGCGGGCCGCGTGAGCGAACACCACACTCGCGTAAGTCATGACGGGCACAAACGTATTGTGCATTGAATAACATAATCGAAAATTATATTAAATACCGGTCATTGTGACCGAATGCGACAAGAACAGGTATGCGAGAACTGTCGGTAGGTTTATTGTTAGTTAGTGTAGAAATATAGAAAAACATTATACCGTAAAATAAACCGAGTTAAGCCATAGTCGAATACTAAAATTTGATTACATTTCAATGATTTCTACCTATTATTTTTCTATATATGTATTTTAAAGTCGTCGTGGTCTTAAGGATAAGACGTCCGATGTAGTCTTGGTGAAATCTGTGATTACAGAAGTATATCTTTATGTATGTCTGTCGAAGTATGTCTTTGACAATATAACCATAATAATGTTCAAGCTTATAATTTCAATTAATTATAGTCGACTGTCGAATTTCGACTACTGGGGTTCGACTAGTGAATAATAATTGCACCTTCATTTCATTGATGCATTTTTACATTATAAAAATGACACCTGTATTATTTTTTTCGGTTTTCCGTGAGTCGCGAACATAATTAAAACTTTAAATTACTTTTACGGTTCAATCGATTCGTCCGTGACCACGTGAGCTGTGAAGTATTCTAAAAATCGGAAATAATATAGTGATAATAAAAAATAAGCAAGACAAAACTGTGTAAAAACAGTTTTAATTATGTAAATGGCACGATTCATTGTAGCGTTGAGAAGTGATCACAGCCAAGCCTATAGACCCGATTGAATGCCACAACTTCTGAGACATGAGCTCTTGATCCCAATTACACTAAAATAAAGGGATTCCTTACACCATTTATTTAATAATAATAACTTTTTTTTATAACTGGAAACAAATGACCCACGGTTATCCGGCCCCAATTTAAAACTCCTTGTGTTATGGATACCAGAGACTGACAAACATACTTTTAAAGATACGTTTATTTATTTACACATATAGGTAATATACACGCAGACAAAGAGCAAACAAATATTTCATTGTACAATGCTTGCCGGATGTGGGAATCAAACCCGCGACCCTCAGCACATAGTTAGGTGCGCTAATTACTGCACCACCAAGTCAGTCGATTGTTTTTTATTTTTTTTTATTGCCCTTGTAGGCAGACGAGCACATGGCCCACCTGATGGTGAGTGGTTACCGTCGCCCATGGACTTCAGCTATGCCAGGGGCAGAGCCAAGCCGCTGCCTACCAAATTGTGGGAAATCGTGGTGAGAAAATTCACGCAAACAATACTCACATTGGAAATTCAGTGGTCACGAACCAATGTATGTCCACTGATAATACATTGTAACCGCGTTTAGTATAAGCCGACGCTATTACCGGTGAGAATATAAATGATGGACTGTCAAGATATCCTGGGAAGTACAGTAGCGTTTTCTTCTTAAAATTAACATTAGGATCCCTTGCCAACTCTTTCATTTGCTTGTAGCCGTATCTTTTCCTCGACAAGAATGAGTTTTTCGATCGAAAAACCGTAATGCCGAGATGTTTCAATGACTGCGGCGTGATTATCGCTTCTTTCGTTACACCCGGACCTGTGGGAATTAAAGCTTTAGTATTTGAAACTCAGCAAAGGTAACGCTGCTCAAATCTTTAGAGAAGTTGGTGGTGGTGGTGGTGGTGGTGGTGGTGGTGGTGGTGGTGGTGGTGGTGGTGGTGGTTGGTGCGAGTTCAAAAGATGCCCTATCACAAGTAATCACTTAAGTGGAAGTCGAGGAGATTCGTTAAGTTCGTAATTCATTAGAAAAATTCGTAACCTCTGCCTGATTGAATCTTTTTTTTTTCTTGTAAATTTTTTAAAGAAAATCACTTTTAAGAACTTCGTATTAATTTAAAAACTTACGATAAATTCTATGTTGTATTGGATATTTTATTGATTATAATATAACAAATTGGAGTACATTAATTCGTGTTTATTATACTCACAATCACTCAAATATGCTCTAGGTGATCCTTGATCCTTAGGAGATTCTTCACTGGACAGCACACAAAGAAATAATGTAAAATAAAATAAATTAACTACTTTCACCATTTTTATTAAATTTTTATTTTAATATAAATGCACATAATTTAATACAATTTAATTGTAATTTTGTTTTTAGCGTATATGTATTTAATTATACGATGATTTGAAACGCGTGTGTCTTAGATGTACCGTTTTGGCTCAATGCTGCATTCGCGACGTTTGCCGCAGACCAGATTTCCTTGGTTGTTATAAAATGAAAAAAAAAAATTTAGTTAACTAACTACGTTATAAAAAACAATGTAACTTGTGTATGCTTCATAATAATTGAATTGATTTTATAAATAATTTTACCCAGATAATTGTAGGCTTAATTGCTTATTCGTTTGTATTTTCGGGCGTCAGTGTAAATGGTAGATATATTAATTGTAGATAATAAATGGTATGAATATTCCGAGGAAACTAGCAAAAATTTTTTGCGAACTATATATACTATACTATACTATACTATACTATACTATACTATACTATACTATACTATACTATACTAAACTATACTATACTATACTATACTATACTATACTATACTATACTATACTATACTATACTATACTATACTATACTATACTATACTATACTATACTATACTATACTATACTATACTATACTATACTATACTATACTATACTATACTATACTATACTATACTATACTATACTATACTATACTATACTATACTATACTATACTATACTATACTATACTATACTATACTATACTATACTATACTATACTATACTATACTATACTATACTATACTATACTATACTATACTATACTATACTATACTATACTATACTATACTATACTATACTATACTATACTATACTATACTATACTATAATTGAAGGAATTTGGATGTAGCATACAAATATAGTTTATAATCTGAATAAAAACATATAGGATTGCATGACAACAACATTTCAACATTGAGTACTATTGCTTTGACAGGTAAACAAGCCCCGGTGGGGTCCAGGGGCGAAGCCCTGGCGGGGGGTACCACTCATAAAAAAAACAATTTAACTGTGTTTTTTATTTTGAAATAAACTACTACTAATTGAATAAGAACTGTCTGATGAACTCATCTTTGTTTAATACTTCACTATTAACTTTTTTTGCCTTTTATTTATTTCACTTTTACACTAAACGCAATATTGCAAATTACCCGAGCACAACAATGGCAGAGAATTTTAGGTGCGTGAGAGCAGGCGTAGACACTAACGTGCATGCGCACTTGTACCCAGGGAGAAAAATTTAGACTTTCTTCTCTGTACAGCGGGACGAAAACCGAACTTTCGGCGTAGGTAGGAGAGAAATTATTTTTAAAACAAACATACAATATAATAAGTTATAGGTACGCTCTGAGGTTCGGGATAAATGAAAATTCTACCGAAGTACAAATCAAAACTTTATTTAACACTTAGAACACTTGGAGAGCACTTCGCAATTCGTAATTCGCTTCTTCCGCTTCGTTCCAGGTGATCAGTGTGCTTAGTGCGAGTTTTGTAACGTTCTCACTAGCGAGCCAGTTTGCTCAAATTTGTATACAATTGGAACAGCGCCCCTAGCGGCAAACGTACTCGGTGTTATTTTGTGAGTGCGAGTTCATATTAACGTTGTGATCTCGTAACCGAGTAATTTTACCGAAATGAGTACTACGAATGACATTTGTGCGAGTGCGTGTTACAAATTAGTGGATTTTAACGTTTCGATCGAGTATTTCTTTAGTAGTTTTATTTTTCCAACTAGAGAGGCAAAAATATCATGCCATAGAGCCTAATCTTTTTTTAATGAAAAATGATAATATGGAGTGAAATGGATTTGATTAATTTGAAGCATTAATCAATTGGCATGGAATGAAATGAAATGAGATCAGATAATATGGGATAAAATATAATCTCTGCAAAATGCTGATTATATACTGAGATTTTTTTCAGTGGACCTTTTCGAAGACTTCGAGAAGCTACGTCCAGCGGTTTTGTTTAATTTTTTTAAATTTTCGCACTTTCACAGATACTAAACAGTTAATAAACCCACGTTACTTTGTTATTGCACAGATGGGTGGACGAGCTCCCGGCCCACCTAATCTTAAGTGGTTACCGGAGCCCATAGACATCTACAACGCAAATGCCGCCTCCCACCTTGAGATATTAGTTCTAAGGTCTCAGTATAGTTACAACGGTTGTCCCACCCTTCAAACCGAAACGCATTACTGCTTCACGGCAAAAATAGGCAGGGTGGTGATACCTACCCGTGCGAACTCACAAGACGTCCTACCACCAGTAATTACAAAAATTAATTTTGCGGGTTTGATTTTTATTACATGATGCTATTCCTTTACAGTGAAAGTCAATCGTAAACATTTGATAAGTACGTATTTCATTAGAAAAATTGATACCCGCCGGCGGGATTAGAACACCGGTGCATTGCAAGATACGAATACACCGGACGCCTTAACCTTTAGGCCAGGACGGTCTCAAAATTACACTTATACACGAAGAAATATTAAATACGCATTAACTAAGAAACATTAAATAGACAAAATAAAACAATTCACACAATTTAGCTCCTCGCGGTCCCTCCAAAATGTCTTTTCATCTTTTTTTCCTAGTTGTTCAATTGTAATGAATAAATCAAAATCAAATCGAGTTTACGTTCTATACGGTGAAAAATGAAGAATTGTGAGTGTGAGTTGAGATATGCTACTCGCTTCGCAGGGCGTTTATTCACCGAGAGCAGCAATAATATTATTTCTCGTATATTGGTAGCACGTGATGTTTTGGCATTAGACCGTCTAAATGAAATACAACGCATTTTAACAGCATTTTAATGGGAACCTACTACTTTCAAAATTATTCGGGTAATGTCACGTGTTCAATACTATTTTGTACGTTTAGAATTAAAGTGGCTCAACCCAAAATTCTTAGTTTCTGGTAAACTTCAATATTGTAATACAATAATTGTATTTTTTTAGTTTTTCGGTTTAAACACTTTAAGGCATGCCATTTTATTTGAAAAAGACAGAAAGAGTACTTTGTCCTTTTCTAGACTAAAAGAGACTGTTTAATTTTATAAGCTGATAGAATAATATAGAAAAGAATAATAGGATACCCTCTAATCGTCACATTGGAAAAAGGTATGGCTTTATCATTTTATCATTTAAATTATTTTTTATTGCACTTATAAAACTAATTTAATTTACAATATGTAACTACATATATCTATAACTAATCCGTACTTGTCAAATTCCTCATAAATTGTCAATATTCTTAATAAAATTCCTATTAATAATATACAAGTGCAAATGTTGAGCTGCTTGCCAGAAATGATATAATAGTGTTTTGTTTTTTTGTTGTTTCCTTGTAGGCTGCCTGTAATAATCTAAATCTGTGTGAAAGGCAATAAATGATTTTATTATTATCTACTAATGGTAGTCCAGTGGTCGAAATTTGACCATAATTTATTTAAATTTTTAAGTTTGAACATTATTATAGTTCTATTGTCACCTTTCTATTATCATCATTTCTATAATAATCATTGCTCTATGTCGCCAAGGCTACATTATAGAAAAATAATATTAAAGACAAAAAATATTAATCTATTCTCAATTTGACCACAGATTGATAAATCAATAAACAAAAAAAGTATAAATGCATGTGTGTGTGCGTGTGTGTGTGTCAAATACATGGTAATGTGTGTAAGGTTTTTTTATTCATTTAGTTTATTTTTATATTGTTTATGCACAATTAAAAAAAAAAATAGCAATCTGCACTACTTCTCTATATTCTCTATGAGTGTGGGAAATTTCATACTTCTCCGTCCGCGCAATTTTCGTGAAAAGGAGTCCAACATTTTTGCTGCACGTATTACCTACTTAAAATGTAGGTTCTTAATAATAATACATAAGTGTTTTGAAATATAAAACTAATCTTAAATTTTTTAGTTATACCACTTCCATTCTAAGGGTGCAATTTCGTAAACAAACTTTGCCGTAATGGCGTAACCTTTAAAATACACGAAAACTGCCCAGCATAAACATATTTTTTTAGTAACTTTAATAGAAGTATTAGAATTAGAAGTTTATTATTGAATTTATTTAATTGTAATTACATATTTAGACATACTTAACATAATTAATCTTGGAATAGGTAATTATTTCAGCTTTTTTTAATTAAAGAAATTATGTTTTACATAGGTTTAATCTTTTACCCGTTGAACGTTTATAAAATGATTGTATTTACGGTAATAGTGTTGATGATCTTCATTAGGTGGCCCAAATATACTAAAATTATTACGAGCATCCATCCTTATTTATAAATGTGTAAAGAAGCAAAATTATTATTACATTGTTCAAATTTCTATATAATTTATAAATATAAATCTGTACGTATGTACCTGTAAATATGTATATTGCGCGCGCGTGTGTGTGTGTGTGTGTACGCGTGTGTATGTGCGTGTGTGTATATATTTCTATAATAGATAGATACACAGTGTGCAATTCATTTCGAAATTATTCTTGCCTATCTAATGGTTGTCTGGAAGAGATCACTCTTAGCGATAAGACCAAGAAAAAATGTTTCACAATATTTATTCATTTTGTGTACAATAAAGAATACTCTTTCACTGGTGGTAGGACCTCTTGGAAGTCCACACGGGTAGGTACCACCACCCCGCCTATTTCCGCCGTGAAGCAATAATGCGTTTCGGTTCGAAGGGTGGGGTAGCCGTTGTAACTATACTGAGACCTTAGAACTTATATCTCGAGGTGGGTGTCGCATTTACGTTGTAGATGTCTATGGGCTCCAGTAACCACTTAACATCAGGTGGGCTGTGAGCTCGTCCATCCATCTAAGCAATAAAAAATAAAAAACAACTCTATCTCGCTCTCTCTTTCTCATCAAACAACTCTTTAAAAAAAAGCAATGATTTAATAAGAATTAAATGAAAAAGCAAAGAATTAATATGTATTTACAACTAGCTAGACGTCTATAAAATTTTGTAACCGAAAAAATATATGTGTATAAACCATTAGAATAGATAAAACCTTAAAAAACAACATTATTATTAAAAACGAAAGAAAAAATCTTGATATTGTATTGGTTTCACGGCAAAATTTTTAGTGACTACTTAACTTGCTTGAAAGTGAAGAAATACTCTCAAAATCCATTAATTTGTAACTCGCACTCGCACATACAATAATCGAGAGGCTCACTTCGGTAAAGCTATTCGATACATGAGACAGCAACATAAACAAACCTTCTCTCTCCCACAAAATGAGATTCATAAGCTTACCACTAGGTGGCACTGATACAAACTCACACAAATTAAACATAACATTAACATCGACTGAGTAATTAAAAAAACTCGCACTAAGCACAGGTACATTACCCATTACCCGACTAATTATAAATATCGTTAGAAAGCTTGGCATTTCAATTAAACGCCTAAAAAAAAAAACTTGCATGCTACCAACATAAAAGAAAAAATTATTGCTTCTAAAGATGAATAAACGTCCTGCAAATCGAGTAACTCGCACTCAGAGCTCCGCACGTTTCACCGTGAAGAGCGTACACTCGATGCGAGTCATTCGATTCGATTTTTGAAACTCGCACTAAGCCTACAGTTTGCTGTTTCGCTTTAAATAATCCCGATTACTAACTGCCTTCGTGTCATCTATGCAACGCTTTTATAGTCGATACGACATCCCTAGTATTCTCGAGAACATTCCTAACAGGTCGAGTAGTTTCGATATGTGTTTCCGCCATTTGATAATAGATGGCTTTGTACTTCTCGAACGTTCTCGATTTTACGAGATCCGAAATGACGTGGCCCTTACCCACGACGTGCCGCGTCGCGCCACGCGTCATAACGCGACGGCACCGCAGGGCTAATGTGTATGGCTCGCGATGCTTGACAAGTTTCTTACTTGCGTTAATTTCAATTTCACATTTTGTAATGACCCCGTAATTCTCTATATTTCATTTATATTTTTATTTTCTGGACTGTAAGCGTTTTTGTCGACGTCATTACACAAAAACTCTCATACCCTATTTTTACACTCTTTAGGGTAAAAGTTTTACAGCCCTTGAAAGTCGTATATATCTATATCTAATCAAAATATTAAATAATATAAGCTTCAGGCTTCTAGCTTTAAAAATGACATAAATTTCATACAAACTTTTATGAAATAGGGTCTCAACCTCTTACAGCCCTTTTTTCGCATTAAGAACTAGCCTATGTCCTTCCTCAGGCTCTAGATTACCTCTTTACCATATTTCATTTAAATCGGTTCCGTAGTTTAGGCATGATGCGTAACACTGTCTGAGACAGAATTATTTTCGCATTTATAATGTTACTATAGATATAGATTAGTATAGATTATTTCATATTAATCCTGCTACTTCATTTTAGAAAATTCATTGTATAAAATTCTAAGTTTATTTAAGATCGGGAAATGCGTTCGTTTACCTTGAAAACTTGCAAATGTAACAATGCCGTCTAAGCGCATTAGCTTACCTTGAAAATTTGCACATGTATCAGACTGATGATAGATTCAGGAATTTTATTAACTTTGTTCGATTTCCTGATAAAAATCTCGAGTATGAACAACAAAAAACAATCGGATGTGACAATTAAATCGTGTTTTATTTAAATTCAAGCCTTGCACTTTGCTTTTACAACCAGTAAGTGTGAAATAAAACAAATTTTCTTCTATTAGCTGATGTAACATGAATACACGAGATTAATATAAAATAATCTATACTACTACTACTACTAATCTATATCTATACTACTTAATATTATAAATGCGAAGGGAACTTTGTCTGTCTGTGTGTTATGCAATCACGCCTAAACTACTGAACCGATTTAAATGAAATATAGTTCAGAGGTAGTCTAGAGCCTGAGAAACTTTAATACTCAAAGGCTACTTTTTAATGCGAAAAAAGGACTCTATGAGGTTGAAATAGGCGATGAAAGTTTGTATGAAATTTATCTCATTTTTAAAGCTAGAAGCTTGGAGATTATTATTTAGGATTTTGATTAGATATAAATAAATATAGCATTCAGGTTGTAAAAAAATTGCCCTAAGGAGTGTAAAATTAGGGGGCGAGAGTTTTTGTGTAATGACGTGATCAAAAAAACTGTCGGTTTATCCTGTCATTGTGAAAGTTGTGTGTGTTGAGTTTCAATAATTATTATTCAAAACGTTTTATTGACTTTTTATAAACTGAGTTCAATAAAATACGAGTGATGACGGAAACTACCGCTTAGCCATCCCTGGTGCCGCCGCCGACATATATGACTAGACCACCGCCACCACCATTTATGGGATCATTATGAATAAGATGGACGCCAGGTAAAGCATACGAACGTGAGGGGAGACAAGGCTTAAGCCATGATTCGGAAATAAGAATGGCGTGGATGTTCTCACAGCTCGAACTTACCAGCATATCTGGAAGATGAGCTGGTACGCTCTGGGCATTGATGTGAACAACATTAAAGTTCCGAGAGACATCAGAAAACTGCGACACCAGTGTCTCAGCCAATGAAAGTATACTGGTAAAACTTGCATCATTAATACTTGCTGAGAGAAATATTTCAGATATACCGCTTTCCGTTTCCGACATCAAAAATTAAATTAAATATAAAATAAGAGCAGCTAATAATATCCTGAACAAAATAATTAATATGCGTCGTTCCGTAAAGAAGCAATACAATAAATATTAATAAACTAATTATAAAAACTAATTAATAAACTTTGTTTAGAGCAAAGATTTCAATTTCATTCATAATAATAATTTGTTTGCGTACTAAATTTAATTTTATTTATTTAATTTAATATTTATTTATTTAATATATTTTGTACACACAGCTGTTAGAAAAGAAACGTCAATAAGGATACAGAGTACAAGGGCACTACTTATTTCATGCTGAAATCTCTTCCAGTAGGCCCGCAAAAGGAAAGAAGAATTAAGAACACAAACCTAGTGCATACAGTAAACATTACATATAATAATATATACATATTACAAGATACAAAACAATATATATACATACAAATACACACACACACACACACACACATACATATATATAACATACACACATATACTTACTTTATATTATAATACATTATACAAATATATATAATTTATTTAAAATGGTAAGGATAAATAATGTTCCTTAACAGATTTCTTGAATGCTGCTATGGTTTTGCACGCTCGTATGCTTGGAGGGAGGGAATTCCAAAGTATAACTGCTTGTACAGAAAACGATTTTGCGTAAGCATGTGTTTTATGAACAGGGCAATTGAGGAGAGTTTTAATGTGGGTTCTACAAGGAGCAATGGAGGGACGGGCATAGGTAAAGCGATCACGTAAATATTGTGGGTAGTTAGGATTATGTAGGATATTAAATAGGAAGCACAACATTCTAGTATTTCTGCGGAAACGGACTGGGAGCCACTTGAGCTTTTTGCGAAATTCAGAAATATGATCATATTTTTTGAGACCAAAAATAAAACGGATGCACAAATTTTGCAAACGCTCAAGCTTATTGAGAAGCTCCTCAGTGGCATCCAAGTAGCAAGCATCAGCGTAGTCCAAAATGGGTAAAATGAGACTATGGGCAAGAGAAATTTTAGTTTCCAAAGGCAAAAAATATTGGAGACATTTGAGTGAATGGAATGCAAAGTTAACTTTACTGCTAACATTGTTAACCTGCTCATTCCAGCTTAAGAAAGAGTTAAAAGTAACGCCAAGGTTTTTAACAGTTTCACTAAAGACAATCGGTTGGCCATTCAATTTGAGAGATCCAATTGCAGAATGATTTAATGCACGAATAGCATATCTACTACCAATTATGATGGCCTGTGTTTTGTTGGCATTGAGTAAGAGTCCATGAGACGTTGCCCATTCATGAATGTTTTCCAAATCACAATTAACATCCTTGACTGCTCTATCAATTTCACTAGGTGCGCAGTGATGGTAAATTTGCAAATCATCTGCATAAAGATGAAAATTTGAGGATATCAAAGTAGTGACTGTGTTAATAAACACTGAGAAAAGAAGAGGAGAGAGAACACCACCCTGAGGCACGCCAGCATCAACAGCAACCCAGTCTGAGAAGGATTCATTTTGACGTGTGCGTTGTGAGCGGCCCCGAAGATATGAATCAAACCACCTTAGGGCAGAAGTAGTAATGTTATGGGATCGAAGAATACCGAGCAGGATATCGAGATCCACGCAGTTGAATGCGTTACTGAAGTCAAGCAGTACAAGAATGGTTAGGGATTGGTTTTCAATTGCCCATCGAATGTCATCTGTCACTTTCAGCAACGCAGACACCGTGCTGTGTCCCGATCGGAAACCTGATTGAAAGTTGCTAAGAATATTATTGGAGAGGAGGAAATTTTGTAGTTGCTTGTGAACAATGTGCTCCAACACTTTCGAGAGAAAAGGAAGTATGGAGATAGGACGATAATGTGACAAAGATGAAGGATTGCTGGTTTTAGGTAAAGGGATAATATTAGCGGATTTCCAGGATTTAGGAAAGGATCCAGATTGTAAGGAATGGTTAATTATGTTCGTTAAACAAGGAAGTAGTATATCAAGAATAGGGATAAGCATTTTAGAGCACAAGTTGTCACTACCTACAGCATGGGAAGAAATGGATAAAATAGCTTTACGAACATCATTGGTCGATACTGACTGAAACTTAAAGGAAGAATGTTTAGGCAAAGGGAGATTAAGTACCGTTTGCAAAGTTCTCGATTTACGACACTGATCAACTGAGAAAGAGGGTGTAGAAAAATGTTTGTTGAGTGCGTTTAAATCGAGACCGCCGCAGGACGTAGATGATGCTTTTCCTATGCCTACGGATTTTAAAAATTTCCATACATCAGAAGACTTACGATTTATGAGAGATTCATGGAAATGACGTCTCTTGGCATCTCGACATAGACGATTGCACCGATTACGTAATAGTTTATAGTATGTTAGATTACGCTCGGACGGTTGACGTTTTAGCCTCTTTCGAGCTTTATCTCGGCAGGCCATCCATTGCTTAATTTCAGGAGATAACCAAGGCGCTGGCTTATGTTTGATTTTGACACGCTTGATGGGAGCATGATGGTCGTATAATTCTAAAATCGACTCCGTGAAAAATGCTACCTTTCCATCTATATCCAATTCATTGAATAGCGGCCTCCAATCGATTAAGCCTGCATCACGTCTCAATGCCTCCATGTTAATGCCTTTGTAACTGCGAAGAAATAGAAACTCAGACTTACGCTTAGGAGCCCGCACACGGAGAGATAAGAAAATCAAGTCATGGTATGAAAATGAAGCGGTTATTTGACCATGAGTGTCAATACTACTAGAAGAAGATACCATCATCAAATCTAATAGAGAGGGAGTGCAATTTGGAAAATGATGAGTGGCTGAAACAGGCAATATCCTGAGATTATGAGAACTTAAAACAGATAATAGTTGCTTAGATCGAAAATCATTCTTCAGCATGCAAGTATTAAAATCCCCCATCACAATAATATGATCGGCCAAAGAACAGTGATTAGACAGCAATTCATCAAGACATTCAAAATAATTAACACGAAGATTAGGACTGTAAAAAACACCTAGTAAAATTTTAGTGTAATGCAGTGTCAATTCGATTAAAAGATGTTCAGCGGATTCAGAATATTGAGATGGAGACACACTTACAATTCTGAACTCGATACCGCTTCGCAAATAGATTGCTACGCCTCCACAACCTTTACCCACTCTGTCATTACGAATTAATACAAAGCCGGGAATTGCGTATTGAACCGATGGAATGGATGGTTTAAGAAATGATTCAGAAATCAGTAAAGCGTCAAGAGTATTGCTGCTAATAGATGCCAGAAGATCTGAATAATGACGCGGAATACTTTGAACATTTACATGTGCAATATTTAGGTTGTTAGGGAACGAGGATAGTTCAGCAGAAATCTCATCGTGCAGATGTATTGAGGTACATGAATCATTGCCATCATCAGCACTCAAAAAACTGCTTTCAGACGAAGAGCAGGAGAAAAATGTTTCATAACTAAATAAATTATTATTCATAATAATATGGTAACTTAATAATAATAATAATAATACTTAAATAACATACACTATTAATATAATATAACAAAATGAAAATAATACAATTAATATAATAGGTAAACTAAAAACAAATAAACATGTATATAATATTACTCTTAATCAATAAACTAGCAATTAACTCCCGGCTCAACTGATCAATCAATAAACCTGGAAGAGATTTTTAACATGTGTTAATTACACAGAGTTAGACGTGTAGATAGATACATTAACATCAATGATTTAACTTACATGTTAACAAAAGAATAGCTCACAGTGTAGACAGTGACTTGCAAATGTGTTCTTAAATATGAATTTTTTTTTTTTTTAGTAAAAGAGCATATTAAAATAAGCAACACTATACTAGTTATTATCAGAAATTAATCTATGGATAATTGTCGTAGGCTGAGCGTTTTATACGCCAATGCCAAAAATTACAAATATTAAGGTATAGTCTATGGTCACAACTAAAGCGAAGAATCTATGGATAAGTTACTCCTCAGTGCTACCAACCTGCTATCAAAAACATAGCCAACTGGACAAATAACATCATATGTAGTAATGTGTAGTAACTTGTAAACAAAACAATGACAGATTTAGTTAAATTTAGGTTAACTTAAAGGATATGTTCGTTTATAACAATAAAATGGTTAACAAAAATTTACAAAAACAAAATTAAATTACGTAGTGAATTAGTGTCAAAATAGAATAAAAATATAACAAACAAAATGTTCAAGCACAAGACACAACAGTAAAATACATTAAGCGACTATGTAACGTTGGTATGGGAGTGGAAATAATAAAATTGTTATGCCATTTATCCTAAAACATCAATTTCAGCGCCGGCCTTTTCTGGTCATTTTAGTTATCGTCTTCACATGCGCCTCCGCAGGTTTTGGTGTAGACGGCTTGCCTTGCACTGCTGATTCTACCGTGTCAGTACATATTATTGGGTATTTCTTTATAAGGGCCTGTAGTTCATTCATAGATTCAATCTTATAACGCGATTTATCAGGTAGAACTAACACTATTTTACCGTCGGCTGACCAACAGCGTTGAACGCCAAAGTGCTTTCGGGCTGACAAAAATACACCATGCCTTATTTTCGTAAGGAACTCAGAAATAGTGACGCCCGTGCCCTTTAAGGAAGTCTTGCTGTCCCATACTGCTTGACGTGACTCGATATTCATAAATCTTACTAACACTGGGCGAGGTTTACCCTGCGAGGCGCCAAGTCTGTGACAAACACTAACACAATCGGTTTTAAAATCTGTCAATTTCAATTGGTCGTTGGTCAATGCAAGAACGGTGCTATGCAGATTTTCGTTTTGTTTTTCTGGTATTCCATGTATCAACAGAACCTTCCTCCTCATAGCAGTTTCATGCCGATCCAAGCCTAATGAGATTAATTCTAATTGACTTTTGATGTTTGACAGAGTAGCCATTACAAACGATTTAAACTCGTTAAAGTCCTTTGAGAGTGCCGTGAAGTCTGGATGCAATGTTGTAGAATCATTCGCCACCTTTTTGAGCTTATCCTCGTAGGCCCCCATTCGAGAGGCAAATAATTTTTCGAGTTGTTGTAAGTTACTTGAAAGTTGTGTATCCATTGTGAATATGAATGATGTATCTTGGCAGCAATGCCAGGTAACCGGAACAGGATAGATGATAAAATCAGTGAGCAGGAGTTATTTATGCACTATATACACATTTAAAATGTAAAAATACACAATACTTTAAAAAAAATTAAATAAACACAGAGAGCACACTATGTTTGCGTGTTAACACCGCGACTACCCGCGACACTTTTTTAATGTTAATTTATTCATATTTTGCAAGAAATAACGAGTTACAACAACAACAACAAAAATTAAACTATAAATAGTTTATGGTAAGTAGTTTATAGTAATAAACATGGTATTTTTTTTTTTAATTACTGTTGCTGTTTTTGCTTTGCGGATTGCGGTATGGTGTCATGAGTGACGTCAAACGTTTTATCCCTGGCCGGGTAAATTTTATTATCATAAGCCTGTATCCGGATAATATGTTGTCACCAGCAGCCTTTGAAATGCGATATTTTCCTTCTTTACTATCTTTCGACTTCTGGCTTTACCAGTTATCGGAAAATAATTCGTATTCCTTTCTTTTAAAGCATATTTTAATAATCTTAATAATTATAAATAAATAATTATATTAGATCCGAATTTTCTGGAGAACACAATATTATCCTCATAATAGTTAAGTAGATGATGACCGAGCTTTGCTCGGCTTTTTTTTTTATAACGTCATCTTGTTGTGTCTTTAAAGCAGTAAAAATAATATTATTATTCGCCAATAGATGTCGGGAAGGGTCATAAAGTTGATCATCGATAAAGTTGTTTATTGAAAACACGAATAAAACAATATTTTCTGAAAATAAATCGTAGTTAGATCGATTTATCGCCCCCGAAATCCCCTGTATACTAAATTTTATGAAAATCGTCGGAGCCGTTTCCGAGATTCAGATTATATAATAATATATATACAAGAATTGCTCGTTTAAAGGTATAAGATGAATCTCGTTTTCATTATTTAATAAGTATCAGGAATATGATGACTTGTTAACAAAATATATTTCCAATTCTGTCAGTGAAACCTGGCAATTATGGTTTTCTTCAATGTAATTATTTCAAAATTGCTTCATTGCTGCGACTAGCACTTGGATTGTTATTGGATGCTTTTTTTATAGCAGCTCTTAATTGTACGTAGCAATGTGCCTGATATTTAGCTCCTTGGGCCACTAAATCTAACACGTCTACAACTCTTTTAGGAATCTTGCGACGAAGTTAACTTTTTTCTCGATGTATTATTTTTTAAATTTTTTTTTTATTGCTTACATGGTTGGACGAGCTCACGGCCCACATGGTGTTAAGAGGTTACCGGAGCCCATAGACGTCTACAACGTAAATGCCGCCACCCACCTTGAGATATGAGTTCTACGGTCTCAGTATAGTAACAACGGCTGCCCCGTCCTTCAAATCTTCTAGTAATCAGAGGTAGTTTCATTTGCTTCTTTTTCGCATAAAAAACAACTATTTTTCCAATCAAACTCAGTTGAATCAGCCGTTCGAAGTCGTTTTTTTGGTGGAGAGTATGCGATGTGTTTTTTCTTTTTTTAAATAAGCATTAATACATCTTTTGAAAAATAAATAAAAAAACAAATACATACTAATTTATTTTTAAAGTTTTAAAAACACAATTACATATTATATTAATTCAATTATTTTGTAATGTAATCGTTGTAATGCAAATGTTCAATAAATTACTCTTGTCGTATCGTAATAAACATTTTTCAGAACAAGTTGTATTAACGTTTTCTAGGAAGAACGTTTTCTAGGAAGAAGTTTTTTATTTGTTCAGCGTCGTAGCAATTAGCACGTGAATAGGAAGCTAAAGTGACACAAAAGATATTAATCGGTTAAAAACATTTAACTTAAATATGTGATTTAGGTACGAACTTCGTTTGCACGTTATCCTTGAAGACAATTATGGTCATTATTCACTGAAGTAAAACTTTGCAAATATATATTTTTTGCATCTGTAGGTAGACGGCATTATGGTCTACCTGATGGTGAGTGGTTACCGTCAGTCGTGGACGCAGTAATGCGTAGGGGCTTAGCCAAGCCACTGTCCACCGCTGAGCGTTCACTCAGTGCAGAGAGAGTTTGAATGACATTTTTTTCAGTGGCTTTATTCCAGCGTCGAACTCACGGGCTCAAACTGAGATAATTTGCTAACACTAGCCCTAGCAAGAGCAGTGCTTCGCAGAATCTACCACCGGATGGGAATCGTGACCCATTTAGAAGATCTGATGAGAAACAGTGGGCTGTGTCTTTGGGTTAATTCACTCTTCATTGTAATGACGAGTTCGACGAGGACGGTGACCGGTGCTTGAGAGGCCTAAAAGTACCTAGAGTGAGAATAATGGTTAAAATAAATTCGCCAGCAAAAATAGTAGCTTAGCGCCATCTATTGGTCATTATTTAAAGCAAGACAATGTTTTCAGTTTCATGTTTAATCAACTCGAATTAGTTCCATATGTTATCTACAGATGTCGCTAAAAACGTTATTGCTTGCTGTTTTTTTTTTTTTTTTCACAGGAGAGAATCGCCGGATCCCCACCCGCGCGGCAGGTGGGGTATGTGGAGTTGAATCTCACTAAAAACTCCTGCCGCTCACAACCGGCGCCCTACCTCGGACCGGGCCGGAGCCCAGTCGGGGCTATTGAAACGGCGGGACAGGGTTGACGCAGAGCACATTACATCCATTCCACCGTCCCACGGACGCCGGACCGGTGGCCGCCACCGACACGACCACCGGTTCCCTCGTTCAGCGGGCCGAGAGCCCGCTTTGATGGCGCCGCGTTACACCTTCCCCCAGAGCGGTCGGGGGAACGCGGTCTACCATCACCCGGCTTCCTATTGCGGGTGAGCGTGCAAAGCACGCCACCCCACGTCTGGGTCTCTCCCCGCACAAAACGGGTACAAAATTGCTTGCTGTTTAGATTGTTTACAATCAAGACTCTTGCGAAAGCATTTATATTTTACAATTATTTCATAAAACAGAATGTAATATGATTTTCAAAATTTTTAAGGTCCTTTCCTTTTCAGATTTTCATTTTTCTTTTTCAAATAATAAATTTACATTCATGAGCAAGAACAAAAAGAAAATTAAAACTACAATTAATTGCCTTAAAAATTTACTGGATGCCTAAAAAAAATTATCTCATAAAAAATTCCTACTTGCAATTTTTTTGGTTTATCTATTTATATAATCAAGATAATAGCTAGTTGTTTTTCATATTGGCTTAGAATATTCGCGTGCTGTCAACGGAGCTATCAAAACGTGAATGCGTATAGTACAGTAAGCATAACATAATTAAAACATAAAAATAAAAACAATGCTTAAATACTTAAAAAATATATATAATTATGGAAGTAAATCTTCAGATCTTTGAAGCTAAAGCTTAAAGCATTATCAAGCTATTCAATTGTGACCGCCTGTGAAAGCTTTGCTATCAACATATCACCGAGATATCAATGACATTTGTAACTCTATTAAGACAATACAATCGTCCTTTTATCATCATTCCACAATTCATTTTAAATTGAATCAGACGTTTCACATTACAATTACAATGCAAATTTTAACCGAGCTTTTTTTAAGCTTTTAACGCACCAGGTGCTCATTAGACTATATTAGAAAAAAAAAGCTATAAATAGTGTCTTCTGTCCAGTCGAGCTGACACTACACGACTCTCTGCAATTGCTGATCTAAAGTAAACCATATTAAGTTCAGGATAAAGTTTAAATTTAAAATTTAGAAACAAAATAATTCTGAACGAATATTACAAAATAATTCACACGGAATTCCTCTCTAATCGTATTAAAATAAAACTGAAAATTGAATAGCGCAATCTTTAAAAAAATTGCAGGTTTATTTGTCCGAATTACGAAGCACAATGGCCCCGTTCAAAGTACAAAGTATTGACGCAAGAATAATACCACTAAATACAGTAGGCCGCTGGTTATCTGACAATAGGTGGCCAGGTAAACAGCTGCGATGCATTGACAATTGGGTCGTATTGACCTTCGGGGGTCAAAAGGGCTAACCCTTTTCAATTACGCTGACGTGGACCAAAAATAGCTTAATTGTTATATCTTGAGTTTTGTTTGAATACAGAGCGCCGTAATGTATTCAAATATGTCCGCATTGTATACGTATGTACGCACAGAAAATATGGATATAAATTTTTTTGGACTTCTTTTTTGCTGGCCCTAAATCGAATCTGTGACTGTCAATATTCTATAAACTGTTTTAAGTGTTTTGCAGGGTATAAACGATGGTAGATTCAGCGAAGCACTGCTCTGGCTAGGGCTAGTGTTAGGAAGCCTTTCATCCTGCAAAAACGGGATTGAGTGACTTGAAGGGGTTTCAAGTTAGTACGGGCCACGTGAGCGAACACTAAGCTTACATAGGCCATGACGGGACGTGCGACTTTTAGGGAGGCAATGAAAGTACTGATTGCCGCTAGTCACGTCCGCGCCCGTTCTATTTCTTGTCTTTTGTTACCTTTCGAATCCCTGTCAAGCCACTATCTTAGTCTATGTCTGTCTTGAAGTCGTCGTGGCCTAAAGGATAAGACGTCCGGTGTATTATTCGTGTTGAGCGATGCACCGGTGTTCGAATCTCAGGCTGGTTCACCAATTTTTCTAATGAAATACGTACTCAACAAATGTTCACGATTGACTTCCACGGTGAAGGAATAACATCGTGTAATAAAAATCAAAACCCCCCAAATTATAATTTGCGTAATTACTGGTGGTAGGACCTCTTGTGAGTCCGCGCGGGTAGGTACCACCACCCTGCCTATTTCTGCCGTGAAGCAGTAATGCGTTTCGGTTTGAAGGGTGGGGCAGCCGTTGTAACTATACTTGAGACCTTAGAACTTATATCTCAAGGTGGGTGGCGCATTTACGTCGTAAATAAATGTCTATGGGCTCCAGTAACCACTTAACACCAGGTGGGCTGTGGGCTCATCCATCTAAGCAATAATATAAAAAAAAAGTAGGTCTTATGTCCTGTCAAAGAGGTTGTACACCAGGACAAAGACCATTCATACTTGTTTAAAAATACTGCCAATCAAAGATAATTCTTTTTCATTCCAAATTGATTTTCTGTTCAATGGTTTTTCAATCAAATAAATTAAAACAATGGTCTATGCCCATAAAAGGTTATTGGGACAATCAAATTAAAAAAAAACACGCATAAAAATCAACTAGTTTCTGTTTATATCGCGTTATAACTTTCACTTGTACAGCTGCCAGTGATACCGGCGCGAAATTGGCACAAAACGTATTAATATACATTTTTTTTTCATTTTATTGTCAATGCCATAGTTTGTATGCGACGATAATCATTGTGTTAAAATTATGATTTGAAATACGCCAATGTTCGACGTAATGAAACTTGTTTTAACCTTTTTAAGAACCTATTTACGAGTCCAGTAATATGGTAAATTCCATAAAGCAAAGTGGTTTTATTTTATACTAGCTGACCCGGCAGACTTCGTAGTGCCTTAATTGATAAATAAAATACATAAGCCTTTGTATAAAATAAACTTAAAACAAACAAAAAATCCGTCTGACGGGGGACACATCAGAGGAAAAACAAAATAGTTATTTTTATTTAATTCCGGGTATTTTCATATTTATCTACCTTTTAGACCTTCTCTGGACTTCGACAAATAATTCAAGATCAAAATAAGCCAAATCGGTCCAGCCGTTCTCGAGTTTTAGCGAGACTCACGAACAGCTATTCATTTTTATATACTTATATATACCTAGTCAGGTCATAAGTATTGTCACACAGTAAAAACTTTTCTTTTATAATGCTGGCCACAAAAAAGTTTATTGAATTCGAATTTCGAATTGTTCATGAAAGTAAAAATGTATACTTTTAGAATTTTACTAATTTTTAAATATGGAGTGGACGCTTAAAGCAGACCGTGTTGCAGTTATTGCGTTGCATTTTTGCGGTTACGCGCCAATTCAAATTTTTAACATACAGAAAAATTTGAATATAACCAAAAGATTCGTTTATCGTACCATCAAACGATACAATGAAGACTCTAGTGTAGATGACAGGTCAAGAAGTGGTCGCCCTCGATCTGTTAGGACTCCAGCAGTGATAAAAGCTGTGAAGGCGCGAATTCAAAGAAATCCCAAACGTAAGCAGAAACTGTTGGCCCTTCAGATGGGGTTAAGCAGAACCACGGTGAAAAGGGTGTTAAATGAAGACTTAGGGCTTCGGGCATATCGAAGAAAAATAGGACATCGTTTGAATGCTCGTCTAATGAACCTGAGACTGAGAGATGCCGCGCTTTGTTGAAGCGGTACGCGGAAAAAAAAATCAGGAAATTCTTTTTTTGGATGAAAAAATGTTTACCGTAGAAGAGAGCTACAACAAACAAAATGATAAGATGTACGCACACAGTAGTGAAGAAGCGAGCAACCGTATTCCGCATGTCCAACGAGGTCATTTTCCATCCTCGCTCATGGTATGGTTGGGAGTTTCTTATTGGGGCTTAACAGAGGTACATTTTGTGAGAAAGGTGTAAAAACGAATGCAGTTGTGTATCAAAATACAGTCCTGACGAACCTTGTGGAACCTGTTTCTCCTACCATGTTCAATAACAGGCACTGGGTATTCCAACAAGATTCGGCGCCAGCTCATAGAGCGAAGAGCACACAAGACTGGCTGGCGGCGCGTGAAATCGACTTCATCCGGCACGAAGACTGGCCCTCCTCCAGTCCAGATTTGAATCCGTTAGATTACAAGATATGACAACACTTTGAGGAAAAGGCGTGCTCAAAGCCTCATCCCAATTTGAAGTCACTCAAGACATCCTTGATTAAGGCAGCCGGCGATATTGACATGGACCTCGTTCGTGCTGCGATAGACGACTGGCCGCGCAGATTGAAGGCCTGTATTCAAAATCACGGAGGTCATTTTGAATAAACTTTAGTGTCATAAGAATCTATGTTTTGTTAAGTTCATTTTGGTATATGAATGGTTACATAATGAATAAACTTGTTTCAATTATTTTACATTAAACATGTGACAGAATTTATGACCTGACTAGGTAGATTGATGATGATAATACAATGCGTGTGTTGTTTACGTAAAAGAACAGTTTTTTTTTAAATGAATTAACTGCTTTATAAGGGCTTAAATTATGAAACAAGTAAATTAGTATGTAAGTTATATCATAAAACAAGTTGGTAATATTATTATGTTTGCAATTTTGATATTGTCTTACGATGTAAAATTATACATATTTACAAAAGTCAACAATGAGAGAGACCTTTGTGTTTTTTTTGTTTCTAGTTGGTTGACGATATTCGCAGTTGTCTTCTCAGGAAACCACTCAGCAATACATGAGTGGATAGTTTCACACCAGACCTAAACAGCCAGCGCTAATCCCGATCACCCTTTTTGGCCAATCCATACTCTGGGCCACGAAGGTCAAGTACCTGAGAGTCACCCTGGATGAATCCATGACATTCCGCTCGCACATATAATCTGTCCGCGACCGCGCCGCTTATTCTCGGCAGACTTTATCCCATGATTTGTAAGCGGAGTAAAATATCCCTTCGGAGCAAGGTGTCACTTTACAAAACTTGCATAAGACCAGTCATGACAAACGCGAGTGTGGTACGCGAACCATCACTCGCCTACCTGTCCTGGTGAAACTAGAAAGGTCAAAAGACAAGTAATCCTACCTCTTAAACAAAAGTCAGCGTCGTTTATGTTCAGTGGAAAAACAAAAGATTGGCTAAAACTAAATTTTAATAACGCGTGGTACTTCAAAAACCAGTTTACTGTTAAAACAAGCTGTCTCTAAAAAGCCTAAACACATAGTCGTGCTAAATGCCCACGTAATATATAGATACTTATTAAAGAGTATATCGTCTAGATTGTTTCAAGAACAGCATAATCCCAAGAAGCTCTCGTGACCAGAGTGCCGATATCTAGTACTTCATCACGTACAAGGACTGAAGAACTCTTCGAATGTTTTACGGTGTCCGTGGTCGCGGACGACTAAGGCTTTTAGTAGTCGTCGATATTTGAATATTGTAGTAACTACTTTCTTTCATTTCTCTATTAAAAAATGGTGCGCGTGCAACTTCGTGCCCGTGATAGAAGCGAAACTTCTTTTGCGGGGTGTAGTATTGTAGTTTTCTTCACTTTTTGATCCTTAATTCAAAATGTCTCTTGTAATAGGGAATGCTGTGTCGCTCGCTTTGTCCTTTCCCTCTGTCTACGGTCCAGTGGTTCGCGAGACGCTGTCTATTTTCTCACTCTCACTCTTACTAAATTGTATCTTTTCTCTCTAGCCGTAACGAACTTGTCGCGAGTTAAATTTTACTCTCAACGCGCCTAAAGAAGTTTCACTTCAAAAATATTTCCAAACTTTAAACGTTAAAGTTCAAGAGATACTTTCACAAACGAACCTGTGAAGTATTCGAAATGTCAGAAATATATGAGAATTAATATTAATGAAAACAGACTTTCAATTAAGACATTGTCAATTTAATATAGATGTTTATCTGTATATTCAATTTTATGCTGTTAATACATCCGATGTAATTATTATGTCCACGGGGACTGTTCTTTTTTTATTGTTGTTTAATTTCTTTAAAACATTGTAAATGTTTAACAAAGATATCCTAACTCTCTAGACAGTTCAAGAAATTTTTTTTTAATTATAAATAACAAATTTTTTTGACGTTCCTTTCGTTTATGAGACAAAGTATTGATACCGTATGCCCGATTCTATTTGAATACTGCTCTCACGTATGCAATAACAAAATTTGAAGTCTATTCCACTAGTTATTATGAATATTTTGACGGGGAAAAAAAATTGTTCAGTAGCAACTAACAAAATGAACTAAGTTTTTTTTTGTCAAAATCTAAGTTTCCGTATTTTGCGGGTTCATATTTAATGTTCAATCTGAAGTATAATAGGTATAACATAAGATTAATATAGCTTGTATACAGGGTGGTTGTGTTGAAGAGTCGTTCTGCGCACTTAGCTCTATTATACAGGGGGTGGTGGGTTCACTCACTGCCAAAAAGAAACACGCTATAAGCCGTACATTGTTTAGTCGGAACTAATCGTTTTGATACTTTCAACTTTTTACTGTAGATTTTCAATCACATTTCCTAACAAACTCCTATTCATTCATGTAATACATAGATTGAAAGCCTATGTTTAAGAAGCAACAAGGAACTGTTAAATCTACATTTTAGTGTCCGCTATAACATATTTTATGTGTTAAATAGTTTGTTTCTGTACTTAATAATTCAGAGCCTTGATAAAAGCATGTAAATTACGTGCTTGAATAAGTTTAGGCTTAGAGAGCGTCTGATAAATAAGCAAATAAATTAAGAGAAATGAGCCGAGCGAGTACTTTATGTGTATAAATAAAATTCATATCCTATTTATCCTACTGCTCTTTTCGCCTTCATGATGTTTTCCCCCTACCTAATCGTTAGTAGCCTAAAATGCTATGCCCTACGCGCGGCTTGGCACCTTCATGATGTGAGAGCAACCTTCTAGAAAGAGTCGATAAGCTCCTTGTATCCGTCGTCTATACGTTAGGGGGTGGACAGTAAGCCATCGTGGGATACATTAAATAAGTAACTCCAAAAGACAAGTCGCCTTCTCTGACAGTATATTGACTTTGTGTCCTTTGTGACTTCTGTTTGATATCTGAGCTCTTCTCGGAATTCGCAAGCTTTAGTATTTAAATATAACTAGATTTCTAGCAAAATAAAGATTTTACAAAAGCTTTACAAGTAAAAATTTTTAAAAGTACGATGGAAAATAAGAAAAGTATCAAAGCTATTACGTTCACGTACACAATCCTGTTAATAAGGAAAAGAGTACCTAAGGTCTTCCGAGCAGGGAGGAGCACGCCTCGAATTTTCTTTTCCGCTGAGCTTTTCACATAACCATACTAGAGCTTTTATTTATAGGCGTGTCTCGAGAAATTCTTTATTTAGTTTGTGCTTTATAACGTCAATGTCGGCTTCAGGAAAGTTTCTTGGCTTGTTTTAATACGCATGATTTATTAACTTAAGCTTTAAAAGATTAGACCATAACAGCATTTTTAATCATAATTACATTAATAATATATGTTTGGGTTGATGCAATTGTATATATTGTGACGGCTAGTAATCCAAGAAAATACGTATTCCGACAAAATTAAGTATTAAATCACGTTCCAATCGAGTTGCTTTAAAGCAGGTGTCATAGTTGTCGCGAAAGCTCTCTGCAGCTTTTCATAATTTCCGGTACGAAAATATTAAGTTTATGCAAATCTTTATAATTATGCACACCTTTTGAGTGACAGTTTAAATGACATGTTTAAATTGATGGCAAAAGTTAATTAGATTAGAAATTAAATTATAACAAGTAAAGTTATTCAAAGCGGCTGCAGGCTAATGAATAAGACGAAACAAGTCTGGGCTACGTGTTTTTTTTTACGAAAGTTTTCCTTGCCGAAGTAAAAACATAGCTAATAATCATTACATATAGATACGCAAAGCTTATTAAATAACTGACTGACCTATTGTAGAGTGGAAAGTAGAATATACTGCCACGAGTGACTATCATGGATTTGGTTTTTTTTATTGCCCTTGTAGGCAGACGAACATACGGTCCACCTGAAGGTGAGTGGTTACCGTCGCCCGTGGACTTCAGCAATGTCAGGGGTAGAACCAAGCCGCTGCCTAACGCTTCATAGTTTCTAAAAGCCTCGTTTGAAGAAGTACATGTCATAGCGCTTGAGAAACACCGCGGAGGGGAGTTCATTCCATAGTCGGAGGGTACGTGGCAAAAAAGACCTCTGAAAAAGCACTGTCGATGAACGCAGCGATTCCAGATAATATGGATGAACTCTGCTCCAATGGCGGGAGATGCGATGATAAAAAGGAGATGAGAGGATCATCTCAGATGATGTTTCCAGATGAGCGATAGTATTTCATCGGCCCCAGAAGAAAAATCGTGCACATCAAATATCCTATAAGAGTAGCCAGCAAATACATCCATATTTAGAATCGAGACTCTCCGACCGGGAATCGAAACCGGATCCTGAGGAAAAGGAGTCAGAGTCAATCACAGTTTCAGACGTTCCAGAGCTCAGCTTGAAGTCGTGGCCTAAAGGAAAAGATGCTCTGCGATACGACTGTGTCGAAATTCAAATCCCACAGATATCAGAGTAGATACAAATATACGAGAAAGCCTTTCATGATGAATGTTGATGATTTTGGAATTAAAATCTAAGGCGATTTTTTCTTATGTTGTATACGGCACCACTGTCGTGCCGTGTTTTAGGACGCGAAGCAGTTATTTGTTCCTATTTTACGGGTTATATAGACAGGTTATATTGAAAGGGTATACCTGCACAGTCTAGAGGATCCAGTATCCTGTTAACTACTGGTTAGATTTTAAGATAGTTCACTTGTACTTGCTATAAAAAAGGAAGAATGATTAGTTTTGGCAGCATAGCAACATTTTCCATACTTAAAGGTCGCTCAGCTAGGAGAGCTGCTCTGGTTCCTCAGATGAGATTTTCGGTGTCTACATCAAGTAGACAAATGTGAAACCGTTAAGAGCTATATAAGCTAAGTACATATGTTTTGTGAGTACGTCTAGAATAATAAGAAATATATTTTATTAATGCTTTTGCATTTTTTGTATAGCTTATGTGGGTGGACGAGCTCACGGCCCACCTGGTGATAAGTGGTTACCTGAGCCCATAGACACCTACCACGTAAATGCTGCCACCTACCTGGAGACATAAGTTCTAAGGCCTCAGTATAGTTACAACGGCTGCCCCGCCCTTCAAGCCGAAACTCATTAGGTACTACTTCACAACAGAAATAGGCAGGGTGGTGGTACCTACCCGTGCGTATTCACAAGATGTCCTACTACCAGTAAATTTCCCGATTGTTATTTGATATCCAAAATCCTTAAACGATCAGACTATGTTGAAAATGATAAATTAATATTCCTTGAAAATCGCGAATGCTGTTTCATATTCGAGAAAGGTTCTTAACATCTAGTATAGATCTACATATTTCGAATATAAATTAAAGGTTTTCGCCAAACGTAGTTTTTACGCTAAGGAACTCTAAATTTTGTGTGAAAGCGACCCTAAAATATCTAAAGACTCCTCTGCTAATTACTGGTAACATGTCTGTATTTTAGGGCAAGTAATTTTGTTAGTAATATGATTTTGATGCTATTCGTTTTTGGGAGGTCGAGGACTTTGATGTATCATTAAAAATGTTAGAGGTATATTTAATAATAAAGGGTAATTATGTTTTGTTTTAAAAGCATCGAATATGGTTCTTCTTCTTTTTTTATTTATGGCTTAGATGGTTGGATGAGCTCACAGTCCACCTGGTGTTAAATGGTTACTGGAGCCCATAGACATCTACAACGTAAATGCGCCACCCACCTTGAGATATAAGTTCTGTCGGCTCAAGTATAGTCACAACGGCTGCCCCGCCCTTCAAGCCGAAACGCATTACTGCTTCACGGCAGAAATAGGCAGGGTGGTGGTACCTACCCGTGCGGACTCACAAGAGGCCCTACCACCAGTAAATATTTTCCTTTGGGATCTTGATTATCATTTGTCTGAAAAGGATTTCTGATGCTCAAGAACTCTGCACCTTAGAACTGAGTACGGTCTTCATCATAATATTATAATTGAAATTTAAAGTGTCCTGACTAGAAAGTAGAGACGTAGAGACGATTTTAATAAGACTACGTTGAATTTTTGAACTTAGTTACGAATTAATTAATTTTCTTTAAAAAAACGGCCTTTATTTTGGTATACTAAGTTAGTCGAACTGACTAGTCTATTAAAACCGGTTCAAAGGGAATATTATTATTAGTAGATTCACGAGCAATATGCAGTGATCTGCTATCTGGAGGTTTTCTATTTAAAACTACTGTTTTTACAGTCAAAAAAATTCAATAAGCATTCCATGTAAAAAAATTCAATTTAAATCCCTTTCTAAAACCAAACTTTTAAGATAAAGTCGTTGTTTTAGTAAACGTGTCACACGTGTATCGAATTAATTTCTTTTAAATCGAAAAAAAAAAACATAATTATACTCAAACCATACGTAAGCCGTATACTATTTATCAAACGAACTCCACGATGCACACGTAACTTTGAAAACAAGAAAAAATCTGCCAAGAAAAAAATCTAACCCCTAATCAAAATAGCGTATCCACCCTCGCCCCTATTTTTATTTACTCGTGCGGTATTGAATAATCGATTGAATTGAATGTCGGGTAGTTAGCACACGGAGCGCGTGCGCGACAAAAATGGCGTCTGAAAAAAGTATGGAAATAAGAGAAAGAAGTTGAGTCGCCCTCGCTTTTTGAAGTAAAGGAGGGCCGCGGGCGGAGTGGGGGGTCTCTAGCGTTAAGCACTAGTGGCAGCTCGCGGATTCACCGCAGATAAATGTAGAATATTCCAATCGAATTTCGTTATGTGACGACGAATCGAATGTGTGTATTTAGTAGAGTTAATTATTTATTGCAAACTTTTTTTTTATCAAATCTGGGAGTTTGTCTTCCAAAAAGTTTGTCAAAAAAAATACTGTTTAAAAAAGTTTGACTTAAAAAATCATACTATTTTCAAGATGTTGTTCTGAATTAAAAAAAAATATCTTGTTCTTCTTGTGAAACCAACACACAAACGCGTTAACGTATTCGAACTGAGTTGCATACGTACAAGACCGTCGGCTCAGGGGTGTGACTTAACCGCGGTCGCCGCCCCCCGGGGGTGAACGAACGTGCCCCTAACGCGCCTTGCCTCTCCCGTGCCGCGCTTACATCCCTGTACGCTATTGAACGATTACTTGCACAAGTTTAGCGGTAAGTTTTGTTTACAGAAGAGCGCTTTTGCAAACGGAGTTCTATTTGTAATGTAGATTTGATAACATTTTTCTTCTCCTACCTATGTATCCTTGCCTTGAGCTCTCATAGCCTTGAGAGGCTATTTCAGTTTCACCCTAGCGTGTAGGTGAGCTCTCGGGGCCCAAACCGGAAGTTTTGCTAACACTGGTACTAGCAAGAGCAGTGCTTCGCAGAATCTACTACCGAAGCGGGAACGCGACCCACTGAGGATCAAGATCCGGTGAGAAACTCAGTGGGCTGTGTCTGAGGGTTAATTTACTCTTCGAGCCCTTCGTCGCAAGCGACGGGTTCGGCGAGGACGGTGACCGGTGCTTGAGGTACCTAAAAGCATCGTTAATGAATCGAGAGGATTCGTAATGACATGTTTAGGGCTTGATGACATAACGACGACTGATGCTATAGGAGAAAGTGGTGTTAAAAAAACAATTAGGCATATTTTTTTTGTGACGTTTTCTGAGACTGCATACAGTCGAAAGGAGATCTCGCTAGGAGTGTCTGTTGCTTTAGAAGCATAGTTATCTTCCAACCAACAGAAGTAGGCCCTGCAATGGGTTCTAAACAAGCTCTACTAAATCCTCAAAATAGGAGCCAGATGAAGCTTTATGTAGGAAAATGTCAATTCAGGATATTACTGTAGTACGTGGAACATGTAGAAAAAAAATTTTTATAAGTAGAAGTCACGTAATGTCACGTTCAAAATCTTTGACATAAATTTGAACTACAGGTTCGACGTGAATCCTTCAGCTGGGAGAAGAGAATAGACCGGTATACAAGAACAGAATAAGAAGAATAGGAAAAAATAACCAGGGAAGTCAGAGGATCACAATTAGATTTATAGTGTCCCGTTACTATTTATTACTTTTTATTGCATGCACGAAAAATAGTTGAGGACCCACCCAGGTTGAAAGAAACCGAATAGAACATAATGAGAATTCCACCGTCCACCTGTAGAGATAAGGCATACTTAAGTCTTAATTGTACGCCTATCCCACTCTTTAAATTGGATTTCATGACGGTTTCTCCGAAGTAATACGTAGAGTGGTGATACCGACTCGTGCTGGCTTACATGGCATCCTATCATTAGTAGAGAGAAAACTGAAAAAATTCGGCGACCTCTATCAACCATATCCTCTGATCAGATTACTATAGTAGCAGTATAGTCTGATCAAATAGCTTGGGCATCGCAAAACCTTCATGTCCAAATCGGTAATTTTTCCGGGTACAATGTGCTCTCTAGGCCAATTTCTGCCGCAAAACATCGTGCGACCCCATCTATAGGATAACACATTGAAATGCTTTTGAATTTTCCACCTATATCTTACGGTAGACAACGACATTTTGTTGTAGTTCATAAGCTAGTCTACCTGAATGCACCAATAAAAATAAATTTAGCGTTTGTTTACAGAAATACTGTCCTCAATACAAACAGGCCTGTGATCGGATACCCGTCACATTCATCTTTGCCGTTTTCCCGATAATGTCATAACAGAAGACTCCGGGACTTCGATAAATGCGTTCGAGGTTTTTTACAAGAGATAAACTTAAGACTTCGAGATTGGGTTTTCTTCTTAACTAAATATATCGTTCATTCTAATTTAAAGTTCATATGTACTGACAAGCATGTATCTGTTTTTTAAGGAATGTTCTGAGGTGACATCCAGGTTATCCGGTTTAAAACTCATTTCATTGGGTTCAAGAAGTCCGCTATATCCTTCCTCCGTGCGTCGTATTCCTCAGTTCTGAGAGTCGTGACCTTTACTGAGCACTTTTGTTAGGACTATGTTCCTCCATTGACTCCTGTCCTCTGCGCAGTGGATAGCGACATTGATACTGGATTCCAAAGTCGTCTTAATCTGATCGGACCAGCGCATGGGACTACGCCCCCTGGGCCTCTCTTTCCTTCCACTTTGCCGGTGATGAGAAGTCTTTCGCTATATCCTTATGAAGCGCAAAAGTTTTACTAGTAATGACCAAAAAATTCTCTTTTAAAATTCATTATTCAAATTACAGCAAAATTCGAACACTATTCAATTATCCGTGTACAAAGAATTAGTGCGCGTTTCCGTAATAAGGGGTTGCTGGGTGCACGCTGCGGGGGCGACGGTAATGCAAAAATGGGGCGCTAAGAGCCGACGCCATTTTTGTTCGATCATCCCCCGCTGTGACGCGAAACGTCGAATGTAATGGGCACAAAATAAACGTTTTATTTGTTCTAAATTGAAATTTTATTGGGGTTTTGTCGTGGTTGTTGTACGTCACTATTATAACTCCAAAGTTGTCCATTTCTGGGCACTGGTCAGTTCCAAGGATCGTCACAGCGGCCGGTCCTGCGTTGACTGCAACTAGCAGATTAGTGTGGCTTTCAAGAGATCGTCCATCCACCTTGTAAGAGGTTGACCCAGACTACGTCTTTCCATATGAGGATGAAAAGGAAGTAGGTAGAGCTTATTGTTCGTAGAATAGTTTTTTTGCTTAGACGTGTGGGTGGACGAGCTCACGGCCCGCCTGGTGTTAACTGGTTATCGGAGCGAATAGATATCTATCTAAAAACATAAATGCCCCCACCTTGAGAAGTGATTTCAAAGACTCAGTTTTAAAGTACAACGACTCTCCTTCATCCTTCAAACCGAAACGCATTACTGCTACACGGCAAAAATAGTCAGGTTAGTGGCATCTACTTGTGCAGGCTCACGAGATATCTTACGACCAGTAATAACGTACATTATTATTTCTCGGGTTTCATTTTTATTATATTGTGTTATTTTCAAAGAGCAGTAACAGTGTGCCAACCATAAGTATTCAAGTGAGATGATTTTACAATATCTTCATCAGGTGGTATATCATCTCAAATTTGTTATGCTCCTATCTTCCAATTGTACCGACGGTAAGGTTTATTACATCCTCTCATCTAGAATTGCCTCAAACCACTCCTTCGTTCTTGTATGACTAGTGGAACAGCTCTATTGACGTTCCTTTTAACTTTACGGTATTCATTTTGTCATTTGACTGGAATTCGTTGAAAAATGTTAGCTCAGTTGTTCGCCCAATCTACATATACTATTTATAGACCGCTTAAATACTAAACGCGTATTTTAATCGTAGGTGGGCGACTATAAAATAGAATGTTTTAAAAATACATAGTTAAAATAAGGACATAAATAAACCGTTACTAAATACAAAAAAATAACAATTTTTAATAAGCTAATTTTTGTAATAGTTTTGTTTTGTTGCTCGTACATGAAATACAAGTTTTTTGTCTGACAAAAAAACTTGTTTCCTCTAATTATATTCCTATATTAGTCCAAAAATATCTTTAATAAAAAAATTGTTTAATAGATACGACCTTGCGACTCGTAGTTCAAAATCACTTAGGGCTCGTACACACTAAGCGGTTACCCGCAATGCGGTCAACCGCACGGCTTGCGTACGTAACAGGGCACTTGCTCTTAGATGTATAAGAACATTAAGGATAAATAATAGTCTTATCCAACAGCGGTAATGGAAAATTTTAAATACAGAAAAGAATTTCTCATTATTTTTTTCCTCGCTGATAACCTAAGAGGCTTTTCCAGCTACGCCCGGACGGGTAGGTGAGCTCACGGGCTCAACCTGAGAGAATTTTCTAACACTAGCCCTAGCAAGAGCAGTGCTTCGCAGAATCTACCACCGGATCGGAATCGCGACCCACCGAGAAGAACCGGCGAGAAACTCAATGGGCAAGAATTTGTAATAATATAATGGCGTCTTAACACTTATGGACAATTAATATAATAAACATGTAAATAATAATTATCTATACTTCTTTACTAATTACTAATATTATACAGAGGAAAGATTTGTTTGTTTGTATTGAATAGGCTCCGAAACTACTGAACCGATTTGAAAAATTCTTTCACTGTTTGGAAGCTAAGCTTTTCCGGAGTGACATAGGCTATATTCTTTTTTTTTTAATGAGGGATCCTTACAAAACTCAAATAATTAGACAAATAATATCTTATATATAAAATTCTCATGTCACAATGTTAGTTACCATACTCCTCTGAAACGGTTTGACCGATTTTTATTAAATTTTATATGCATGTTCACTAGCTCTGAGAATCGGCTACTATCTATTTTTCATACCCCTAAGTGATAAGGGTTGTCCACCCCTAACATTTATTTTTATTTTTGAACTTTTTTTTGTTATAATGAGGCATTACCTAGGTATGTGGTTGAATGAGGTGTTGTTATTTTTATACTACCTAATCGTTCACAGCGCTACATGCCTCTTTCACTCATTTACCACATCCTTACACACAATAAGTTACTTTTTTTTCTACACTATAAATTCCCTAGAAATCTTATATAATATGGCAAAACAGCGTTTGCCGGGTCCGCTAGTAATAATATAAAAATAATAAAAAATAGATAAAAACAAATATTATTGAAATAAAAATAAAAGTTCATTAAAATAATAATTATTATTCAAACTACCTTTATAATTTTCTATTTTTAGAAACCTGACGTAAATATAAGGGTTAATGTGTGTGTATTATATTTTTTTATTTTTAAGTTTTTGTTGAAGACTCGAGTCTTTAACAAAAATTAAGTCGGAGCGAACCGCTAGTTTCTAAATAAAATTACACTGATTCTTGAGACCTTTGTTATATAAGTAATCTATAAATCATCGATCAATTGTATGTGTATGTCAAACAAATACATTTTGGAATCTTAAATTCCAAAAAATGAATTTCGAATTTTCTAGCCTATCTTTTTTTGGGTACATACGTATTCTTTTTTAAAACGACAATGCAACTTAGATAATTTTCTTCTTTGGTTCGTCTCGGCTATATTATCGGCCATATTTAAATAGATAGAGATAAAACTCGAATTAAACTTTTGACCACACACCACACCGGGCCACGTTACACCATATCGCAATGCACCGCACTGCATCATGCCACATCATGCTACAACAACATGCCATGCCAAACCAAATATTAAAGCTTGCAAAGCTAGTAGCACGATCGTGCCTATTAATATCGCGAAACGGTTATATGTTCCGGTTCGATGTCGTATTCATTTCGCAATATAATTGTAGGCTTCCACTTTATGTCTGAAGACGGATGACAGCAATAGCGTTCTAAAGTCCAGCTCCGGTAACCCCTAAGCATCAGATAGGCCGTCAGTATTTCCTGCCGTGAAGCAGTAATGCGTTTCGGTTAGATGTCTATGGGCTCCAGTAAACACCAGGTGAGCTGTGAGCTCGTCCACCCATCTAAGCAATAAAAAAAAGCTCGTTCTTTCCTCTGTCTTCTTTTTTTTTTCTACCTATGTTTATAGCCTTGAAGGCTATTTCAACTTTGCCCTAACATGTAGGTGAGCTCACGGCGCTCAAACCGGAGTGGTGCTAACACAGGCCCTAGCAAGAGCAGTGCTTCGCAGAATCTACCACCGGATCCGAAACGCGAGCCATTGAGAAGATCCGGCGAGAAACTCAGTGGGCTGTGTCTGCGGGTTAATTCGCTCGTCGAGCCCTTCGTCGCAAGCGACGGGTTCGACGAGAACGGTGACCGGACCCCTCTGTGTCGTAAAGGAAACATTCCATTTTTTTTTTTTATTTTTTTTTTTATTTCTTACATGCGTGGACTAGCGCACAGCCCACCTGATGTTAAGTGGTTACTGGAGCCCATAGACATCTACAACGTAAATGCGCCACCCACCTTGAGATATAAGTTCTAAGATCTCAGTATAGTTACAACGGCTGCCCGACACTTCAAACCGAAACGCATTACTGCTTCACGGCAGAAATAGGCAGGGTGGTGGTACCTACCTGCGCGGACAAGAGGTCCTACCACCAGTGGAAAAGTAAAGTTTGTCGTTCACAGCGAGTGTGTACCCGCATCTTTTAATGTAATCGACCTTTCCGATCGTCTTGGATGATTATGGCAGAACGTAAATGATGGCTCGGTCATTATTTATGTCCGTTCATGCTATTTTATTAGCTCAAGATAATAGACGAATAAGCGATATAAAACGCAACAGGTGCCCATGTCATTAAAAATGTCAAGACATCGACAGCAGACAGCTAAACATGAGCCAACTAAAAAGTTACTATTACTAGTTAGGGTTAGTTAGTTACAATACGGGTGTATCCAGTTGTGGAATGTGTCTCTTAGATTGGGCAAATAAAAAAATCTATTTAGCTTTAAATATAAATTGACATTTTTAAAGTGATGAAAATCAGGTAATATTGAGAGTTATAATTTATTGTTTTATTAGTTTAATCGTTGGCAAAATTATTACATTATTTTGATAAGGATTAATCATTTTGTATTCGACTAAATTAATTTTAATAAATTTTAATTTTAATTTCAACTCTACTGCTTACATATTTCAAGGTTCAAATATGTTCAAGGTTCAAGGTTATTTCAAAATTCAACGTCCAACCCTTTGAGACGTGACTCCCCCGCTCATCAATATCTATGGGTGATTGTTCTCCATCTGCTGCGATCCTTGGCCTCGTGGAGATGTCCAGACCAGACTGAATTTGGTCCGACCATCTCATGGGACTACGTCCTCTGGGAGGTTTGCCCTCTGTCTTGCCCGTCACCATTAGCTGCTCAAAATTGTGACCCTCCTTTTGAACAATGTGCCCAAATAACTCCAATACTGCAATGATTATTGTGGATAGTCTAGTTTTAACTTTAAGCTCCTTTAGTATTGACACTATCGTGCGAAAGGCAGTCCATGGAATCTGCAGCAATTTGCTCCAGTACCACATTTCGAAGGCATCTGTGCGGTCTCTCACGGCCTTTTTCAGTGTCCAGGTCTCAGGTCTACATATGTACACGCAAACATACTTAGCTTTTAAAAGGGTGTAAAAACTACACCGCCGTGTCAGACAGCCGGATATACCAGAAATGAGAATCAGACTTTGCCTAAATCGTCTTAATGATTGCTTTGTGGAAGAAAAGGGCGGATTTTAGTTTTTTTTTTTTTTTTGCATATTTGGGTACACGAGCTCACAACCCACCTGATGTGAAGTAGTTGCCGGAGCCCATCGACATCTACATCGTAAATGCCGCTACGCACCTTGAGATACGAGTTCTAAGGTCTCAGTATAGTTACAACGGCTAACCCCACCTTTCAAACCGAAACGCATTACTGCTTCACGGCTGAAATTGGCGGTGATACCTACCCGTGCGGACTTACAAGAGATCCTACCACCAGTAACAAACCTGGTACCTGGATTGTGGTACTTACCCGTGCATAAAATACTTCCTACCAGTAAATTACCGGCTTAAAGAGCAGGGCGGTTTCTATTTCCTGTTGACTCCGAAGACTGACCATGAAACCGTATGGTCATTTACGTTAAAAAAAAAACCGTGTAACAGGATGAAAGTCATAAATGAATAAAACTAAAATGCAAATTCACGAAACGTTGACTAAAGGGAAAATTTTAATAAAACCCTCGCGTGAAGTGGTGTTTCCGTGGAAAAAACAATAAATTAACAGTTTTAATAGGAAAATACACGCAAAGGGCGGGGCTGGAATCAAAACTATAGTACGTTCTTGTAAAAACGTTATAGTATTGGACGATAGAGCGGACGTAGGCGGATAGATTAAAAAAAGGGATAACTTACATGTATTTAATTGATTTATTACCTCAGAATTAGCATAAGAAATTTATAGCGTTGAAAATAGCAGTCAAGATGACGATTTATGTTAATTTTCTGTTTTTATGACACGGTTTGTGATTGTCATAATATCCAGGCGGTACATTTAAATTGAAGGGTACTTTGGATTGGCGAATCTCATACGTGTTCACGACCCATGTCAAGTAAGCGAAGTCTTTAGAGATCGCCACACAAACGAAAAGTCGTCGTGGCCTAAAGGATAAGGCGCCCGGTAGATTCGCATCGAGCCACGCGCACGTGCCTATGTTCAAATCCTACAGGTAAGTATTTTTTATTTTTTATAATTTTCTAAATAAATCTTAAGACATATTCACAAATGACTTCCACGATAGATAGAGCATGGGCCATGCAATTGAGTCAACAGTTTTCTATTTAGATGTTCAGGCGCGTATGAGAATACATTTGAGTTGCTCATGAAACCATACTCATTCCTTGTTAGCATGTGCATATTTTATTGAAATAGGTTTCCGGCCCACTTAGCGTTGAGTGGCCTAGAGCAGCACAAGTTTTGACTTTTGACAAGGCTTTTTCGTAGACCACGAACGCGACACACAGAGGACGATTATATTCTTCAGTTTTCTCAATAACCTGTCCCAGCGTGTGGATGTGGTCTACCGTACTGTAGCTTTTGCGAAACCCAGCCTGCTCCGGAGGTTGGAACTGGTCAAGTCTAGAGGCCAAGTGATTTGAACTCTCGAGAACAACTTTTAAATATTGTTGAGTAGTGAAATACATATATTACATGGGTAGATTTATTTTTACAGTCACATACATGTATTTACGTGTCAAGTTAATGAGCTCGTGTTAAAATATAATATTATTTCTACAAAAACAAATGAACGATTATAATTTGTATTAGAAATAAGGGCGGTGCGATCGGAGATCAGATAAAAAAAATTTTTTGTTCAACAGTAAGTTGAGTCATAATAATAAAATAATACGTTTTTAGTATCGTAGGTACATATATAATGATTTTATTACGGGCTTATGTTACATAACCTCCTGTATAATTACATAAGACGCCCACGTGTTTAATTACACATTAATTACTAGCTCCAACGGACCATGCTACAATAAAAAACTAAAAGAAAATGACTGGATCAACATAATAACGTTACACGTGAGAGAAGTTGAACTTCTGCATAGTAGAAATCTATTAATGACAGAGATTATTGTAAGCACGAGTAGGTTACACCTTCCTTTCTATTATTTCTGCCGCAAAGTGACGTGTTCCAGTTTTAAGGGTGGTTAGTCTCTAAACAATGCAACTGAGATTTCATAAACACATCGAAAATATAAAATAGTCTGTCGTTGAAAAAAAATCGGAGTACATAAAGACCATATATATGAGTAGAACGCGGGATATTTACACCCCCAACGATTGTCGTATAAGCAAGAAGCTACGGCATTGTGATTAGGACTCGTTAGAAAAAATGATGAAAAAAACGCCCCTGGGGTAGGTACCCACCCTCTCTTTATTTTTTCAAGCGTCAGTCACCCTAAATTTTGATTTCTCGTCTGTGCTATTGGCACATAATAAGTATTGATTTGCAGGGGGCGATCGTTATGTGGGTAGCCTAAATTCAAAGGCATATAAGTCTTTATATGCCTTCATTATATGCCAGCCGTCCGGCGACCAAGAATACTATAAAGTTTTTGCAAGGATTTATTGAAATGAAAATTGTAATTAAAATAAATTAGTTTTAAGTATATCTATGTCGATGTCAATGATCAATGTTTTTATTTGTATGTACCGTATTAATGGTGTATTTTATTTAACAACTTAACTAACATGATGTTTGCAAAAAATAATTTAGTGTTTCGTTGATCAAAAGACAAACATATTTCGTGTTGGATTTAAATTAATTTCTGCCTGAATTGGGAACGATTCCACGATGCCCTCCACGAGACCAAGGATTGCAGCAGATGCAGAACAATCGTAAAAGAGAGATTGACGCAGCAGGGGAGACACGATCCTGTTAAATGAGGAGAACGACGCTAGGAGGAGGAATTGGGAACAGTATTTTTTACTGCTGATAGGACCTCTTGTGAGTCCGCGCGGGTAGGTACCACCACCCTGCCTATTTCTATCGTGAAGCAGTACGTTTCTGTTCGAAGGGCGGGGCAGCCGTTGTAACTATACTGAGACCTTAGAACTTATATCTCAAGGTGGGTGACGCGTTTACGTCGTAGATGTCTATGGGTTTCAGTAACCACTCAACACTAGGTGGGCTGTGAGCTCCTCCACCCATCTCAAAAAAAAGCATTTAATGAATTTTCATTTATTATGTCTCTAGAATGGTAAAAGAGCTGACGGCCCAATTAATGATAATTTATAATTAGTTACGGAGCCCATAGATCTCTGTCTTCTTCTTTTTACTCTTATCCCACATTACACGTGGTCGGCGCAATACGTCCCCCTTTTATGTTTAGGTTTATTATACGTCATCTTTGCACTCACACCATTCTTTCGTATATCCTGTGATAGAGGAGTCCATCCAAGTCTTTTTAGGACGCCGCTTCCTCAAGTCACCGTCTACTTTAATTCCCAGGGTCTTTTGGGCCGAATGAGTATCTTCTCTTTGCCTAACATGCCACTCTTTATTCTCCCTGTCACTGGTGCTATACGTTACGAAGCCTAAATATATCACAACGTAATTAGAATTGTTCCCATTGTTCAAACCGGAATGCGTCGCGGCACAAATAGACCGGTAGGTGGTATTTACCACCAGTTATTACGAACAATCACGAGTTTTGTTGCTTTGCTGTTTATACGATACAAGAGATCCGCTCCGGCTTTGCTCGGGTCTTTAACAAAAATTTCAACGATATTTGACGTTGTTTTATTTAAAAAAAAAAAAAAAAGAACACTTATTGCGGCATAACTATAATAGTTAGATACATGCTGTCGCGACACTTTTTGTAAATAATAATGTGTTCTACAAAGTCGTAGTACATTATTTTATTCTATCATCAATATTTTAGGTAATTTTTTTACACCTTGGGTTACATTATTGGAGTTTTTTTAGTAAGAACCCTAATTTTTTCAAAAAACATTATAGCCTATGTTACTCGGAAATAGTGTAGCTTCCAAACATTGAAAGAATTTATCAAATCGGTTCGGTAGTTACGGAGCCTATTCAATACAAACAAACAAATCTTTCCTCTTTATAATAATAGTATAGATTATTTTTTCATTAGGTACGCGTTATACATATTTCCTTAGAGAATTGTTTTATTGAGGCCCGCTGATCGTAATAATAATACTAAGAAGCAAGAGTTCTTAATCCTCTCTATGCTTACCTCCCTAGTTCGTATTTTATATTTTCATAGGACATGTTTAGGCTTCATTCAATGCTCCTCTTCGCTGCGGAAGAATACTACGGCGTTCTGCTAATGCAATTGCGTGCGAGCTCATCGTCCATCTCTAGACAGGCAATGGTAATCAAGTTGTGGTGTCTATGAGTTCTGGAAACCACCCACCATACTGTGCACCGTGCGTTTTGATGATCGCATTCTTTTATCATTAAAAATTTAAAACGATTATTTACTAAATAACGATAGTTGTCTAATCTTAATTCATTATTTCAATTCAAGGTTAAATGTTTGCGAAGTACTTAACTCTTAAGTTTTTTTTCATTTCCGCTGTCCATCTCGTAATTCTCAAGTCAACTAACGGTACAAAACTAGAATCACAGCGAAATTAATGTGAACCGAACATTTATAAATCCAATTAAGCTTCCTAAAAGCTCCGAAGCCGCTTTTATTATGCAACGCGAACGGGTTTGGCATAATCGTTGCACTCAAAACTCGTTTCATTCATCTTGAGAAAAAAGACCCGTGGACCCTATTCTTAGTTTACACTGTTATTTTATACGCGATTCCGTTCTCATTTTAGATTAGGGAACGGTGTTTCGTAATATCGAAGTGTTGCGATTTCAGGAATTTTAACATCTCGAAAAGATCTAAAAACCTGATTAAATGTGTCATGTTTTTATTATGATTTCATTTATTTCCCACATTTATCTCTTGACCCTCGGAATGAACTGGATTCAGTAGCTCTACGAAAAGGTAAATCCTGCCACCACAGTGTCTATAGAAAGCAGCTAGGTGTTGGGTTTCTGCCGACGTCTTTAAGCTACAAAACCTTTGTTATTTTGATAAGACGTGAATAGCTTCGTCTTAGTCTTTAAAGTTCGTCTATCGCTACGCAAAGAATACTGTCAATAGCACTTACAAATTACTGATGCTTTTCAAACATCATTTGTCGAATTTAATCTTATTTCACATTTTAAAATAATCTGTATGGAGTATTTCATCTGTATTCGCCGTGTCCTATGTTGTTCTTATGAATGAATTGAATACGCTTAAAAAGAAACTTTGGATTTTATAGTTTTTAACTATGATTCGATTCACCGGTTCCAAAGGGTAGTATTTAACGTAGAGCGGTAAAGTTTTAAAGACCGAGCGCTCTATTGGAATTGGCTCCTCGTTTTTTTTTTGTTTCAACTTAAATTTTAAGTTTATTGAATGTCGAAGATTCATTTCTAAATAACGAGCCTTTACTTTGTCTGGAGACGGATCAGCGCGACAATAAAGGACATAATTCTAATGAGACCGGTTTTGACGTCTTTTTATTCGGGCCTAGTACGCTTTCAATGGCAGAGCGATAATGGCCTCTTGGAAGAGAAGGTCTGTTTTTTTTAACCTACCTATATACGTCGGTAGCCTAAGGTTATTCCAGCTACACGCTGGCTTGGTAGGTGAGCTCACGGGGCTTGTTTGCGTTGTGGCATTGAGCGTGGACTGTATTTAATGTTTTGTTTGAGATATTTATTGAGCCTTCTTAAATGTAATTTAAATAATTAATATAAAAGAAATATAAAATTGATGCGTTGCTCTCGGCGGCTGGATTTGAAAGAGGGTTCGCGTCATGGCGGACGTCGCTTGCTGACAATTTTACATTCAGAATTGGACAGGGCTCAACCTGAGGGAGTTTGCTAACACTGGCCCAGAGCATGCTTCGCAGAATCTACCACCGGGTCGGAATCGCGACCCACTGAGAGCAAACACACACACATAAATATTATGAAACCCGAACGGTATAAAGCCGACAGCTCAAAACCTCAGAACTGGTTGGGAGCCTGTTGTGGAATTGAGGACCGGACTACCGGTATTACAGGTTTTGTTTTGGTTTACTGCACTCTGTCTAGGGAGAATTATCGGAGCTGTGATTAGGGGGCCATTTACTGTACGGCTTACGGTAACAGGTTGATCAGCATTGAAACTAATTAACTCTATAACACTATTAACTACTAACACAATTAATAACAGCCTATTTTAGTCGACCGGACATAGGCCCAAGGCACGCTAGGCGATCCGATCCTGGTCCTATCGTCACTGTCCGCTATTCTGCGCTTATTGTCACTCCATGTTCTATACTACGCTTACCAGACCGCAGTCTCCACTCCAAAATTCTTCCGCCCAGCGGTTATAAGTTCTTCGACAGATATGACTGGCCTAACAAAAAAAGTGATAGTCATTTTTTAATGTTATGGAATGGCTCGTAGCCAATCGAATATTATGTGGTTGTGATGTTGATGCGATAGACATCATCAACTTAATACCGCCACCCACCTTATGGCATGAAACCTAATTCTCAATAAGTCTTTCGAACTCACTAAACCGCTACCGTTAGTGGCGGATGTACAGCCTATGCCTAATGAAGTAGAGGTACTTACTATCTGTTGAATTCTACCACCAAATAGTTCAGGTTCTTAATACTCTCACTTAATGGATCGTAGACCGTGACCAGATTTGCTCACAAATGGCAAATTATATATATGCTCGAAAAATTGGTTACGATAAAGATGACGCAAAAAAATTATTATTATGCAAAGAATGTAGTACATTTAATGAGACTTACACTCCGCATTGGGTGGATACGACTTGAAAAAGGGGGAGAAAGAGATACAAAAACCTTTAAATAACATTTATAGTATAGACAACTGTATAACAACTTCCACGACGTCATGAGTAACCACAAGAACTGTAAGTATTTCGAAACTCTGAAATTTGTAAAGCATTTGAATTCATTTCGGAATCACATAACACCAAATAGTTTCCCATATATTGGGAATCCTTAAAAGGGCGAAGCGGTAGTTTCCTTTGGAGAAATATATTTGCTATATGAAGCATAGGTGCGGCTCACGTGGACATCCTGTGCCGAGATTCCCTAGTACCAGTATCTTCCATTTGACTCATGCAGAGGGTCTTTTGGATCGTCAATATTCCTGATCTGATGTCTCGCTTGGAACTTCTGGAACTGCAAAAGGACTATTTATCTCTTTGCTATATACCATGCGCTCTAAGGAATTGGACGATGGGACGGTTTTGACATCTCCGATTCTCGTCGCACTGCTGCTGAAAAGAGTTCATCACTGCTTTTTTGTTTGTTTAGATGGGTGAACGAACTCACCGCCTACCTGGTGTTAAATATTTACGGAGACCGTAGATAGTCAACAAAGTATATGCCGCCACACACCTTGAGATATGAGGATACCTATCCGTGCTTGCTCACAAGGCGCCCTACCATCAGTAATTATGCATATTATAATACGTTCTGGTTTGATTTATTTAATACGCGATGTTATTTTTAATTCATGTGTCATTCGTGTGCCGTACGTATTTCATTAGATTTTTTTAGCTGTCCACGAGTTCGTCCCGGTCACAGCCGCATCACTCGATACAATTCATCAGGCGTTTATCCTTTTAGGTCACGACGACTTCTTATACCTTAAGTCGCTGCATTCTTCAGTACATTTTCAGAGACCATTTATCCCGTATAGGAATCCCTGCAGGGTGCTTTCTAAGCCTATGATTCCTTCTTCAATGGGGATTGAAATGAGTCTATAGTCAGCTTTTTTTATTTTTTATTTTACCAACTCACAGCCATCTATTACTAGCCCATAGACATTACAACGTAAATGCTGTATATGTAATTATAGCTTGGCTATCTTAGCTGAATATGACCACCAGGTTAGATTGTACCATATGCTCTTTGTCAGCATAAGGCAATAAATGTGACGTCACACACTACAATTTCAACAGTCCCAAAAAATAAACTTTCAAATTTGCAAAAATTGTACGATATTAAACCACAAAGTTTATTTACTCAATTGTTTAGTTCGAAAGAAGTGAATGAACGTTAACAATGAAGCGGCTTAAAGTTAATACAATAAATCAAACGTGCTTGACGAATTGAAGTATTGACACAAGAAGCTCAGTCTGCGGCTCGTGCAATAATTACTCACAATCGAACACAGTTCAGTTATTGATCGGATTGACGTAATGGGACACAATAGCAGGTAAAAATCTTCAAAAACTTTCTCTTTCACGCAATCTCTCTCATCTTTCTTGAGTCGGTAACAAAAAATGTTAATAACTTTTTTGTTAGATTTTCTTTGTTATCTTTATCCAACGTGTGAACTGATTTGCAAGTGATTTTTTTATTACATCTATTTGAGATAGGGTCGGGTTTTTTTTTTGGTGCCACTTAACTTCATACGGTAGATGTATTTTGATTGATGTTTTTAGAGAGTTTTTTGTTTTTATTATTTAATTTTTTATTCTTAAAAAACGTGCGAAATGAACCGCCGTTGGAGATGTTTGGTTTAGTATTAAGTCTAATCGTTTTAGTAACTGATTGACAGTATAAATATTAGAGTATTTGAAAGCATTACTGTTGGTAGGACCTCTTTTCAGTCCGCACGAGTAGGTACCACCACCCTGTCCATTTCAGTCGCGAAGCAGTAATGCGTTTCGGTTTGAAAGGTGAGGCAGCCGTCGTAACTATACTGAAACCTTAGAACTCACATCTCAAGGTGGTTGGCAGCATTTACGTTATAGATGTCTATGGGCTCCGCTAACCAAACACCAGGTGGGCTGTGAGCTCGTTTACCCATCTGTGCAATAATTTATTTTAATAAAACGCAGTTATCTCGGTTACGCTACACTGTGACTTATGTATATTATATATATGATATAAAATAAGTTACCGATTTTCGTTTAATAATCGGCCCTAAGCCAGAAACCAATAACATATTTATTTACGTTTCAATAGATATTAAACGTGATGAACGTCATCTAAACATAATGGTCATGACTATCAGCAGTGAGGAAATGACACGAGGATCAGGAGAGATATTAAATACCTGAAATTTATGAAGCGAGCCCAAAACTGGGCTAAATTGTAGTGTAAATCGAGAAATACTTACGTCCAGCAGTGGATGATTGTGGGCTGATAATAATTAGGCACCCGGACAAAAAGCAAACAAACATGTTCATCATACAAATGTTTGCCCCATGTAGGAATCGAACCCTTGGTCCAATCAGAAGCATTGACTACTGCATTATTTGGCCATGATTAAACATTGCGTAGTTTAGTATTTAATGTATGGATCTAGTTGGGCTCTAACTCACAGCCTACAGATTTATAAGTTGTTCATGCCCAAGTTTGCGACGCTGATATCTAATGAATACTAGACAGTTATAAGTTTTTTGCCAAGACAACTACTATATGGTACCAGAAGGCCGCAGAAGTCGTGGCAGGGCAAACTCCGATCGTTAGATGGCGTAGAGCACGACCTCAAAGTTATCGGTGTCAAGAACTGGAAATAGAAAGCCTTAAACAGAGCAGTCTGGAGAGACATACTGAACCAAGCTAAGGCCCGTAAGGCCTAACATGAATGAATAAGTTTCTTGGCATATAACATATCTATGATACATTATAATCACAAGTTTTAAATATACTGCAATATGGCTAGGCACATATTTACCTCGATCCCTCAATTAAAGCAGCCGTCAACGGAAAACCCCCTTATCATTTTTAACGAAAAAATATATGAATTAAGGGGTGAAAATTTTTCATCCAAACTTAAATAAAATGCAGATAGGTAGAAGTTTGCTAACAAGGGTGCTATACCCCCCTTTTGAAGTTGGAAAGGCCAGTGGAGCGCAAGGGGTGCACACAACTTGGGGCGAAAAATAAGTCTCGCTAAACAAGATATTAGATTAATAATTGAAATTGTTCGAGCGTATATTTTGAGGCAGAATGTGTATGAATAATAGCTACAGAGATTTATAATGTGTTCGATCGGTGCTTTGAAAGTTTGATTCAACGATTGAGTTGTTTTAACGTGCTTTTATTAGCTTGCTATTGATGTATGTTGTGTGTGTATGTAAAGAATCTTTAAACATCATTTTCAACAGATTTTAAGAGATCCGGTCAACATCAAAATTTTACACGAATCAAAACGATGCAATAATTTTTTAACTTTCCTCTAATATTTTAACTATAATACTATAAAAAAGATGCAAGGAAATTCGATTTTTATTTCAACGTCTTTTTTTGTCTTTGAAACTACATACATAAATAATTTATAAATCAAAGGAGATGGCAGAAAAGCGCGAATTATACTTTTGTTTTGGGAACAAAGACACAGTAGAAGTTTTACAGATTACTTTGCTACTTGCAACCATTCCCGTAAAATTACTTTTAATTATGTCTGGTATCTGTCTTTTAATTACTACCGGCATTAAAAGCACTGCAAGAAACCTGACGTCGAACTTTGAATACGGAATTGATAGCGTTAGCCTTCGGAAATCAAAGCCAATGCGTACATATATTATATTGTTTTAGATTAGCAAAAAGAGCGCGCTACATTTGTCGACCAATTGTAATGTGACATACAAAATTAAGAGTTCATTATCTTGTTTTCTTATAGACAATCCTTATTCAGGCGATATACTATTTAGGCCACGGCGATTTCATATTAATTTCCGTATTTCAAATTTAACGAGGGTAAAACTGCGTAGCCCTGTATCTAGATGTATGATATGTTTATATATACAACCCGATAACCAAAGGAAAAGTATACAATAGTTATTAAACGTCATTGGATATGGTTTCAATCAATTCAAGTATCAGTTAGAGATATTTGAGTAGTATAAGTTAAAAATACTAGTGACATACTCTAGCAGATGGCAATTGACCGGATTCAAAGGTGTGATAGAGAAATTTTAATTGCATCATTAATTAGTGACCTGACTGCTCTTTGTAAAGCATTCAGTTATCAAAAAAAAGATTAAACTAGTGATTGGTAATGGCCAGCTTAGAGCTTTTCGTTATAGAAGTGAAAACTCTGGAATTTACGCGGATATAATTCGTTCACTAATGTTTCGTTGAAATGAGAGCTCATGATATACTGGGAATTTGTATAACAATATTATGCCAATTTAAAGTTTCATACTATAAAGAATAAAAATTTTCAATAGAATCTTTCGACTTGTTTTCCTTTAGTTTTTCCTTCGGTTTTCACGAAACGTTAACATAAATAGAACTATTTTACTTTACTTTGTTTACTTCGTTTTTGTTATCATTATTTTATATGTTTGAATTACTTTACGGTTTTCGTTGACTTACAGCTTCGGATTATAAAAACGCAAAATTGAACCATAAAAGTTATTTTCTATATTTTTTTCTGCGATACTCAAACAAGCAATCAGAACGACGATCATTTGAATTCGAAGAAAATGTTATATTTTTCTTGTCAATATTAACTGTCTGTCTTGTTATAATTTATATATATAAAATATAACATAATTTAGAAGAAGAGATAGATAGCGATATCAAGTATCAAAACCAGCAAAACCGCCCATACTGTTGACCACTAACAATAGTGGACATCAATACAAATGAAACTTGGAACTAGACTATATATATCTCTATAACCAAAATCAAATATCAATTTGGTCTCTGGCAGAAAAGTCTTGAGCCGCCTTTCTAAAATATATATCTGAAGAGTAGGCACCCTCTACGTCATTTCCATAATTGAGCCAGATAATTGGTGAAAGAAATGCGCCTTTTCGTCGCTCCGTGGATTGGATGTTTAGTAAAATAATTTTCGTCTTCACTATTGTACGGTCAACAAAGCAACAATTTATTTAAATATTTTTTATTTTTTTGTTGCTTATATAGGAAGCCCATATACATCTACAACGTAAATGACATCACCCTCCTCTAAATATGAGTTCTAAGGTCTCAGTTTTTATAGTACAACGGCTGCCCCACAGTTAAAACTGAAACGCATTACCGTTTCTCGGCAGAAATAGGCAGGGCGGTGGTACCTGCTTGTGCAGACTCACAAGGCGTCCATCCAGTATTCAATAAAAAATAAAAAATTGTTGTCCCTTTTTGTTGTTATTATATCTCCTTTTTGCATAGTCACGTCAACGACCTTACGGTCTGTCTGGTGTTAATTGGTTACGGGCACCTATAGATATCACAATGTTTATGTCTATCCATCTAGACACGAGACCGGAGTGTCTACTGAATTCTATATCGGATGTCTCACCCTTCAAACCAGTACATAAGATTGCTTTGCGATCAAAAATAGACTTGACAGTCTTATCTACGTGTCTGGATCTACCATACCGCGAAGTAAACAACGAAATAATGATAGTTATTTCGTTCACTGTAATTCATTATGATACATCCAATATTTTATACGATTTCGGGGAAAGGATTTTAAAAAAGGCCTTCCCTAAAATGCAGTACATTGCTTTGCACGTGCTGGTACTTAGTTGGTACTAAGTTTTTTTTAAAGCAAGGGTAACTGGTGTTCAGAAGACCTTTAAAACTTCGCCACGACAAGTGGATGATCACGGGTAAAGTCAGAGAGGTGAGATTTGACAACAGCTACCCAATCGCCTGTGAAGCAAAACCTACCAGCTCCAGAGTAGCTGCTTTACGAATGCATTGACTACCGGATCGGAATCACGCCCGATGAAAAGATTCGACGATAAACCCAGTGGTTTGATGTTATAGGTAAGGTTTTACCTGGAACTCTTCGACGAGTTTGGAGACCAGGGTCTCGATCCCTACTCGGACAGCTAGACCTGTAGGCGTCTTGTAAGTGCTAGTAGATTGGGTGTTTTTTAATTTGAATTTTATTTTCTGTCTGTACCGCAACAAATCAGGGAGAAGGCACGCGACCTCTCCGCTCCTGAAATTATTTCTTTTCTCTTTAAAGCTTCAATAATAAATGCAAATAACTCTCGAACCCCACGCGCGCCGATAACTACTATATACTTTGGGGGCGAGAAAGTGTTTTTGTGTGAACCTATCATATTTTAAATTAAAATTTTCTTTTACATGGTTTGACTGTTTAGATACAGCACAAATGAAAAATTCTATGGTACGTGGGTATTGTTATACTCTATTCCAATTACGAAGTCCCATGAGACAGATGTCATTATTACGACACTGCACTGCGAAGCACTGCTCTTGGTAGGGCCAGTGTTAGCAACACTCCCGGTTTGAGCTCCGTGAGCTTAACTACTATTTCGGTGAATCTAGAATAACCTCTCGAGGTTACTAGAATAGGTAGGAAAAAAAAAGTACCTTTCACTGCTCAAAGGCTTCCTGATCTCATCCTAGAGCACCTTCCAAATCTATTTTGATACGAGAAGTACTTATTTCCACCGATCTGAAGAATAGTACAGCCATATTCGAACCTATTTAGAGACTTTCACTTCGTTGCGTAGCACAGGCCGTGGCAATCAATTTTTGATGTCGAAGAACGCTTAATGTATACCCCAACGTCACAATTTTAATGTCCTAATTAATATTATCATCCGCTATTCACCGCAAGCAGAGAGTTTTTCTTTCATCGGCAATAAAATTCATGCCCATCCATGCCCATTCATATTTATGGAGCGTCTGTGGGTAGCAGTCGAAACATCCAGAATTATTTATTGTCGCTTCATTCTTTCAATAACTTGTCGTTGCTCGAGCTAGAAAGAGAATACTTTGCTCTCTGCTAAAAGATTGAAAGATTAACATTCTTTGTACAATTATGTAATCCGAAAAACTTAGTTTTCGAATACCTGGATTATATTTTTTTATTCGACACACAAAAAAAACCTACCTAAGCTAATCGAGAGAGACCATGTCAGCGTCACGGGTTAGTAGGTGAGCTCACGGGGCTCAAACCTGACGATGTTGCACGAACCCTAGCAAGGGCCCGTGCTTCGCAGAATCTACCACCGGATCGGAAACGCGACCCACTGAGAAGATCCGGCGAGAACTCAGTGGGCTAAAGGTACTTGAGTAGATGTTACTGCTATCTATAGGAATAAAAATGCCACGCAGCTTGAAGAGTTAGCGTGAAGTCATTAATCATTGACAAAAATCGCTCTTGTTACAACACACATGAATCGTTCAATAATTTAAAATCTAGTTACTGTGTCACCAAATCTTATGTAAACTAGAGTAGGGGGGTGGGTCACCCCATTGTAAGTCACCCCCGTGCTTAACATAATTCCTCGTGACCCTAACAAACATGGTCGACGTTGTTTGAAAAAAATCAATAAAAACAGACTATTGTTTAATGTATTTCATATTTTATTTATGAATGAGAATATGTTCCGTCGGCTTATTCTGAGATTATTCTCGATACAGTGCGTAAATATACTAATTATGAGGCGGATATCTGTTTTAAAACACATTCATGGTGGACATGTATACAGTTGGTCAAATAGTTTTGACAACATTTACCTACAAGTCTTTCGTAAAATTTACGAGACAAAGTAGTTATTTAGAAATTGTATTTAAAAATAACGAAACTTCATCAGAATATGGTTGGAGCTTGTATAACGCCTAGTCTTCAATTAGCAAACGATTGATGCTTAGGTTTTTTTGTGAGCATCAAAAAAGGTATGTATGTACATAAACTTCTCTCTGAACTCTTATTCTAGATCTGAACGTTGTGTGTTCCGATCACATTGAGTTAACTAGTTTGGGAGTAATGGCAAAGAGAGACCATCCATCTAACGGCATGTCATTACGGATCCTTCCGATCCATTAATAGCGCTTTTTAGTATCTAGCTTTCTAGATTAATAGTTTCTAGCTTTAATAGCCATTAACGGTGCTTTTTAGGTACCTTAAGCACCGGTCATCGTCCTCGCCGAACCCGTCGCTTGCGACGAAGGGCTCGACAACGAATAACCCATAGACACAGCCCACTGAGTTTCTCGCCGGATCTTCTCAGTGGGTCGCGTTTTCGATCCGGTGGTAGATTCTGGCGAAGCACTGCTCTTGCTAAGGCCAGTGTTAGCAGCACTCCCGGTTTGAGCCTCGTGAGCTCACCACATGTTAGGGCGAAGCTGAAATAGCCCTCAAAGCTATCAGCATAGGTAGGAAAAAATAAAAACACCTAGCGGTTGAAATGGCTCGGTTGACCAAATGTTTTTGTTCGGAACTTGTTTAAGTGCAAACTTAAGTATTTTTTTTATTACTTAGATGGGTGGACGAGCTCACGGCCCGCCTGATGTTAAGTGATTACCAGAGCCCATAGACATCTACAACGTAAATGCCCACCCACCTTGTGACATCAGTTTAGGTATCAGCATAGTTACAACGGCTGCCCCGCCTATCAAACCGAAACGCATTACTGCTTCACGGCAGAAATAAGCGGGGTGGTGGTACCTACCCGTGCGCACTCACAAGACGTCCTACCACCAGTAATTACAAATTATAATTTTTGCGGGTTTAATTTTTATTACACGATGTTATTTCTTCACCGTGGAAGTCATCGTGAATATTTGCTAGGTACGTATGTCATTGGAAATTTTTTTTAACGAGATTTAGACAGTTGTCAAATATCTTCCCGCTACAGGCAGATACAATCATACTGTTTATTTCTGTCGCGTCATGTATTCCTGTTTGAACCCTCGTTCAGCCAAAACAATCGAATCATTGACTTACATATCGAAATAGATGGGGGCGTACTTCATTGTAGTCAATGGACCACTATTGGCCCTTGATCTACCAAGAGCAATTAAAAATTACCTCTCTGAATCTTCCGTAATAATTGAATACAATAACATAAATAGTGTACAATTAAGAAGAACTGTAATAATCCGATTTCTTAAAACCATTCGCGCATCAATTATCGCCCATTCATGGTACTATGGCAGAAAATTTCCTCGTGTGCCAATAACAACTCTATGGTTTAAAACCCACAGAAGACAAATGAGCATAGCGTAATATACCGATTAGCTATACAGGTAGCCATCCTATAACACTGTGGATATGTTCTTACAAAGACACGTGTTGTGCGTAAACGCGTTATACATGGACTTGAAGCAAGTACAAAATAAGAGTAATTTTTCTGAATAAAATCTCAACGATTCCTGTACAACTTATTATACATAAAAAATAAGCAGTAAAATTTCGGTAATTCTATAAATAATTTTAACAAAGATTTCGTTATTTTTTGTATGGGAAGGATTATAGAGGATATATAAGAGGATTTTGGGGAACTTTCCTTTTCGTGTTAGAGTGGAACCGTGTTGTAAAAAAACCGTGTTATAGGACAGTTACTTGTACTTAACGAAATCATAATAATATACTATAATATACTATGCTTATAAAGCATCATCTATTTCGTAAGTTTTTTCCACTTAGAAGATAAATCCCAACCATATATTTAAATTTTCGCTTAGTATTATTAGAACCAACGGCTCTATGATATGTCAGAGAACTCTGCCAAGTTAATAAAAACTATATCTACTATTGCCTTCTTGATTTTGAAAACGGAGACAAAGATTTAATCTCTCCTCGAAGCCGACAAAGTTACACCCTCTTTAAAAATAGACATTTTATATTCAGAACCGATCGGAGTTCGTTAATGAAATGCAATGGAAAAACCACCTCCCCCCTTGCTTTAGATTGCTTCAAAATGTACACCCCTTACGTATGAGATTTCAAAGGGAAGAGATTCAAAGAAAATGAACTTTCCAGTAAGATCATTGGGGGCTGTCAATAAGTATAATCGGAAACAAAATTGTTTGATAATTATTATTTAATTTGTTTTGATAAGTTTTAAAGTTCATACTTGTGCTTTGTTAGAAGAACAGCTTTTACGTACGTGATAACAAAAATATGTCTAGCTTAGGCTTCGAATTTATATGATTCATGTAATATATGTATTAATCAAATTGATAACTTTGCGTAATTAGAATGGTAGGCGAATTAGTATGTGCGAGGAAAAGGGGTGACAATCTCGAAAGACAACTCATCACCAGCAAAGTGGAAGGAAAGGCCTAGGGGGCGTAGTCCCATGTGCTGGATCGGTCAGATTAAGACTCTGGACTCCAGCATTAATGTCGCTATGCACTGCGCAAGGTCCTATAGTCTTAACAGCCCGTAAAGGTCAAGACCCTCAGCACTGAGGAACCGACGCACGTAGGAGCAGTGTAGCTGTTATGGGCTTCGCTTTGAAGAGTGGACCAGTCGTCCTATAATAAAATAAATACGTTGACCTTATGTCTACAGTAGGTAGATAGTGGTGTAGGTTTAAGTCACGAACGTTAGTAAACAAGTCCCATCTTTAGCTATCCTTCTTCTTCCTATTCGTACACTCTTGACAGAGTGTCGTGGTCATGTATGAGTCGGATCCTGCGATACCGATGCTCTCGCGATGCGATGCCGTGTGGTACGATGTTTCGCAGAGTGAGAGCAATAATTTATGTTGCAGCGAGTCACAGATTTTATGAGGTCGGTCCATCGTGTTGGAGATAGTCCGCGAGGTCTTTTGCTCTCGACTTTCCCTTGCATACCACCAACCGCTCAATGGAGTCCTCATTACTTTATATAAAATGTAAATTAACCCATCGACAACACTTTTGCTCGCGACTGTACAGTGCGCCCTACACGAATGTCTCTTTTTTTTTTCAAAATCATCTGCACTCCCCCACCGCTTGTTATTACGTATTATTAGATTTGTTGGCGCTCCGTCTACCTAACGGCACCCCGTATAACAAGATACATGAGTCTAGGATTATGTACTACGTTATTTAACGATGTTTTTTAATTAAAAAGGGTCTCTCTGATATGGACGTCTAGCGATAATTAGTTCATTATTCCAATAATATTTAATTTCAAATTGAGCGTTGTAGTTCGTGTTAGAAATACTGGTTATTTTTAAAGCTTGATTTCATTATTATTTACAAAGGTATTATAGACATTATATTAAAATCTAACAATATTTTTCTTTTTCTCCTTGGTAATTTACTCCTTCCTGAGAATCGATGTAAAGCTTAAATTAATTAAAAAAAAAACATTTAAATTAGCCTATTTAAAAATAAAGAAATGTCACTCACTAGCTATGTGCTCGCCCAATTTTCTTTTCAACATTTAAATGTAGAAAACAAAACGCATCTGCCTGAGCCGAGACGAATTACCAACAACACTATAAAACAAAAATAACTGCCAACATTACCAAAAAAAAAACACTACCGGAATACACAAAGAGGTTCTAACGTCCGCAAAGGGGTCAGCGGTTCCCATACGCTTACGAATAAATAAATAAAAAAAAACTAATTTCAATAACTGAACTGCACCTTTATTAAGACAATGCATTCTAGAGCGAAACTAGCATCTGTTCCCCTGGCTTTGTTACGAATCTCCCGTAGACAATTGAATCCGTTGACACAATTATATTTAGCCCCGCTCTTTCGGGTTACGTTTAAACAAAAATAGATTGTTGTAACACGGAACAGGTTTTGAATTATCATTTGAATGGGCAAAGTGAGATGTAAAGTCGTGAAGTTTCTCATGAATTTAGGGTTGACGTCTTACGGTTGAGAACGTAAACACGCAATCTTCAATATGATTTCAGTCCTGATATATTCAACTCACAATGATCATTTTTTCTTAGTTTATGCCTGCAAGTTTGTTTGTTACGTTTAAGTTGACAATGACATTGTGACATGACAGTATCGATATTGAGGACATTTTAAAAAATCTATGTTGTCACTAAACTTAGTACTGATTCCGCTAATTTGATACCCTGAAACCATAACGCATTGTTTGATAAAATATAATTTAAAAACAAGTAGCTATTAATAAGTTTTTTTTATGTTTTATGTCACGTTGGCAGCCCTACGGAACTCACACATTTTAATTACATATTTCATTCCCGTTCCTCGAAGACATTGTACCCGTTTATAATTTATTCATAAATAACATTAGAACTATCCCCAGCCAGTAACATGCAAATATCAAATTAAAATCATAGACAAAGTAGCCTTTTTTTTTAATAACAAAAGTTGTCATTCGGTTCTCACCAAACAAGAAATTTATAATTCGAATGCATTTATTTTTATGGGCAAATAAATTTTTGAACGAACACTCATATTGCTTTATGCTTATCAAAAAGTTTTTTATTTTTGATTTGAATTTTTTTATCGTAAATGTCCGTTTAATGCCGGATTTTCACTTTTATATATCATATTATGATTGTGCTGTACCTAGTGGATGTCATAGCTTCGTTTTATGGATGTAACAGGTAGCGATTTTTGTGTACTTTTTATTTTAATATTGTAGATCAGACAACAGTTATATTATAAATGTTACTTAAAACGAAGCGTATTTCTAAGTCTCGTAACGTTTTTGAATGGGCGAGGAATTTTAACTGTCAACTGCAGTAAAACTAAATTTTAAATTACTTGAAATTTCTAAAGTCGTCTCTCACTATATTGCCTTCGAACGCAGAAACGGCCCAACTGTTCGTAAGTGGTGATGCTCATGCACATTATAAATGCCAGGGCTATTCCTGTTCTACTGCCATTTTCTTTTGGGCTGAAGATGGTGGGTGAATGGTGGCCAACCCACTAAACGGCTCTCCCGGAATTTCACCAGCACCTCATTTTGTTGTTTTTTTTAAAGAAATAACTAGGGCCACACTTTCCTTTATCTCTTGGCATCGCTGGGTTCATTCACAGTATCATTTTGCTAACGACTTGGGCTAAGCTCCCATATTGGGTCTTACGATACTATTATAACTTTATTGTCTACGTGTCTTATTACAGCCGTGGAAAAGTGGTCTTAAACAGAAAATAATTACACCACTTTTTTATTTATTGCCCTTGTAGGCAGACGAGCATATGGCCCATCTGATGGTGAGTGGTTACCGTCGTCCGTGGACTTCAGCAATGCAGAGGCAGAGCCAAGCCGCTCCAACCTTTCGCGTCCAGTTTCTATAATGACGTCACTAAATCAGAGCGCGATACGAATTAGGTACTTACCAACGCTCGCTTTGTGGGATACAAACAGAGAATCACCTCTCCTCTCCTTGCGTCGTATTCCTCATTGCTGAGGGTCGTGACCACCCTTTTGTATCACCTTCGCACGCACGATCTTTCTCCATCCATTCTTGTCTCTGGCGGTGTGGAGGGCGTTGTGAAACGTGGAATCAAGAGCTGTGCGGATCTGGTCGGACCAACGTATTGGGCTGCGCCCCCGAGGTCTTTTCCCTCTAACTACCCTAAAAAAAAAACCTTTATATCAGTGTTTTAATAGCCGCTTTCAACAATACCCTCATTGTTTTAAATTACACCGACTCAATCTTACTATTTTTTTATCTAGCTGCCGTAAATATTGTAACAGCTCACAAGCAAACCACATCGAGTCACTAGATAGAGTAATAAAATTGATGAATAGTACACACACAACATCAATATTGAATTATAAGTTTATTTATTATGATTTATGTGCTTTCGCAGCTTTCGTAACGAGCTGTTCCGTTTCGGTGGCTACCAGCAATCATGATGTCAGTTTAAATTATATTTATGACGATAGCGATCGAGATCGCTTTTAACGACCGAACTATTACGACGGTGTATAACATTCCTAATACATAGAATTTGGAATGAATAGTAAAAGATTCCTCATCAAATGGAAGCGCATGTTAAATGGAATCAGCTTAACACGGACCTGATTTTTTTGTTTTTTATTGCTTATATGGGTGGACGAGCTCACAGCCCACCTGGTGTTAAGTGGTTACTGGAGCCCAAAGACCTCGAGATATAAGTTCTAAGGTATAGTTACAACGGCTGCACCGCCCTTCAAACCGAAACGCATTACTGCTTCACGTAGTAGTAGTATAGTATAGTATAGTATAGTATAGTATAGTATAGTATAGTATAGTATAGTATAGTATAGTATAGTATAGTATAGTATAGTATAGTATAGTATAGTATAGTATAGTATAGTATAGTATAGTATAGTATAGTATAGTATAGTATAGTATAGTATAGTATAGTATATATAGTATAGTATAGTATAGTATAGTATAGTATAGTATAGTATAGTATAGTATAGTATAGTATAGTATAGTATATAGTATAGTATAGTATAGTATAGTATAGTATAGTATAGTATAGTATAGTATAGTATAGTATAGTATAGTATAGTTGTATAGTATAGTATAGTATAGTATAGTATAGTATAGTATAGTATAGTATAGTATAGTATAGTATAGTATAGTATAGTATAGTTAGTATAGTATAGTAGTATAGTATAGTATAGTATAGTATAGTATACTATAGTATAGTATACTATAGTATAGTATAGTTGTGTCAAGTAGGTCCCTATAGATACAACTCGGATGGTGTGAAGAGGAGAATACATGAAGTCCAATTAATTTGTTAACGATTGTCCCAATCTTCAAAACGGCGCATATGAATTTTATCCCCAACTAGTTGTTGGTAGCCTAAGGTGCTAATCCAACTTCATATCGGTAGGCGAGCTCACGTTTTCAACCTGAGATAATTCTTAACACTAGCCTTAGCAAGAGCACTGCTTCCCTGAATCTACTACCAGATTGAAATGCATATGAATGTTTCGTGCAAGAAATAGTCTGAACGATAATAAAAACGAGCAATTAGAAAGCTATCGGCCTTTTATTTCAATTGAAATTTAGTCTTCGCGTCTTAATTTTGCACCCGACGTGACACGACTAAGATTGTCCCCAAATAGAATATAATAAATTTTTTGAGATACATGATTTAATTTTATTTACGATCACGAAAAACAATACGTTTCTGAAGAAATTGAGTTACAAAAAGCGCGAACATGCCGCGTCCATAACTATAGCATGCACATGAATGTAAAATTAATTTATGTAATGTATTTACCTGGTACTGTACCGGGAATTAACAGCTAATGGCGTTTGGCGTGAAAAGTAAACTGAAAGCGATTTTAATGTTAACTTTTTCTGCTCTGAAAGCTACGAACTGATGTTGATAATGTACGAGCATCAGACATTTGGACACTTTATTGTCTTTGCTTACAAAATAATGTTTTGCTATTCTTAAAAGTCTAGTAAACATGGTAATAACAAATCACGTAGCCGTTAGGCTGTTGATCTTGATGGCCAATCAAAAAGTTTTATCTGATTATTTCGTCAGTTAAGTCCTTCTTTAGGGCGTCAATGTCACACGGGTGCTCCTTCTAAGTTGGAGAGCACAGTAAAGTTATTTAATGAGTGCCTTAAACCACAACCTTCTATCAACGTCGACCCCCACTTCACCTGGGAGTCCCACGTAAGCCGCGGCCCCGCGGTTTGTAAATCTTGTGGGAGATTCGTCTTCGACTCAAAATCGCTACCAGCGAATAGGAAAA